>NC_142505.1:87426666-87732083 GCF_057876585.1 Rhinolophus sinicus | reverse complement strand
CTGGAAAAGACTTTGGAAAGTTCCCCTCCACCAGAGGCGTATATAGGACCATGCTTATGAACAGCTGCTCACCTTAAGGTATCCATAGATTGATTGTACCAGGAACTTTCTGGATGCTTTTTTCTCTCCTGAACATGTTTCTAACTTTTTTTTACCCTTTTCTTTTCCCCAGCTCTTATGGGACTACGTTCACAATAACTCCCAGGCTAGAAAATAGATGAAGTCAAGTACAAAAAGTATTTTTCTTTTTTTTTTTTGGCGAGAGGGGAGGGGGGGAAAGGATTATAAATTAAAATGTAAACCATGACTGTTGCTTTGCCCATTTTTGTTGCACGCAGTATCAGAGAGCTCATATACCTTACTTACGGTGAGAGCGAATACTGGTTCAAACCAGTAATAATGGTTAAAAGTAGGACACGATTCTATCAAGTCTCCCTCCATGTGGCAGAGTTGCCACCTCTGTTTTCATCCCCAAGGCCATGGCCTGGTTCAGGGCGGCATTACTTCTCGCCTGGACCGTTGAAGCCTCCTGACTGATTTCCTGCCTCCAGTCTTTTCCTTCCCAGTACTTCCTCTTCCATTATACTGCCATTTACCTTTTTACAATACAACTAGGAGGCAGGGCAGCCCAGGAGATAACGGCTTGGGTCCTAGTCTCAAGCTGCTTGGATTTGAATCTGGGCCTCACCCTCTATCAACTTAGTCATTTTAGGCAAATTACTTAATCTTTCTGTTGAACCATTTTTCTTCTATTTTTAGTGAGGGTTAAATGAGAGCAGTGTGTTAATTGCTTAGTCCAATGACGGGTTCAGAGCTGTCAGTCACCATAAGCTTGTATTATTACACTTATAGTCAAATGCCATCATGTTTCTTCATTTCTACATAATCTAGTCATTATCAATGAAATCGAACCATCAACCATGCAGGAACCTATGAAATCTAACCTCAGGTTGTCTTCTCCCTATTCACAAACTTCTCTAAATACCACTGGCAAATTTGTGACTCCAAGGTTTTCCCAAGCTCTTCCTCTGCCATTCCTGTAGCTCCAACTAGAAAAGTCCATTCTTCATTCAGGACAACTATAAGGCTACGAAGTGACCAGGATGCTTTTCCCCATGTGGGGTTTGAGAGAAGTTGACAAAAGTGAGTCATATTTTAGAGGTAAAACAAATAGGACTTCCTGGTGGACTAAATAAGAGAAATAAAGTATGAAAGAAGAACGAATGACTTCTAAGCTTAAATCTAGAACACCTGTGCATGTGAAGGTGCCATTTATGGATACGGGAAAACCTGGGGAGGATAAGGTTTCGAGACTAGTAATAAAGACATGTGTATTAGTTGGGTAGATTTGAAATGCCAATCAGATATTCAACTAGATTTGGTAAGTAAGCAGTTGAATATATGAGTCTGGGGTTTGAAGGATGGTCAGGGCTATGGATACAAAACTGTGGGTCATAACTCTATGGGTGGGGCGAGTGGAGAGGACTGGGGACGCTCTGGGACCCGCAACAACTAGAGATAACTAGAAGAAGAGAAACCTGTCAAACACACACATGTAAGTTTCCTTACCCAGTACCTGCTTGAAGTTACTAAGTACTGTCTTATCTGTCTTTGTACCTAGTGGTGTTTGTCATACAAATTTTGAATCACGGTTGTTGAATTCATTTTCATTCTAAAAGTGAAGAATGGTGCCTCTTAGAAGTCTCCCAGCCATACACTTAACTAATTTGGCAACATTTGCAAAACAAGCAGGAAGGACAAATCCAGCATCTAGTTTAGGGTGGAATACTGATGGACGGATCCATGGCTGCTAAAGACAGGCTGATACTCCCTACCCCCTTTCCCTAGTGGCACACTCCAAAAGGCATGGCCCCAGTGCTCACAAAGGGATGGCCAAAAGCCCGGGATCCCAGCGTGTTCCTCAAGGCTGAATTCCAGGGGTCTTGAGAGAGCAACAGCTGCTGAAGCAGATGGATGATCAGTAGGAATTCCCTTTAGTCCCGGACCGAAGCTCGTCCATGTATACAATACACAATTTTCTGAAAGCTTCCATGGGAAACTTTCTCTAGTATCTTGTCATGGTTTCCCCATTGGCGTTAACAGTTTAGTGTTCACATTTTTCTAACCTCTTTGTTCCTATGAGGAATTTAAGAATTTGTAAATCAAAACACACCTCTCCTTTTTCTTCCTCTCCTCTCGCTACTGTTCTGATTAGGCCTTCATCATCCTTCACCTTAGCAAGTTCAGTAAGTAGCCTTCTATCCAGTCTCCCTGCCTCCATTCTCTTGCTTTTCTGCCACTCGAATAACCAAAGCACCTCTCTGTTAGGCCATCCCCCTGCCAACAGCTTCCCCACTGCTAACTGAAAAAAAAATTCCAAAATTCTGAGGTTGGCATTCCAGTTCTCTCACAACCTACAATTTTCAGGCAAACTTTCCAGCATTAGTGCCCATCAGTCATATCCTGGGTTGTGATTTACCAGGCCCCCATTTTCCCCACAAAATAGTTGCTCTGCTTTGTCTACTGGGTCTCAGCACCTGCCATTCCCAGGATGCTTCACTGGCTTCACCTGTTAACATCGCACTCGCTCCTCCAGTTCCAGGTCAACACCACCTTTCTCAGTGAACTTTCCTACTCACCCCGTCAGAAGTCCTGTCTATACTTCTGAAACAGCTGGTTTATTTTTCTAAGGCAGTTATCAAACAGATGATAAGACGAGGATGGATAGATAGGTAGGTAGGTAGATAGATAGATAGATAGATAGATAGATAGATAGATAGATAGAAACAGATAAGAGAGATAGAGGTTTTGTTGAGGGTTTGTTTTGTTGTTGTTGTTGTTGTGTTTTGCGTTGGAACTCTAACTTATTTTCAGTTTTAACATACGATACCTAGCACAGCACATAGAAGGCACTCTAACAGTGATGACTGATAAATAAGTGAGGCTCAGTTAACCCAGTATAATTAATCCCCACTTCTCAGTTTATCCACTGTATAATTCTAGGTCTTCATATATCGAATTTTCTCTTTTTTTAAATTATTTATTTTTTTCAGTTACAGTTGACATTCAATATTATTTTATACTAATTTCAGGTGTATAGCGTAGTGGTTAGACATTTATGCAATTTATATGGTGATCCCCCTAATTAGTAACCAAAACATCATGGTACTGGCATAAACACAGACACATAGAGAGCCCAGAAATAAACCAATGCCTATGTAGTCACTTAGTCTGTGACAAAGGAGGCAAAAAATAAACAGTGGGATAAAGACAGTCTAATCAACGGTGTTGAGGAAAACTGGACCACCTTCTTACCATTCGCAAGAATACACTCAAAATGGATTAAAGACTTAAATGTAAGACTCCAAACCACAAAACTCCTAGAAGAAAATTTAGGCAGTAAACTCTCTGACATTGCTCTCAGTAACATCAGATTTTCTTAAAGTTAGAGCCCTTTAAAAGGGGACGACCGTGAGGCCATCCCATAGGTGACTTCCTTTCACAAATACTAATTAAGTACCTGGTATGTCCCAGGCTGTATGATGCATTCTGAGAAGGAAGTTGGAAATAAGAACAACACATTCCTGCCCTCACCAAGTTTGCAGTTTCATGGCCGTGGGCACAATTAAACAATGAGGGCGTGTAAGAACCTCGGGGGTGTTTCCAGGAGGACCTGATGTGGAAGCTGAGACCCAGGGACTCCTAAAAGCTGGTCAAACCACAGTGTGTGTGTGGCAGGGCGTGAGGAGGAGGACAGAAGGGAGGACCACGTGAGGAGGCTGGGCAGAGGATGGAGAAAGTCCTCATGGGAAGAGAGAAAGAATCAGAAAAGTAAAAGGCAGTCCTTATGGCTAGAGTATAAGTGAGTGAAACAGATGGGATAAGGCCGGGAGAATGGGCAAGTGTAGTCATAAAAAGCACTGAGATGTGAAAGATATACTCATAGGTCTTTGGAGGATTTTAAGCAGGCATTGACATGATCAGACTCGCCCTTTGGAAAGATCTCTAGAAATTCATATGCACGGTGGACAGGAGATACTGGAGGGAGGAACCTTCAAGGGGAGGCTCTTAGAGGCAGCTCAGGCAGAGAGTGACTGATGGGCACAAGCCAGGGTTTTTGCCACAACAATAACTACTGTCTCTGCCTCTTCTCAGGGCTTCCAGGGCAGCGGCTAAGGAGACCTTACCAAGGAGCATCACACAGTAGATGCTGAAACATCGCACTCCGGAATAAGAAGCAGTAACATGGCAGCACCTGTTTGAAAGGAATTAAAAGCCAACAGACTCATTTAGAAAAGAACGATGTCCAAGAAAGGGCGGAATAAGGGCGAGAAGCCCGAGGCGCTCATTGTCGCCCTTCAAGCTGCCAATGAAGACCTCAGGACCAAGCTCACAGACATCCAGATAGAGCTACATCAAGAGAAGTCCAAGGTGAGTGAGGCTTCCTGAGGCCACAGCCTGGCAAATGGCTCTGGTCCAGCTCTGCCTGCTGGCTCCCTTCAGTGGGCATCTTTCTGCCAATTCCCAGAGAGCAACGGCCCCTGCACGTATAGAGGTTGTCTTGTGTGTGGCAGGAGGCCGTTGCGCACAGGACTCACAGAAGATGAGAATCACATGCTCATGAGGCTGATGTCTGCCTCCTCAGGAAGCCTGCTCAGGAAACCAGATAATAAAAATTGAGGCAATGACCTTCCCAGGACACTTCATAGTTGGATGACCTTGGGCAGGTCCCACCCTCGCCCTGTATGTTATTCCCCCGACAACATCTAGAGTAGTCTTTCTAAACTGCGTCATGTCACGTCACTATACTGCTCAAAACCCTTCAGTGGCTTCTACCTCTCTTGGAGTGAAAGGATTTTTCCGACCACTGCAGGGTATTCTTTGACTCCTCTCCCACTACTGCCCCCCTCAGCCACTCTGCTCCAGCTTCTTTGCTGGGTCAACAGAGAGGCCAGTCACATCTAGGACCTTTGCTCTTGCTTTTCCTGGCCACCTCCCTCCGGTGTCAGCTGCAGCACCCTTCATCGGACCACAATCTCTAACACAGGACATCTCCTGTGCCCAGTCCCTCCCCAGGGCCTGACTATTCCTGAGCCATTTTATAGGAAATTATTTATTTATTTTATTGACTTATCTCTCTCCCATCAGATGTAATCTCTATGAAAGCAGAGACTTACACTTACCTTACACCTGTATATCTCTGGAGCCCAAATAAATGTCCAGAACTGAAAAGATCAACATAGGTTTGTTAAATGAGTCAAGGAATGAATGAAAGGTGATTCATGCCTTATACTTTAGTTTCTTCATCAGTAACATACTGCTGTCTCCCAGAGCTGGGATGAGGTTTAAATTATACGAATAAATAGAGTAATTATGAGGATTAAATGAGAAAAGTCATGTCACGGCTCAGAGAGCTGCCTGGCACATAGGAAACTCTCAAATTGTTAGTAATACTATGCTTTCTAATATGGTCTGCATTTGAATCAGTTGTTAACTAGTGTTAGGAAAGTCTCTTTACTTCTCTGAATCTCATCTCTTAAATGGGTTTGCTGACACTCACCAAAATTATGTGGATATCAAATAAGGTCATGGATAGGAAACACCGGACATACATGAGACATTTTTGCTCCCTGCCAACCTGAGACAACCATGTCGGTGCTAAGTTGCCTTGTCTAGATGATTCTTTGTATAGTAAGAACATGTTCTTGATCAAGCTGTATGTCACAAACCAATAAATATTCGTACTCTGTTTTACCTACCTCTTCTTCCTTGACATTGCTATTAAACTTTAGTTATTTCCCCCAAAATCTGCTCCTCTTGGTTTCAGCCATAATAAAGCTTAGGTCTGCCAAAGTCCCTTGCCTCTTATCTCAGCCAAACCTTAACCTTGGATAAACAGACTCCAATGTAAAGTTTGTGAAGGCAACGTTTTAGTGCCCATGAAGCTAAAAGGAACATGATATTGTTTAAAAACAAAACAACAAAACAAACCAATAACACATTTGTTTGAGAGTCAGAAGACCAGGGTGTTGTCTTTCTCTCTCCTCGGGGACAAATTTAAGTGACTCAATGCCTTGATCTGTAATTCAGATGACTGAATCTGTTTCTCCATATCTGTGTCCCTCAGGCATCACTGGGCATTAGATAACCTGCGGGAACTTGTTAAAAATTGACATCGCTGGGCCCATAGTCTGAGGATTCCTGATAAAATAGGTGTGGTGATAACCAGGATTGGCAGTTCTAACAAAAGTGCAGGCCGTCCCCCTGCAGGTGGTTCCCTGCTGTCACGGTGACAAAGGCTCCACTCCATGGCTCCTCCCACCTAGGAACATGTCATTGGTTTTAACTTTCCCTGGAGCAACGTAACATTTCAAGAGAGGCAGACTTCTTTAATTGCAGTAACGACAGGATGACAGTCAACTACATGCATAGGAAGAAGCCGGTATGTCTGGAGACTAGTAACCATAAACTGCCACTGATTCACAGAGAACAAACTCCTGAGCTTTCAAAGAGACAGGGGCCCTGAGGACCTTACCACTGCCAATTTTCCACACGTTCAAGTCTTTTCAAAGGGGTATCTTGAGCCTGGGCAGGGCTGCCTGTTTCTCCTGGGCCTGGCATGGGTGTCTAAGTCAGGAAGGTCAGCGTAATCTCCCCTTCCTCTGACAAGAGACTGGAAGCCAGCCTCTGGAATAAAAGCGCGGCCCTTATCCTCCCCGCTACAGGCGGCCTCCCTGTCTCCCTCTCCTCGGTAGTTAATTACAGTCCTAGGACCGGGACGAAAGCAAAGCCTCACTGCCTGTCAGCAGCCTTCCCTAAAGAACAAAGGGAATTTAGAGGGCAAACAACTCATAAAGCAGTTTTATTAAAATTAATATGATTGTATTTCCAAAGACCCGAGGCTTTCAAAGAGAATATGAACAATGCCAAGATGTGAATTCACACTCTCAGTTTGGGTGACAAAATAACAATTTAGGTATGGGGAGTAGACTAGTTAGAGAGTGGAAACCTTTGGGGAGATGGGGCATTACTTATTTTTCCGGAAAGACAAGTCATCCCATTGACATTTACAGAACACATTGTGTAGAGAACAGAGTCATAATTGCTTTGGGCTGATAATAAAAATAGCTACAATTTATTGAATGTTTACTACCTGTAATAAGCATTTTTCCTCCTGACATAATCCTAGCTCTTTCAGTTAGCACCTGAGTGACCATGGGCAGGTTACGAAACCCCTCTGTGTTTTCGTTTTCTTGTCTGTCAAATGGGATAATAGTGTCTTCTGCTTCATAAAGGTGTATGTGTGCATGTTAGTTTTTGAGCAGTTAGTTTGTGTCAAGCATGTGAGGTGTTTTAATTCATTATCTCATTTCCTCCTCACTTCCACCCTCTGAGATAGGCACTATTGTTATCTCCATTTTATAGATGAGAAAACTGAAGGTCAGTAAGGTAATTCATACAGAATCACATGCTAGTAATGGCAGAGCTGGTTCTTTAACCCTCCTCCCCTCTTCTCCAAAGTCTATGCTCTTATTCTTTTGATATGTTTTCCTCCCAGTTTTATTAAGATATAATTTATGTGTAGCATCACATAAATTTGAGGTGTGCAACATAATGATTTGACATGTATATACTGCAAAATGATCACCACAGTAAGTCTAGTTAACATTCATCACCACACATAGTTAAATTTTTTTTTTCTTGTGATGAGAACTTTTAAAATCTACTATCTCTTTGTAACTTTCAGATACACAATATAGTATTATTAACTATAGTCGCCATTTGGTACATTGCATCCCCAGGGCTTATTATAACTGGAAGTTTGTACCTTTGATGCCCTTCACCCATTTTTCCCACCCTCTACCTTTCATCTCTGCCGACCACAAATTTGATCTCTATTTCTGTGAGTTTGGTGTTTTAGATTCCATATATAAATGAGATTCTACAGTATTTGTCTTTCTCTGACTTATTTCACTTAGCATAATGCCTTCAAGGTTCATCTACATTGTCACAAATGGCAGAATGTCCTTCCTTTATATGGATGAGTAATATCCTATTGTATACATGGATACATATACTACATTTTCTTTATCCATTCATCCGTCAGTGGACACTTAGGTTGTTTCCATGCCTTGCAAAGCCTATACTCTTAAAAATCTGTGAAGTGCTGGAAAAACCTGCAAACTAGGCAGAGAACAAGAGAATGTTAGAATTTTTCTTTTCATTATTACGGAAATTTGAAATGGAGAAACAAGTGGTAGGGGGTATGGGTATATACCCAAACTTGGGTTGCAAATTTCTTGCTTTTTGTACCTTTAGTTTTGTTTTCAGGAAGTACAAGTGGCTAAAAACAAGCAATGAAAAAATAGAATCCTTTATAGTTCCCCAGGTTGTATAAAATGTCCCTTGTAAGTGACCTTCCTATTGTGGCACCTATTCCCTCCTTCACATCTCCTGTTTGAGTGTTACTTAGCCCCTTGAAAATCCCAGCCTACTATGAGTTTAGACCTCCAGCAACATCCAAGGCAGATAATCCAAACCAAAGCTTTCCTTAGCTTGTCTTACCTTGATAACCTCTCAACCTTGATAACCCTCCTTACCTTTGACTGGGCCGTCTAATGTTAAATCCTAGATTTCTAAGGCCACATTTAAAGCTCAAATCACCACCATCTTTATCTTGGCAGAATTTACACGGCATTTTGCAAAAGCCAGAGTAGAATTAGGACAGAAGAGGAAAATATGATGTGAGGCCGGTGTGAGGTAGCCATGAATTGCCTTCCTTCTGTCATAGTGTAAGCTTTCCCCATTAAAATTAAATTTTCCTAATGAGTATTTTGTTCAGAAAACTTCTTGGGTAGAAAGGATTTGGGAGCTGTATCATTCAAATCCCTGTTCAATGCTCACCCCTTTGCCCTATCCCGACCCCCGCCATCTGTGTACATATCATCCAAGTGTCTTCAAAGTTAAGATTTGGTGCCACCAATGTCGGGGACTCGTCACATCCTGAGGAAACCCAATTTTACCTTTGAATATCTGTTTCTGCTAGGAAAAGTTATTGCAGTCTTAGTGCAATATTAATAATGTTTGTCTTATCATGATAAAATGGATACATATATTTATATTGTTGGTATTCATATAACATTGCATGATGTAATAATATATACAATAATATTTATCAAAATTAATATTGTAATATCTACCATCTATAGTAATTAATAATTACTCATCTCCCATGTGGTCCAGCCTTTCCAAAGTATTTTTGATGCATTATCTAAGTCAATCCTCACAACTCTTTCAGAATGATGGCTCCAATCCTAGCTTACACACAAGAATAGTGAGGCTGAGAGACGTGAAGCGCTTACCCGAGGTTTCAGAGCAAACAAGGAGATCTGGGCTCTGACCCAGACCTGGCTCCCGGCTCGCGCTGGGCTCCAATCAGCTTCCTTTATATCATACGCAAGGGGAGACTATTCCTCACTTTTCTTGTCTGAAATTCAGATGAAACAAATACTAGCTATATCACAGAGCTGCTAAGGAGGCTAAATGTATTGATACATGTAAAGCCTTTACAAGGGTTCCTGACTCACGCATAGTAAGCCCTTGATAAATGCTATAATGTGGTCCAGCTGAAATTTTTCTCCATAAATCATTTCCATTAATCAAAATTGATTCTTCTACTAAGTATTTTTTTTCCATTTCAAGCGTTACCAACTTCATATTTTTTTCATTGTTACACAGGAATAATTCTTCATCTTTTGGTATACTCATTCGCACAATTTATATTAAGATATAAAATCTATTTCTTTAGTGGTACAATCTGAGCTGCAAATAATTTTCAGAAAATGCTTTTACTACAAAATTTTTATTGGCTGTCTTTTCCAAATGTCGGTCAAATCCTTTTCATCTCCTTTATAGTGAAACACTTTTCCTAAGCTTAAAAAAACGGTCATACTTAGAAATCCTACCAAAAAAAAAAAAAAGGTAGTTTACATAACAACCAAAATAACTGAACATAAAATTGCCTAATGTTATTTAATGCCTTTGAATTTTGTTTGGGTTCTATGGATTCATTTAATTGACGGACAAGGAGGCCAGTGTTTGTATTTGTTTTTGTCTTCAGGCTGGAATATATTTTCCATACGCCTGTATTTTCACTTTTTTTCTTTGCCATTCATCTCTACAGTCCACACATGAAAGAGTAGTGTTTATACTTTGAGAGAAATGACAGAATCACAAAGTGATACAATCTAATGTGCCTGCAGAGAATTTGACATAATTTTAGAGTATAAGTATCTCCTCTCATATCCAGTAATAATACCTTACATTTCATAGTACTTAACAGTTCAAGATACTTATTCATGCATTATCTAATTTAACCCTAAATGTAACTCTTTACAGGTATTTTTTAAAGTGTAATCAAAGATCCTCAGAAGAATAAAGCAACTTTCTTAGAGATAGCAGATGGTGAAATCAAAATGCAAATCCAGAACGCCTTACTCTTTGTCCATTTTCACTACACTTTCTCATTATTCTAGGAAGAATTGCTAAAATTTCCCTTCGTAACTTGTTACCAGACAGCTGTTGTGGTCATGATTCTATTCCAAATGCCTAATGTAAATACATCCTGTTGAAATGGAAGATGACTAATTTCCCATTATTTGAGCTAAAGTACTTTCCCAAGGTCCTAGATGGAAGATAAATGATCAGAGTTACTAAGTCAGTGAAAAATAATGCCCCCTTTTAAAAAAGATTACATTTCCACCCAGAAGAGTAATCAGCACACTTTTTCTGTAAAGGGCAAAACAGTAAATACCTTAGATTTGGTGGGACAGTCTCTCTAAGACTACTCAACTCTATTGGAGCCTGAAAGCAGTCCAGTTAATAATGTAAATGCATAGGCATGGCTGTGTTCCAGTGAAACTTTATTCACAAAAATGGGGCAGGAAGGATTTGGCCCACGGGCTGTAGTTTGCCCACCCATGGTCTAGAAGGTACCTACTTCAGTTTATTGTAGAAAAATGGAGAATAAGATTTAGGCTTTCTTTATCAAGGCACTGAGAGAAACATAAAGCAGAGGACAAGAAACATTCTTGTATGTTAGGGATGTCTTTGTTGTATTTTATACAGGGAAGGGATGGACGAGGGGCTGCTCTGGGTAACCTCATTAGCCTGTGTTCTCTAAATTCTATGACAGGACATATTCTTGCCTGTGGTCAGAGGGCTAGTTAGGAAAACATATTGGAACACATTCTTTAATTCCATGCATGCTCTTTGGCTCCATATTATATGTTGTCCTGGCAATCATTGGGTAGACAAAGATGATCAAGACTCATTGGCTGCATTCTAGGTGTTTCCAGTCTGGATAGGGGTAGAAGAGGAGGTAATAAGGACACACAAGTGTACAGGAAACCATAGCATAAAGAAAAATGTGACTTCAAAGGAACATGTGCTTCCAGCCTTATGTTCACGGCAGCATTATTTACAATAGCCAAGATGTGGAGGCAACCTGGGTGTCCCTGAATGGATGAATGTATAAAGAAGAGGTGGTACATTATACAATGGAATGTCACTTAGCCATAAAAAAAACCACAAAATCTTGCCATCTGCAACAACATGGATGGACCTGGAGGGTATTGTGTTGAGTGTTGTAAGTTAGACAGAGGAAGACAGATGCAATGTGATTCCGCTTGTATGTGGAATCTAAAGAACAAAATAAATGAACAAACAAAACAGAAACAAACTCATAGATACAGAAAACATTTTGATGGTTGCCAGATGGGAGGAGGTTTTTCTGCGGGGTCAGGGGTAAAAAGGGGGAAGGAATTGAGAAGTACAAGTTGGTAGTTACAAAATAGTTACAGAGATATAAAGTATAGCATAAAGAATATAGTCAATAACGTAACAACTATGTATGGTGTCAAATGGGTACTAGATTTATGTGGGTGATCACTTTATGTGTTATATAAATGTCTAATCACCATGTTGTATTCCTAATACTAATATAATGTTGAAATTATATTAACTGTAATTGAAAAATTAAAAAATTATAAAAAAAAGAAAAATGGGGACAGGGCCAGTAAAGAGGTATTAGCAAAGTGCAGTGAGAAGACAAAGGCAGGAGAAACGAGCTTTGTCCTGGGCAGTCAGGCGTGGCATGACCAGAGAGGGTGACATCTAGCTGGGCCATGAGGAATGAGAGGCTCCCAAAAGGAGTTGAGGGAAAGGCAAGTCAGGAATAGGAAACTGTAGGCACACAGGTACAGAAAGGCAGGGCATGTGCAGAAAGCAGCACAATCCCTTATGACTGGAGAGGAAGAGTAAGGAGTAGATATGGGAGCCGAAGTCCAACCAAATCTTCTGAGAGCCTGAAAGGCAAAGCTGACGGGCTGAGATTTTATTCAGGAGCTCAAGGGAGCCCTGGGTAACTCTTGAGCAGGCACATAAATCAGATCAGAACGAGGCTTTACTCAGACAATATCGCCAGCTGTGTGGGGAAAACTAGCTTCATCACATGAACCTCCAAGAACTCGAGAGCAATGCTGTCTGGCAGAAATACAACACGAGCCATGATGCAAATCATATATGGGACTTAAAATGTTCTTGTAACCACAATGTTAAAAGTAAAAAGAAACAGAATTAGTTTTAGTAATGTATTGTATTTCATTTAACCTAATTTGCCCCAAATATTATCATTTTGATATGCAATCAATATAAAAAAACTATTAATGAGCTATTTTACATTCTTCACCTCACACGAAGTCTTAGAAATTCAGTGTGTATTTTACACTTAGACCAGGTCTCACTTCAGACTTACAATATTCCAAGTGCTCAGTGTGGCTACTGACCACCATATTGGACAGCACATCTCTAGAGCATATGAGATAAGAGGCATCGGGATGGGATCTTGGCCTAAGCTAGAGGCAAGATTGGAGGACGGTTGTTTGAGGATGCCTGGCTGCATATTTTGCCAAGTCTCTTTGTGTCCTGAGTTCTTTTAGAATAACCAACATGGGAATAATTGCTGTACCTTTAGAATAAAATATTCATAAAATGTCATGTGGATTTAGAAAATTCTGTTCTAGCTATAGGTAGGGAAACTCCGAAGGTAAGTAAAATCTCAGACACTTTATCATTCCAATGGTTTCAGTAAGGAGCTTGAATCTTAACATTTTTTCAGCTTGACAGGCTCTTTTTTATGAAACATTCCAATTTATGAAATATTCCAAATTATTTTATGAAACATTCCAACTTTACAAATGGCAGAGACTCAGTTATCACTCAACGAGATATGACTTCTGGGTCTGCCCAGTTCTTCCTGTTTCCAGGTAACTGTGCATGCGTGTGCGTGTGTGTGTGTACACACATGACAAAGACAAAGAGGAACAAAGACAGGCAGCAGAGATGAAAGTTGGGGGAAGAGGAGAGTAGAACAGGAGTCATGAGGCTTTTTGAAGCTACAAATTCCAGGGCCCCACCCTAATCTACTGAATCAGCGACAGACAGACTCACAGCCAGATTAAGGAAGTGCCATTGCTAATCTATACGGATACCATATTATCATTGGAAATGTAACAAAACACAAGATTTTTTTTTTTTAACCAGAATATCTGAATGGTATAAAGGTTAGAAGGAATGCTTTATTAAACTACTTGGTGTTGGCTTAGTGGGGAGCAAGAGAGGTAAATAAGAGAGGATAGAGAAGGGTGCAAAGAGGCAACCGTGGTACATGCAGAAATAACAACAGCTACTAAACTCCTTTAACAGAGAGACAGTCTAATGGACCTCAGGGTTTGGGGGCTGGTATGTGTGTATGTATGAAGTTTGGGATGGAACTAAGTTGCCATATTAAGAAAGGAGAGGTGGAGCATATATCAACTGTCTTCATTCTTCCCCTTCCCCTTAGCAGCAGCAGCATCTACTCTTCCAAAAAAAAAAAAAAAAGAAAAAGTGGAAAATATTTAATATTACTTTAGGTACAGTTTACTAGTCTTATCGTAATATTGATTGACGAACCAGCTTGAGACACCCACTTTTATCAGTTTGGACCTAGCTAGTGAAACATAGTCTGAAGAGCCCTTCAGGTGGTCTGCTTGGAACTCCTTCTTGCTGAGGTGAAAACCATTATAGGACTGCTTCCTAATTTTATTGTGTGTACCAATCACCCAGGGATTTGTTAAAATGCACGTTCTGATTTGTAGGTCTGGAAGGAAGCCCTAGATTCTACATTTCTGACGTTTCTAATCTGCAGATCACACATCAAATAGTAAGGCTTCAGCACATCAAACCTTTGTCTCAACAAAGTAATATAAGCATCCTTAGGCATTTCCTCCTTTTACACACCTCTATTCCCATCTTTAAAACCTGTGGTTCCCTTCCCTCGGAGCCCATAGTGGCCTGGAATTTGAAAGGAAATGAGGAATTGAGAGATCACAAGGGCCTGAGCTGTGAATCCTGCCTACGAGCACACCTTTCCTTTGAGGCTCATCTCTTTCATCCTCTCGTCTTTCTGCCTTTAGGTCTCTAAGCTTGAAAGAGAGAAGACTCAAGAAGCAAAGAGGATTCGTGAACTGGAGCAGCGCAAGCACACGGTCCTGGTAACGGAACTCAAAGCCAAGCTCCATGAGGAGAAGATGAAGGAGCTGCAGGCCGTGAGGGAGAATCTCATCAAGCAGCACGAGCAAGAAATGTCAAGGACAGTGAAGGTGCGGGATGGGGAGATCCAGAGGCTCAAGTCGGCTCTGTGTGCTCTCCGCGACGGCAGCAGTGACAAAGTAAGGACCGCGCTCACCATTGAGGCCCGGGAGGAGGCCCGGAAACTGTTTGATGTGGAGCGCCTTAAGCTCTTACAGGAAATTGCGGACCTGAAAACTGCCAAGAAGCAGGTGGACGAGGCTTTAAGCAATATGATCCAAGCGGATAAAATCAAGGCCGGGGACCTGAGGAGTGAGCATCAGTCCCACCAGGAAGCCATCTCGAAAATCAAGTGGGAGTCGGAACGGGATATCCGGAGGCTGGTTAGTAACACTGTGCCGTAACCCAATGCAGACCATTCTCTTTCCAGTTTCAGAGCACCATGGATTTGCTTTTTCAGGTGTTTCTCATGAGTGGATTATAAAGAGTGCCCACTTTTTGTCTAGTGTTCTATCCAAAATGCAAGATAGGTTGGTAAGCAGGTAGGTGGGTGGGTGGATGGATGGGTGGATGGGTGGGTGGATGGGTGGATGGTTGGGTGGATGGGTGGATGGATGGGTGGGTGGATGGATGGATGGATGGATGGATGGATGGATGGATGGATGGATGGATCGATGGATAGATGTTATGCCCAGGACAAAATTAGCATCACAAAAGGTAAAAGATTTTGGATCACCTTTCTCATAAAAACTAGATTGGTCCAGCACTGTGCATATGGAGAGTACCTATTCCATGATTCCTGTTTTCTTGGATGTCTGTAAAAATACTCTAAGTTACAAACTCTTCCAAAATCAGCATGCTCTTGTGGACTTTCCATTTATAAAATATTATTGGGTTTTTATAAGTGTAGAGAAAGTTTCTATGGCTTTCAACATGTCTGAAAAAGCGCAGCCACTTGGAAACATCCTGAGTGATTCACCACCCTTCTTTCCAGGAACCTTGTCTGGAAGCAATAAATAAAACTATAAAATACCTAGTCATTTTTAAAGTACATCTTTTTTTCCCCCAAAATAAACAGGCGCCATTGTAATTTTTAAATTGGACATCATTGTTAAGTAGCTTTCTTGCTATTACCAACTTCAAAATTTACTTCAACACCTACAGAGTTGGGTCTTTCTTTTTAATATGGATGAGCAAAAGCCACATCGGTCTCTCACTATGTTTAAAAATAAACAAATACCATTATTGTGGGAAAGCTATAATGTCCTAGGATGACCTTGTCCAGTTATTTTAGAGGAAACATTTACATGCATATGAAAGGTCAGACAATTAAGTTCGTGAATTTTCCACTGTGCACTCACACAGTGAAAAGTTCATATATTTAATTGTCCAACCTTTCATATATACTCAGAATGTTTAGCATTAGTTGTATCTTAGTTATCTTGTCAAATTAACCATCACCTGTGAGAATGTACTTTATGCTTCTCTAAAAATAATACTTTCTTAGGTAAAACGACACTTTCCCTCCTGTGCATGCCGATTCTAAGCAATTATTTTCTAAGAAGTCTAATTATGTTCCTTGATTGATATCTCTAGGATTTCAATTTCAAGTTAAAAAAATGGTCACCATAGAACATTTTAAAATGTTAAACGTGTAATTTTCTTTGTACTGAAACACAGTGTGACTGTAAAATGTTGCCTCTGCCACACTTTCCTCATTCTGTATCTGCAATTCATTCTATTGCACTGGTGACAAAAAAGATCAAACACAGTGCAGAAATACTGATTTCTGCCCTGCCTTTGGTTTTTGAAACAATGGCTGATAAGGAAGAATCAGTACTATGAAATCTGGAATCAGCAGGTAGATCATTGAAAAGGAAGCTTTACATTAAATATTTTTGTTTGTTGATGGTTTTCAATGTAAAATCTGCGAAGATATTCACTTGTTGATTTGTAATGTTTTTCCATCACTTTCTTTCACTGACACATTGCTGAAGTAGATATGAATTCCCTAAAACCTACGCTACCTCAAGAGTGGTTCAAATATTGGGTGCAAACAGAATAACAGGAAATGTTTTCAGTCATATAGATGCAGTTGTCTTAATTTTCACCTTCTTCTTATCGTGTCCCTAATCTCACCCCAGCTCCATTTTTGAAACTGGAAGTGAGAGAAATGGGAGCAGTTCTGTTGAGAAAATTTCCCCAGGGAATTCGGGTATATAGCCCCTTCCCATCTAAGAACAGAACTTTGGAAGATTTTAATCTTCCATGCTTATAATCGCTATACGATAGAGTCTCCTCAACACTAATTCCTGGATATTCTACAGAAAACCACTTTGGGAAATGCTGGAACTATATGGATATTCTTGGTGTCTATCTAGAGTGTCTAATAGAATGGGCTCTAGAGTCAGAAGGCTGAATTTAAAATCAGGCTTAACCACTTATTAGCCATATGACCATGACGACGTTAACTCTTCAGGTCCTCAGTCATCATCTGTAAAATGGTAATAACAGAACCTACATAAAAGGATTGTTAATAAAATGAGAAAAAGTATGTAAAACTCTGTGTTTAGTGCTTTGAATGTGGTAAAAGACCAATAGATTTCAGTGATGATGCTGGTGATGGTGAATATGATTATATGGGCAGTAACAGAATGATTTCCCAGCAAGTTTAGTTCGATAAGGTACATCAGAACCAAGTGGGAGCATGCAGATCTGGAACTACAGGAAGCAGTAAATAACACCACAGATGACAGGTCTGACAAATGAACGTGCTACTTAGTTAAAGATAACAGTGGACTCAAGTCTTCTATAAGGAGACAGAAATTAAAGACAATGCTTTTATTCCCAAATTTACAAAACAGTGTTTGATTCCTCACCAAATTATCAGATGGTATTGTAGGATCATGCAGAATTTAGTCCCGTGCTCTCTAAAAATTTACCTAAAATTTCATCATGTTACTTGGAGGCAATAGTTCACAGATATTTACATGTGGCAAATATGTGACTATGTAACACAATTTCTGTCCCAATTTTTTTTTTTTTTTTTGTCTAAAGAGCACAGCAAAGAAAAATTTATACAAAGTTACTTGTTTTTATAAAGGACATCTTTATAAAGAGAAGAGATTGCATTAAATGTTTCCCTAATCTCTATTTTGAATATTCACATATGATATAATGATATAGAAAACAGGTTTCCTTTGATAGCTATGCTTTCTTCAAAAATTGTTTATAAACAGTCATTTCACTAGCCTTTGGATGGCGAAGACATTTCAGTCCGGTGGAACTCTAGACAATTGGTATCGAATGCTTCTGAGACCACACCCAGGCTTAGCAGGAATGAGTGTTGGGATCAATAAACATAGCCCACAGATGCAGGAGGGGAAATCGTGCTAATATAATCAGGTATTTTCTGCCCCTGTTCTTGTTCCAGCCATGGTTTTCTGACAGTGAGGGTAAAGTGGTGGCCAAGAACCACTCCGAAACATGGATAGGAATGGAATGTGCCATGTGACACGAGCCATGGAAGGACCTAATGCCAGGTTCACTACACGTTGGTATTGGGGAAGGATTAAGCTATGGGGAAGTCTGCAGCTTCTTCAGTTCCAAGCGATCCATTCATAGTGGCTACTGCTATTTGAACTGAACTCAAAGGTCATTCCCCGCAAAGAGGACGTAACACCAAAATTGTCCTGGGAAGCATTGTAGTGGAACACTTAGTATCTGTCTTTATTAACACTGATGGCCCATTTTACAGTTAACTTTTCCTTTCCAATTCCAACCAACCCGGACCATTTCAAACAATATATTGATCAAAGCATCTACACGGAATATACTGGAGAGAAAAAATTACTCTCTTGGACCCCGGATTAGCCTAGGATAGCCCTTCATTACACAGTCTTGCCTTGTCTTATTCATGAATTCGATACACTTGTCATATCCATGACTTTTTTTCTATCTCAATATGCAGAGAGAAGTTAAACTTGTACCATTATAAAAATGTGTTTCTTTGCAGCATTGTTAAATAAAATGTCGTGGGTATCATTTAATTCAGATGGATGAAATCAAAGCCAAGGACAGGATCATCTTTTCCCTGGAAAAGGAACTGGAGACCCAAACAGGCTATGTACAGAAACTCCAGCTGCAGAAGGAGGCTTTGGATGAACAACTCTTTCTGGTCAAGGAGGCTGAGTGTAACATGAGCAGTCCGAAACGAGAAATTCCAGGGAGAGCAGGAGATGGCTCCGAACACTGCAGCAGTCCTGTAAGTTCTGTTCAAGTTGAAGTTAAGAACACAGGAGTCATCTTTTATTTAGCTCCCAACTTTCACGTTTCACTTAAGCTCTTTTCCTGTTTACTGCAAAGAAATCAATTCTATCTCCTAGTATAAAACCAGCTAGTAGCTCGGGAACAAGATTTTCTAAACTCATAGGCAACAAAGTGGTCTGCACTGCATTAGCAGATCACAAGAGAATTACAGATCTTTAAAAATCCTTCATAGAATTTTTCTAGTCCAGCAACACCTATCCAAACTTCAACATATTACAAGAATTATAAATTAGATGAGAATACTTTGCATCTTGCCAAGACTGGTAATTTTCCCTTGTGTGAACAATTGGGTTGGAAATTGGTAAAGACGGTTATCATCTACAGGGCTCAAAACGTGTAACTATAAAAGATTAAACCATTTATATCATCATCTGAATGTTTCTAGTTTGATTGAACTTGTCACTTATTTCTGTGGATTTTCCTCATTTTATATGAGAAATTATTTTCAGAAGTGCAATGATAGAAATCAGCTCATACATAGTTGGCTTTCATGTCTTATACTTTTCAAATCATTTAACTGCTAAAAAGATGAAAATGAATTATTTAGGAACAGAGATAGGTTCCAAAGTAGTACTTAGAACCAAGTAATGAATACTTTATGAGTTGGTATTCAGGATATATATATCCCAGTAGGTGGTGGAAAGACTATAGAATTAGGATTTAGCAGATGTAAATTTTAGTTCTATCACACTTAATTACCTGCAGTGTAGAATGATTGTCAAGAGAATAAGCTCTAGAGTCAGACCCTTTAGTTCAAATTCTGGATCTGCCATTTACATTGTGACCTTAGGCAAATCATTTCACTGCTCAGAGTTTCTTCATCTGTAACAAAGATGGTACTCCATACTACTGGTCTAAGGTTTAGAAGAGGTGATATGTGAAATGTTGAACAGTGTCTGGCAGTTAGCATTCAATACACATTAGCTATTGATCCATTATTAGCCAGGAGACCTTGAACAAGTTATGGCCTCCCTGAATCTTACCTGTTCCGCTAAATCTTCTAGGATATTGTAAACCTAGGAATATAATGTGTGTGAAACTGCTTTGTCAACAGTATAACACTATCAAAGTATAAGCCGATGATGGAATTGCAAGTGTCTGATAAGAATGGTCCTATGGGCTCTGGAGAATAGAATTAAGCCATGACTGCTATGATCCATGGCAATTCTGGCAGTCGTGAAGCTCTGGGTAAAATATACCAGTGAAAGCTATCCTATAATACATTGCCTTTTATACATGGAAGTCATGCACTGACTTCCTTACTCTGACCTTTTTCTCCAGGAGTATGCAGGAATTTACAAAGCCCATTCCCACCTCATACTCAATCCCTTCTTTGGCTAAGGGTCATAGCAGGACATCTGTCTGAGCTGTGGGAAGCGATGTGCAGCCATGACACAAGGATACTCCTTGAACCTCATGTAATCATAGCAGACCATGGTCTCACAGCTCATAGATTTGATAAGCTGGTCCAACCATCCACCACTATCCTGCCAAGAGTCAGAGCTCCTGGGAGTAGCTGCCACATGAAATTCATCTGCAGTTTCAACCACACTTGGTCTTAAACCCAAGTGGTAAATATTGGGGGTGGGGTTAGAAGAGGGTAAATGTTTACTCTTCTCTGAATAAGAGAACACTTTGCTCTCACCTCGTAAGCCAGATAAAAGAAACTAAACCTATTATTTTTATGAGTGGTATTCCAAACTTCGTAAAAAGTGTTGCTGAAGAAATACCCGTTTTAATTTTCCTGTGTAGGATTTGCGAAGAAATCAAAAGAGAATAGCTGAATTGAATGCCACTATAAGAAAATTAGAAGACAGGAATACTTTGCTTGGAGATGAACGAAATGAATTGGTGAGTTCTAATCGGAATTTTTTATTTTTTGGTAAGCATTATGTTGTAGAAGTACATATGATATTATAGAGATATAACATGATAGAGAAAAGCACACAAATAATAAAGGTACAGTTCAGTAAGTGTGCCAAAAGTGATATACCCGTATAACCACCACCCAGATGAATAAGTAGATTACCAGCATCTCAGACCTCCTCTTTTTATGACCCCAACCAATCACCACCCTTCTAAAGTTAACCACTACACTCTGTTCTATCATGATAGATGTCTATGACCATTTTTAAAATTTGTTATAAATGGAATCGTACAATATTTACTCTCTTGTATCTGGTTTTTTCCCCCTCAGCATTACGTTTTTGAGACTCATCCATTGTGTTCCACGTAGGATTCATTCATTTTCATACTCTAATATTCAATTAATATACCACAATATACTTATTTTTCTATTGTTAATGAACATTTATGTCATTTCTTAACAGTTTCAAGCTGTTAATGGTGCTGCTACATGTCTTTGGTGAGAAAATATGTTCATTGCTGGTGAGAATATACCAAGGAACAGAATTACGGCATCAGAGGGCATGTATATAGCCAGCTTCAGTTAGTTTAGAAAACTAAACAGTTTCCCCAGCTGTTCAAACAATTCACATTCCCACCAGCAATGTATGAGGGTTGTAGTTTTGCCACATCTTTGCCAAAACGCAAAGATAATTGTTCATTTTAGTCATCTTGATGGGTGTGAGGTATATTTTTATAGTGATTTTCATTTTCATTTTTCTTCTTAAAAATGAGGTTACTTTTCAAATTTCTCTTGGCCTTTGGGTATCCTGCGTGTTTAGCCCTTTATATTTTGCTCATTTATTTATTGTGCTGCCTTTATTTTCTTATTAACATTAGGAATGTTTTTAGACCATCTTTTGGATATTTGTATTTAAAGTGTCCTGCTCTGTGGCTTATATTTTATATTCATAATGGTGGTTTTTGGTATAAAGAAGTTATGTCCAGCCTTTTATTCTTTTAAATATCTGCGTTTTTTTAGGTCATAAATTTCTCTCTAAGTACGACTTTAGCTTTATCCCATGGTTTCTTATTTTATAATGTATTGCTATTTAATTCAAATCTTTTCTGATATCATATAATTTCTTCTTTGAAATTTTAGGTTACTCAGAAGGGTGTGGCTTAATTTCCAAATATTTGAGAGTTTTGCATGATTTTTTTGTTATTGATTTCTATCTTAATTTCACTGCAGAGAACATTCTATATTATTTAGTATTATTTCATTCCTTTAAAATTTTGTTGAGATTTACCTTATGACTCCAGCATATGGTCAATTTTATAAATGTTCTATGTTCACATGAAAAGAAGGCATACTCTGTAATTATTAGATGCAGTTTGAGTCAAGTTTATTAATAACCTTGTTTAAAGTCTTCTATATCCTTACTGATATTTTGCCTGCTTTTTCTCCCAACAGACTATTTGTCTATTTCCAGTCTTAAGTCTGTCAATTTTACTATATATATATATATATATATATAGTAATATATATATATATATATATATATTTCAAGTTATGGTACTAGTTATATATAAATTGAGATTTGTTATAGTTTTTGGTACATTGACCCTTTTATCATTATGAAATTTTTTTTTTTATCTCTAGTAAATCTTTGTGTGATATTAATTAAACTATATTAGATGTTTTCCCTTTAGCATTTTCATGACCTATAACTTTCAACCTTTCTCTGTTGTATTTAAAGTATATCTTTTAAAAGGAATATTTTGTTAAGGATTATGAACTGTGATTATTGATGTATGGTACATTAGACTTATAGATATTTCCTTTTTTGTGTGTTTATCTGCATTTTCTATAAATAGCTTGTACTAGGTAAATTTAAATATTTAAAACCCTTGTCACTGACCTCCAGAAAAGAGACAAAGTTAAAAATAGTGTGCCCCGTGCAATAATTTATTTGTCCATATATGTACTCAGTATTTAGTATTAATACTTCAGGTACTAAAGCTCAAAATGAAGGTTAAATGCGATTATTTATGAAATATAAATTCAATTTTGGCCTTTGATATAAAATGGGAGTTTTCAAATGGCAATTGGCATAGAGTTGGGGAATACTGTTTTAGAATCACAAGAGAAGCTTTTTCAAATATTTGTAGGTAGCTACCTCTCCTTCCCTGGCACTTCCCAAAATGTTAAGTTCTCAACGGTAGTAAGTACTTTAAACATAGTTCTGACATACCCCTTCGTTGTCCTTGCCTTGGAGCCCTCTCCCTCGATACGTACGTTTAGAACCATTAGTGTGAGAACTTGAACATGGAACTCCATTGTGTATAGGGTGACCATAAAACATGTCATGCAAATGGGAAAGTTCTGAGAGTAAAAGGGGAGACTATTAGCAGTTACCTCAAGATAATATTCATAAACTTAGACCAGTGGTTCTCAGCTCGAGACATTTTGGCACTATCTGGAGACATTTTTGGTTGTGACAACTGAGAGGGTTGTTACTGACATCTAGTGGGCAGAGGCCGGAGATGCTGCTAAACATCCTGCCCACAGTGCACAGGACAGCTCGTTTCAATGAAAAATATCTGGCCCCAACTGTCTAGAGGCCGAGAAACTTCCTTCGACTAAGCAGGCGATCCAGAATATGGTCACAGTTAATTAGGCGGAGGTGACAATACAACCATACTTTTCCAAGCCTTGGTGACAATGAGGTGTTCTTAAATACAGATATCAGTAGAGTGTCAAAGGTTATGTTTTGTTTTGTTTCCTCAATAAAATTTTCTTAAAAATAAACAGCTTTAGTTGGGAGTCAGACTTGGCAAGGTCTCTGACGGAAAGAACAGACTTTGGGGGACAGCCAGGCTTGGATTTGGGTCCTGGTTGTATTATTTAGTGACTGCATGATTCCAATGAGCTGCTTTATGTCTTTGAGCCAGTGAGGCCCAGGGAGAGGTGTGAGCAGGGTGGGATCAGGGCTGAGCAGAGCAGGGTAACTGGGCTGGAGGAGTCGGGGGCAACAAAGAGTGCAGTTCCCTTTTCTGAGCATTTCCAAAAGCAGACCCTCAGCAGCACCTCCTTTAAGGTAATAGACTGATGGAGGGTGATGAAGAGTATGATGAAAAGCCATTAGAGTCAACTGTAATTTGTGTCTTCCCAGTTAAAACGCGTGCGGGAAACCGAAAAGCAATGTAAACCTCTTCTGGAAAGGAACAAGTGCCTCGCCAAGAGAAATGATGAACTGATGCTGTCTTTGCAACGTATGGAAGAGAAACTAAAAGCCGTGACCAAGGAAAATTCAGAAATGGTGTGTACCACAGACTGCAAAATGGCAGCTTCCTCTTTTATGTGACGCCAATTACCTGACTGACTTACGGCTCTTTCTCCGTTTTTCTTTGTTGTTGTTTTTTTTTGTTTTTTTTTTTAAATACAATGCTGTTTATGAAAGGTTGGATTTTCCCTTATGTAAGCAAGGAACCTTTAAGGAAAAAATGCAAGAGAAAGTTGCTGGCTCTGATTTTATGGAATTTCTGAATTTGCAGAATAGCAGAAGTGCTTCCAGGAATCTGCACATTCTCCAAAGTCCAAAATAGAGAAGCAAAGTTTCAATATAGCTCCTCAGCCACAGGCACCTCCTTCCAAGAATTTCACTAACGTGCTCTTTACAGAACTGTACAGTGGCTATCCCTCATCTTCTAAGAGCTTGCATAATAGTTGGGAAATGGATGCCATCTTTTATATAATGTATGGATAAGTGATATGCTAATGCACTCCTTAACAAACTTCGAGTATAGCTGTAGAGATCTTCAGACATTCCCAGTGATTTTGACTTAGAGCAGATAAAATGTACTTGAGGGTTTTAGTTGGGATGTGTGTGTATTGAAACTGGGCAATTTTCAAATTTAGCTAGAGCCTCATGAAGTTTCTGCAGATATTTTATGTTAACCCTAACGTTTGGGAATTTTAAAGTCTCCACCTGTCCTTTCTTCTTTTGCAATCCAGAGAGAAAAAATAACATCCCACCCGCCCTTGAAGAAATTAAAGTCTCTAAATGACCTCGATCAAGCTAATGAAGAACAAGAGACAGAGTTTCTAAAACTTCAGGTCATTGAACAACAGAACATTATTGATGAGCTCACCAGGGTAGGTCTTGATCAATCTATAAACTCTAGGCTGTTCCCAAGGGCAGGTGGCCAAGAAATCAGCATACACTGGAAGCGCTTAATTTTGGATTAGCCCCAAACACCCAAGTTCATATGTTCAATTATGTAAACAGGTTCAGAGACTCTATTCCAAAAATACTTTATATTACTAAACTGTTTGATATCGTTTCAGTCATAATCTGATTATAAGCAATTGTAATAAATTAATTTGTTAACTAATTTTGTAACACAAATAATACCTGCAAAGCACATTAAAAGAACTTTCAAATGCATTGTAATGTGACTAGGTAGGTAGTGTGGGTATGTATATCTTATCATTGACATCCAGTATCAAGATTCTGAGACTCAGAGATTAAATATTTTGCCTACAAATAACAGGACCCTATGCTTCTTTTCCAACCCCTAAATAGTGTCTAGCACATAGTTGCAGTTTAATAAATATTTATTGTATGAACAGCAGCATCATAAGTACATGACAGAGCTGAAATTCCAGTCTAGATCTTCTAACCATGACTCTAGTACCTAGTGAAGTAGAGCAGTTATGACTCCCATTTGCATCTGGCTGAAGTCTGTTACCAACAGTTGTGAACTAAGACCTTTAGTGCCTTTGGGTTTCCTCTTTGCCTCTCTGTCTTTATTCTGTGAATGACAGCTCTGGCCACTCTCACTTCAAGACCAAGCCAGGGCCTAGAGAGGGGAGGAACTGGTGGTGCGGGGTTTTAGGCAACAGTCTCCAGGGTAAGGTGAGCAGGATGATTCATCACCATTGAGGGAAGAAAAGATGATAACTTCTGTGTATAATTAATTATGGTTCATCTTTTTAAAGTTTTCTATGTTGGGTCTATGTTATAACGCATGTACTATATTAGGAGGGTAATCTAAGTGTAAATTTTTAAAGTTTCAGATATATGGAGGAGGTTGCATGATTAAAATGTTTTTACTTAAAAGGTAACAAATTAAAAAGATTAACACCACTGGCTTTAAGCAGATTATTTATGAAACGTGGTCTTCTGAAGTGCTATGCCCCTCACTTCATTTCTACACTCTTAATTCCTTAATAATACATAAATCTCACTGATGCACTAGTGCAGGAATTTGCTTGGCTTTAAGTATCCTGAGTTTAAGCTAAAAGTTTCTTACAGAATTTGGACATGCCTAGGCGTGTCAACCAGATTTTTAGGGAGACACTTATTTCATTGAGCTTTGAATTTGTATATGAATTATTTAGCTGATGAACACTAAATTCCCAGGATATCTCCACTCCCAACAAGAATGAATCAAGAAATTATTTCTAGATATTCTTTTAGTTTCCCAGAAAATTCCAGTGAGAACACCACCACCCCAAAAAAGAAAACACTAGATGATTTCAACCAAGTAGATACTCTGTTCCCATCTTCAGAGGCTTCAGGTGAAAACAAGGATCCAAACATACTCAAAAGATAGCTTTCTATGCCTTTCAAGTAATTAAATTAAAAGAATAAGATTTTACTTTATTGTGAAATGATATTTTTTCAATACTTAAATTTAAAGTGATTTTGGGTCTGAGAAAACTGAAGAATTATGCCTTGGGAGAATATGAGTGTGTATTTTCAAAGCTACTTGATCTTCAAGTATAAAACAAAGGATTCTGATTAGAAACACAATGTGCTTCCTGAATGGGAGGCTTTCAAATCCACATAGATTAACAGGGAAAGTTGTAGACTATTCCTACTCTGAAAACATTTAAGTATAAAACCCAAAAGTTGCTGAAATTTACAAAACACAATCTTATTTTAAATAGAAATATGTAATATCTCGGGAAAAACAACTGTCTGCAAAACAAAAAAACAAATTTAAAAAAAAAGTATAAGGAAAAATGTACCAACTCAAGGTCTGAAAAGTCCTTCATCTGTTTTCCAGGACCGAGAAAAACTCATCCGTAGGAGAAAACATAGAAGAAGTTCCAAGCCAATTAAGGTAATGAGGAAACTAGGTTATCAGGCTTTTGTCACAAACAGCCAGAAAAGTGAGGCTTGCCAAGGAATCTTATTGCAAAGATGTGATAAATCAGATGTTCCTGAACTTCAGCAAACCATGGGCTTTATCTACTAGAAGAAAATTTCTTCTCTTGATATTTTTCAGAAGTCCAAAAATGTTGTGTATTTTAACCTGAAAGGATTTGCTTTAATATGACTTTCTCTGATTAAAGAAGCCACTAGGTTTGACATAGAAAGGGTTGTCTGACAAGGTGGAGAATCACACTCCAAGGGCATGGAGTGATACGTATGATTTGATATCTCCCACTGAATATTAGTGTCTGACACCACCTTATAATTATATATTTTCATTATTCATTTGAACAACATCATTGATAATGATATTCCCAATTCACCAATATCTGTATAGCCTCTTATAATCCAGTTTTATTTGTCTATTTGTTTGATTTTTGTTCTTATCAAGCACATCATTTGGTTTCGATATGGAATTAGGCGATAAGATATAAGATTTGATAATCCTTTTCACATAGATACCTAGACTTTCATCTGAGTCCCTTGATTATATTTTAAATACTGGAGAGAATAAATCACATAAACTCATCATGTTATAAAATGTAATATAAAAAAGGCTCCAGAGTTTCTATGAAGAGAGCCAAAATTAATGAGTCTTCAAAAAAAAAAAACAGAAATGAAATAATCTGGGACAAACATTTATTGGAATGATTATGTTTGTATCCATACTTTTATTTCATCAAAGGAGCATTAAAGGATCTATGTCTTCTACCGTGTTTCCCCCAAAATAAGATCGGGTCTTACGTTAATTTTTGCTCCAAAAGATGTATTAGGGCTTATGTTCAGGGGATGTCATCCTGAAAAATCATGCTACGGCTTATTTTCTCGTTAGGTCTTGTTTTCAGGGAAACACTGTTTATTCATTTGTATCTATGCCAGGTGACAGTTCTCTAATAATGTCGACTTTACCCACTTTACTTGTGTCATAAATATGTGCTTTCCCTCCATTAGAGGCCTGTTTTGGACCCGTTCATTGGCTATGATGAGGACTCAATGGATTCCGAGACGTCATCTATGGCCTCGTTTAGAACAGACCGAACACCAGCTACTCCTGATGATGACCTGGATGAAGTAAGCTTTTCCACTTCTCTGGTCTTTTCTGATATTGTCACCGAAACTTTTCTTTAAGAGGAAGAAGACGCATTTCACTTTTTGTCTCCTTTATGACCAGCACAAAATGAGCTCATACTAGTGACCAATTTTGAGACTACGCTTGATTTTGTTACCTCTTAGAAAATAATAGTTCACCTATGTCATGTAGCCCTTTTTAGAAACCTCTTAAAGTTGAGCTCTCTAACTTGAAGACCTCTTTCAAAATAAAAGGTACTGTCCCAAATTCTTCATGTAGGAAAGGTGTGAAACGAGGAACAAACTTAGAATGAGCTTTTAGATATCACTTAAGAGAATGTTAAGCAAAGTGCTCTGTAGACCACCTTTATCAGAATCATGTAGGGGGTTCACTTCCAATGAAGATTCCTGGACTCTACCACATAACTCTTGATTCAGGATCTTGGGGGTGGAACTCCAAAATCTGCATTTTTCACAAAACTCCGTGGTGGTTGTATTATGCTCTGAATTTTAAGACCTTCATCTATAAAACTGTATTTTTTATAAACTATCTGGGGAAGAAGTTGTTGGATATGAATGTATTGAAAAAAAGTGAGACTGAAACTCTGAATACTATTTCCTTAAGTTCGGATCCATAATCAGGGTATAAGTTTTTCTCATTTGGATCCAAACCCAAATAGGTAATCCTCAGAAATGTAAAAATAAGCAAGTGCTTCTATTATTCAAATAAATATGTAAATATTTCTTCAATGCCCATTTTGAAAGTATTACAGTATCTGTGTTCATCCACATACTTTAGAATTAAGAGTAAAATTGCACAGAATCCAGAATCAAATAAATCTTTAACTTCTCTTTAGAAAGTGGGCAAATGTTAATATTTCACATTGAACATAGGACCTGAACATACTTTTTTTTTTGGACCTGGAGATGTAATTATTTTTTTGGCTTTCTTTTATCTTTTTTCACCTCAAGAGTTTAGCAGCTGAAGAATCTGAGCTACGATTTCGACAACTAACAAAAGAATACCAGGCCCTCCAAAGAGCCTACGCCCTCCTGCAGGAGCAGACTGGAGGTATCATTGATGCTGAGAGAGAGGCCAAGGTTAGTGGGCATCTGCAGAAGGCTCAGAATTGGCTTTTTTATGCTGTGGTCACAGCATAAAAGTATCATGGACCTTAAAAATATCAATAAGGTAGCTTTCCTTGTACCATTCTTTTCACTATGGCTTTTGAACTGTTGTATTTTTTATGTCAACAAACCTTGGATCTGGAGACATTAGAACCAACTTAGATCGATGCTTTTGTTCCTTTTAGAAAGTTGAGTACCTTGCTATTTGAAAACTTACATTTTCAAAGGTAGACAATATTGAATTTTTATAATCCATTAAAAAACTTTTTTTTTTACTTTCTTGCTTGGAAAAAGAAAATTATCTTTCAAAAATCAATAATTAGCCAGTTTCATAGTTAATAAATGGACAGCATTACATTGACAACATACCAAGAATTTTCACTGAAAATATTTAATCATTGTGACAGCTCCTTCAGGGAGAAATTTTATCAAAGAGGAATTTGAGACTAAGAGGGGTTAATTGAATTGCCTAAGATCACACAGGGTAATAAATGGGAAACTGAGATTCCAACTGAAGTCTTCCTAAGTCAAGTGTTTTTCCATTGTGTCACAACTGCCTCTCATAAGCCTGTTTCAAAAATAAATAAATAAACACATGCAATACCATTTAGCATTTATTGAGTGCTTGCTGTAATCCAGGCATCGTGCTAAGTACTTTACATGCATTTGTCTCATGTAATTCTAAAACAACCCTATGAGTTAGATGCTATTGCTATCATCTTCTTTTCACAGGAGAAAAAAATAATATCTTAGTAGGAATTAAAAGTAGCTTAGTTAGCTTAAAACTTAGATTAAAGCTAGGATATGAACCTAGTTCTTCTGAATTCAAGTCATAACCACCATGCTATAACAGCCTCATAGATTAATATACAAAGGGCAAGGAGTGTGACCATCCAGTGATTTTACCCTACTTCCTATTTAGACAATCTATAGTATGCTGAGGAGGGTTGTAAGAACTACTGTGAGTTGTTTAGTGGGAAAGGATAGATACTATAATTATGTATTTTTAAATGGTAACATATGCATACATACACATACATATATATGAGTAAACATGTTCTTAAAAAGCACTGTGATTTGGAGTAGACAGATAAGTAATCATTACAAGTGGATATATGTGTGTGCCTTCATGTTTATGCCCTAAAACTGTAATAGTTGTGTTTTCATTATCAGCGTTTACTAAGTATTCTTACCAATATAAGATTGGTCAATTAAAATAATAGCACATGTCTTGTGTTTTGGAGAGATGATTATGTAGAAACCAGTTCTCTTTCTCTTGTCTCATTTCCCCATCTAAATAAAGGTAGAGGTTTAGCATTATTTCTGGCCATTAAAGTAAAAAACAAAACAAAACAAAAAAATCTTACCATCCTAAAACAAATCAAGATGTTAAAAAAAAACAAAAACAGTAGACTAAATTCAAAGAAGTCAAAATTGAAAAAAAAAAAAAGATAATATAGGTGAAAGGGAGTCAATGAAAACAAAAGACATAATCATTTCAATACCAGAAAAAAAAAAATAGATTATACTCAACATCCATTTGAAGTTGAAATAATTCTTAGCAAAATTAAGCTTGGAATTTTCTTAACCTGATAAAGGTAAATATAATATTTAACAGTGAAAAGAAATATTCTCCTCACAATAAAGAATAAGAAAAGGATACCTACCATAGCTGATTTTATTTGACTTTGTACCAAAAACCTATCTAGATCATAAGATGAGAGAAAAATATATGTATGGACAGAGAACAAACAAACAAAAAAGCCCTAATTTTTATCAGAAAATAGGATCGTATACAAAGAGAACAGAAGAGAATTTAAAAACACATTACTAGACTAAATGAAGTAGGGTTGCTACATGAAAGATCAGTATCCAAAACTGTTGACTCACACACACACACACACACACACACACACACGATAGATACTCTCATACATACATACATAGATTTGGATTTAAATTTAGATATAGGTATAGAGCACAAAGTTGGGTCTGAAAGAATGGAAAGATTTTGGAGAAGCAAAATGGAGAAGGCTTTCCATAGGGGAACTTGTTCAAAATAGAGAGAGAAGTGGAGAGTAACAAGACATATTTAGGAAACAAGGAGATTACCAGCAGGTAAGGGTTGGACTCAATGTTGATGAGTGTGGGAAAAGATTGGAAATATAAGGGAGAGCTCGAATCCCAATCTAAAGAGCTTGGATTTTAACCCAATGGAAAAGGAGCCAATGAAAGTCCTAAGCAAGAATTTAGATCATAAAAATCGTTTTAAGAGATTCTCTGGTCAAAAATTCTTCTATATATTTTTTTTCTTACTTGTTGAGTGCTAATCAAGGAATATGAGGGGAAGAAAAAAATTGAATTACCATTTTACTTACTGAGTTCTGGAAATTTGATTTCACTAGGCTCAAGAACAGCTCCAAGCAGAGGTGCTAAGGTATAAAGCCAAAATTGAAGATCTGGAAGCGACTCTGGCTCAGAAAGGGCAGGTAGGCATTTGGTTGCTGGCACTTCTGCCAATGCAGACAATTCAAACCGACCTTTCTCTAGATCAGCCTGTGCATGGGCCACATTCAGGACACGGCTTGGCTCTCCACAGTGACCTTTCTCAAACGGTGTCAGAATGTTCACCTCTGTGTTTCTGTCCCTGGTGTTTTTCTGGCCAGAGCGTGAACCCAGCTACAACAGCGAATGAGGTTGGGCAAGAGAGAGAATACCAGAGGAAGAGGAGCCCTGTACAAATAGTCTAGAGTGGTCCTAAACTGCTAAGAAAAAGACCCACCCCTCCAGCTGCATTCTTTGCCTCTATGCTACATTTATGGTTCTGCATTTTAATGTTTTCCATCCATATGTATCTAGCCTGTGTGCATTCTGACCCTTGTCACTTTTTGCCTATGTGGTCACTTCTGAGTCCCCAGAAGGCTGGTCCTGGATTATTCAGACTGAAAAAGGTAGAGATAGTGAGTGACAATGAAAAGGGGGATAAATTTTCCTGGCAACTTTGGCCCCGATGTCTTTGAATAAGGAGCTGGCAAGGGTGGGTGTCATTTACCAGGCATTGGCAGGCAAACCACCTGGGCGAAAAGAAGACAGTTCTGGCAAAGTGTTTTGACGACACATGCTCTTCCATGCCACTCTGAAATGCTGACTGCGCGATATTCTTTGTCAAACAGGATTCACACTGGGTAGAAGATAAACAACTTTTCATTAAGAGAAACCAGGAGCTTTTAGAAAAGGTATGTTGGGCGCAACACCCTAGTGGGGCAGAGGAGAAAATGATGAGAGATCCAGGAGCAGCAGGGGGTCCGCTCAGGAGTGGCACAGGGGCCAGGGGAAGGGGGGGCTTTTCGGCGCTGCGCTGTCCTCTGCTGCGTGCTCAACTGCATCCCTGTCACCGCCATCACCATCAGTGAAGTGGCACATGTGCATGGCTCTGCGCTGGCCATTGTGCCAATTTGAAAGGATGTGATCCCTGAAACCTACTGATTTGTTAACCGTGTATATATATAATGTATGTACTGTACATATACATATATATATATATACCCACACGTCCACACTTCGTATGTGGTTGTCCATCTACAAAAAACACACTATGAATAGGACTTGTTATTTTGTTTAAAGAAGTGACAGAATATGACTCAAAGACCATGATGCAACCTAGCGTAGACTGTGTTCTCACTTTTAAACTTTTTGCTAAGCTTTGCTATTTATATGTATATATATTTTTTAAATAAAAGAAAGCACAAACAGCACGTCCAGGGTTTTGCTCAACAAATCAAGATGGGAAACTATGGTTTAGCCCAATCAATAAAATTAATTGTGGGTATCTGAACATAGGTTTCTGATGTGTAGAAATGAAAAACAACAAAGATCATTTTAAGTTCAAAGGCAGTTTCTCCTTTGGTATTTACCTTCCACACATCTATTAGGTGTGGCAAAAGTAATTGCAGTTTTTGCAATTATTTTAAATCTTTTAAACCGCAATTACTTTTGCACCAACCTAATAGTGGAAAAAAAATACAAAACAATCTTAAATTTATTCTTGGCAAAAGCAGAATTTGCAAGCCTATTTGAATAAAGGAAATTATTCTGTAGGTCGACCCCAAATTATGTAGAAATTATTTTAGGATTATTTCTACGAGTATTCACTAGCCTTGACAAGTAATAAAAATGAACCATAGCACCCGTATGCGCATGAGAAGGGAAAGAAAATGCTTATCTTCCCTGCCCTCTAATCTGGCAAAATTAGGACATCCTATCTCACTTTCTGCATGATGAGAGACAGACCTGCTATATAGAAAGCGGATGAGTGAGTAGTCCAGGATTAAGAACCAGGACTCTCAGAAAGGTCAAGGGGCCCTATAAAGAAACTTCACCAGATATTGGCCCCTGCCTATGAATTGCAACCTGTGAACCACTGCTCTAATGGCTAGCCCTACCTACCAGATCTGGGACTCTCCCTAAATATTCCATCTCTGATCCCAACCCAAGATGCTAGGAAGTAGAATCTCTTTTGTGATCTAAGTCAACTTCACTAGACCACAAAAATGTAGTGTAAAAAACTTGAGTTGACTACATTAATTAATGTCACATAATATCACACTGTTTCCCCATTATTATTTTCCTATAACTTTGGTATATCGTGAGGCTATGAGAAAAAGAGGATTTCAGTAGTCTCAGAGATGCCCAGTAATAAGTGTTATTACATCTCTTTGTAATCTAAAAAATAATTCCCATTATGTCTTCTGTGTGATTTCCTTTGGTCTTGATTTCTTTGAGCTAAAAATCAAATTTTTTAGCTCAGCTTTTATGAGTAAAAGAAAACCCAAGTAACAATAAAGTCAAACATCCTACTCCAAGTATGTATACTTGGGAAAGTAAAATTCATCCTATGCTAAGAAGCCCCTATTTTTTTTATTTCTACATTAAAGATTTTACATTGTTACAGTGCATATGGCCCACCAACACAGCTAATATCAAAGGCAGCCCCAAACCTATTGCATATCATGAAAACCCGTTGATTTCTTATGAACATGGTCCCTTGTCTATAGGGCAAAGCACGTTTGTAGACAACTAACTTAATTCCATGCTTCATGAGGTTATACTACAGGTCCTATAGGAAAGCCCTATAAGAAAACAGAAGGAAGAGATGTCACTTCTGAATGGGTAGTCTCTTACGGTAGGAGATGTTAGAGTTTGCTATGGACAGACGTGTAAAATTTCCTCACCTAGAAGAGGAAATGGGGGAAAGCTCTTTTCAGGCAGACAGATGAGCAAAAACAGCTCCATAAGTAGTCAGCCCATAGGTCTGGGCTGGGTTTCTACATTCTAGTGTGAGTATGATCACATGTGAGTGTGTGAGTGTGTAGAGGTGACAGTGATAACATTTAAAACTGGAAAGCTATGTGGTGACCAGACAATTAAGGATTTTGCATTGAATATTGTGGAGTTTGGCTTTACTTTGTAGGTAACTGGAATTCAGCAAAGTTGTGTATATGATCAGAGCTGTTTCAAAAAAGTTATTTCTCCGACAATTTGTAACTCCAGAAATAAGAGGTGTCAGTCTCCCTTTTACACTATTAAATCTAGTTCTGGGACACTGTCCCTGACCCCAGGAAGTACTCTCAGATTCTCTATTTACAGGGTCTCTAGACTTTCAGTGAATGGAGTGTCCTCTAAACATTTTCCTCTGTGACCCAAAAAACTCAACCAACAGATAACTAGAAGGAAAGCCAAAGACTTTTCTTATTTACATCGCCTGGGGATTTTTTTTTTTCATGGTCTAGATGATTTATTCACTGAGTCAATGAACGCTATCCATGCTTGCTTTGCAAAGTTGTATTTGCAATGTTTACCTAACTTGAGGATTTACTTTATTAGATAGAAAAACAGGAGGCAGAAAATCACCGGTTACAACAGGAACTGCAGGATGCCAGAGACCAGAATGAGCTGCTGGAATTTCGAAACCTAGAGCTAGAAGTAAGGAAATGATGATAATAATGATGATGGTAACCATTAACAATATACACTGAGCACATCCTATGTGTGAGGTGCTGAATTAAGCATTTCAGATGCATGTTCTCATTGGACTTCACAACCACAATCGAGATTTTATAGATGAGGCAACTGACGTTAAATAACTTGCCTAAGTCCTGTGGCTAGTAACTGATAAAGCATTGATGCAACTCAGAATTGTCTGCTTAGATATTGTACTTTCAACACTATTACCGCCTTTATGAGCAAGACTAATGAATACTTTTTAAATAACTTACATAAGAGATTTCAGACTTCATCAATATTTTATCGCTTTTAAATAATCATTTACATCCTTCATTGAATTCTGATTCATAAAAATGTCACCTCAAGAATTACATTTCAAAATGTGCTGTATATAAAAATATTTTATTGTTAGACACTTCAATTTGTAAGTCAACTTTCTAGTCTATAATATATTTATGCCAAAGGCTAAGAAGCAAGATAACTTGTTTTAGGAAATACTTTGATTAATCTGACCAAATTTCAGTCTTTCTTTCTTTCTTTCTTTCTTTCTTTCTTTCTTTCTTTCTTTCTTTCTTTCTTTCTTTCTTTCTTTCTGTTTTAGAAAAATATATCAATCAAATCAGGTTTTGATTGTATCATGCAGAATCTGGCTGAGGGTCTAGTTGAACGTATGTCGATATGTAAAAAAAAAAAAATCCATTTGATTTCTCTGTTATTTTGTCAGCAATTTCTTCTTGAAGTTTTTCAAATTAGATTTGGATAGAGTTAGAAGTTGATATGCTTGAGTGAAGAATTATCTTTGGTAGCCCCCACATATCTTACTCACAAAGCTTGAGTGGATTGAATATGCAAAAGGCTGTTTGCTGCCATAAAACTTCATGGTCAAAAATCACTCTTTGTGATACCTGAAAAGCTCTAAATATTCATGTAGTTTAAATTGGAATTCCACTTCCCACATTTCCCCAATCAAAACATTTGTAAGATTGGACACCATCTATAAATTCTCTCCCATACCTCTTAGTTAACTAATCAGTTCTTTCCATTAAATGTAACCATGAACATCGTGAGTTCATTTTTTTAATTTCTTTTTTTTTTTTTCCAAATGTCATATTGATAAACTGCTGAAATAGCATAAAGAGAGAACACAGACAACTGGTTTAGTGTTTGATCAGTTGTTGTTTTTTTTTTAATTCCCATATATTCTTCACTGTATTTCAAGGAAAGAGAGAGGCGATCCCCTCCATTTAATCTGCAAATTCACCCATTCTCAGATGGTGTGAGTGCTCTACAGATCTACTGTATGAAAGAAGGTGTCAAGGTAGGCAGATTTTTTATGTTTGTAGAAAGTAGAAGAACTGGGAATTGGAAAAGGGGAGGTTGCTCATGACTTTTGTATTTCAGTCTCTGGATGTCATTTTCATACAAACTACATAAGAATTAAAATTGGGAAATCAATAGAGTATAAACAAAATAAATGTGTGACAGATGTGTGAATGGTAACAGCAAAGAACACAGGAAGCCATGATTATTTAGAATCGAGTAACATAAAGAATGGTACAGAATCATAATATTTATTGTGATAATTACCTTTAAATATCTAGAGGAAATGTTAAATAAATTCAGTATGTCAACAAGTGTATTTCAGTTATGTCAGATTAAAAAAAAGTATTTGTTGAGTCCCTTTGTTGTGTTGTTTCAAGTGCTGTGAAATTCATCGTCTTGGAATTTTAGCATTAGAAGAAACCTTGAAATCACCCAGTCCACCATCTCTTTAGATATGTTTAATTTAGGGAGGTTTCTCTTTTGGAAGGACTTAACAGTTTATCACATATTGCTCACTTAGACAAAATATATTTCTATCTATAGGGATATTGGAATACATTTTAAATATTAAGATTGAATGGAGGTGACTCCACCTCTTGGAAAATATATTGTCCTTCAATGTAATGAAAGCACACGGTGACTATCTATTCCAGAGGTAAAGCTGGGAAGCCTCCCGCTATTCCTGGTCTCTCCTTTACCTTCTGCATGGCCCTTTTTGCTCCCACTCTGAGCTGCCAAATATACCTGCTTTAGTTGCCTTCTCTCTACCTGTGATATTGAGCTTAAGACTTTCCCCTTCCTAGTGGTAGGGATCTGCTATACTGCATTTGAACATAAGTAAGAAGAGAAAGTGGTACTAAGGAAGTAAAACATCGTGGTGGGCGGGGGGAGGGAATTAGGTAGTAAAATTGTGCTTCTTTGTCTTCCATCTTAAACCACTTCCAGGGTGTTTAAACTTCTGACCTTCCAGGGCTACATGAAAATTTGTAAACCAAAGCAATTTTTTGACTCAACTCTAATGAAATGAAAAGCACTTTACTTCATCTTTTCCTTAGATGCTTTTTATCTTAGATAAATCAAAAACAGCCTAATCCAATGGATATAATTTATATCCAAGGGCACTCTTTCAAATGGAGTTCAGCTTCTTTAAACTGATTCAAGGAATACAGTAAAAATCAGCTGTTTTCCATCGGATGGAAATAATGCTGAACACCTAAAAAAATAGAACTGCACTATAGTTTTCTATGTGGCAGTCAAAATCTCAACCAGGTCAGAATTCTGTTTATTGGAATAAAATTGGTTGATTATTTATGTTTATTACCTATTTTCTTTATACCCGAAATCTACCATAATTGAAAAAAAAATTAACAACTATAAGAAAAAAGTTAATGAGCTAATTTGAGTCCTTACTACATCCTAGACTCTTGTACACAAACTCGTTACCCTCAGGCTCAGCCTACGAATGAGGCATTTATTATCTCCATTTTGCAACTGACAAAATTGAGAATGAACTGTTAAGTAGTTTTCTGAAGTTCACATAGCTAATACTAAGAAGTGAAGTGGAAACTTAAAACTAGGCATGCCTGGTTGCAAACAACCCAAGGAATTACAGGTCTTAAAATGTCTTCTCTAACTAAAGGTTTAGACACTGAAAAAGTGGTAGGCTATGTCTGTGTGTCTTAGACATGAATGTATCTCCTTGATTTTGCAGGATGTGAATATCCCTGGTCTCATAAAGCAGCTCGATATCTTGGGTGATAATGGGGTAAGTATCAATTAATTAAGTGCAGTAATGATATGAATTTGCCTAAAGAGTGGCAAGAATACTCGCCAATGTACCATGTGTAAAATAATATCAGGTGGGAGGCCATGTTCACTGAAGGGTGTAGTACCCTGGGGAGAACCAGCAGTTTATCAAACAACTTGACTACGGGATTGGAAGGATCTCTGGAAAGTTGCAAGAATGGGAACTGGTAGTGCTTTTCATGAGCAGGTTTGAGGTTTGAATGCCGACCACGTCTGCAGTGATTAAAGCTAATTACCTTCTGACTGTTGCTTGGAGTCATCCAGTGTGAAATTAATCAGCCAGGCAGTTGCAAATAAATGCTGCTAAATAGTAGCGTTGGTGGCAACCCCTTAAAAATGGACCAGAAAATGATAATCCCTTTTCTTTCTGAAAACACCTTCCAGGCAGGGTCAAGGCATATTAATTCAGTGGGAGAATGATTCAATTGAGATATTAGATGAATGATATATGTAGGTTGAAGGAGTCATTTTATTCCCTTGAAAAATTATCAAAGGAGAGAAGGCAACCAATTAAACCACATCAGACTGCTGTGAAGAGATTACTCTTTAGTTCATTTTGATTTCTGCTCTTTGCATAACTTCACTATGAATGAAGTCTGCTTATAGTGAAACATAAAATCAAGTTAGTATTAGATATAAAAAAATCACAATAGACTTTTTACATGTTTTGAATGAACTCTTGGTTAAGAATTATTATTAAATAGAATAGAATATTTGGTCAGGTTCCATGCATGCATAAATAGTAGTGTCTGTGACCAGCACGTAGGCAATATTTTTGGATAGTGTAAATATTGTCAGTGTCTTCAGCTTATTTTCTTTCTTTCTTACTTTTTCACAGAATCTGAGAAACGAAGAACAAGTGGCCATAATTCAGGCCAGCACTGTACTGTCCCTGGCTGAGAAGGTAACAAGCTGTACTAACATTAAAATCATCTCAGTGTCGGGTTTAACACCTAAAGACCAGGCTAGGTTTAAAGGACATTTGTACAAGACTTTGCATTATTAAATACCTAATAAATATTCTATTTTTCAGGGTGATACAACCCCGATAAAACGAGAACACATACCCAAAAAGTCTACACACTGGTGGGGAGTGAGGTGATAATTCTTGCGTTGAAATCTCTTAAAAAATTTAATTCTTAAAAAAAAAAGTGGGAACCCCTCTAAATTACATCATTCAAGCAATCCCTATCAAGTTAGGGAACCAATTAAGAAGGGTTTTGTTATTAGAACAAAATTCAATCTAGTAAATCTGAAGATCTAATTGGCTTTATTAAGATACTCATGAATATGGAAGCATCCCATCTAGCAACTCGAAGGGTACTCCTTGGGGTTGTACAAAATGGATGGTTTTTATAGGAAGAAGGGTGGGGCAAAAGAGCTATTAGCAAAAGAAAAGAAATCATTTTTAGGTAGGTCTGAACATCTTTTGGGAGGGTTGGGGGAGGAAACTGCAAAGGTTTTATCATATAGGTTGCCTCTTCTCCCTATGGGGGATAGAGAAGGGCCCACGTAACAGATTACGTCATTAGTGTTGACCAGAAAATCCCAGACTGATTTATTAAGATTACATATCTGGTTAAGGTCTAAACTATAATTAGGTCAGATACTAAGTTTAGGTGTGGTATCATGGGCTTTAGCACAAATGATGCCGTTTTGGGCCTGTGGTTTTCTCTTTAACAGTTGAGAGGTGGTAAACTGGAGCATGGCTCTTTTTATAGGCTTTTCCTTGTGTGTGTACAAACAAATTGTTCCCAGCTGATTCTGTGAGTGGGTGGTGGTTCACTGTTCAGAAAGCCCAACCTATGGATTGTCAGAGTGTGCTCTGGCCCCCGTGTGTCTAAACTTGGTAAATGGCAGGAAGAGTGAGAGAACAGGAAAGAGCCAAATGGAGAGGCCTGATAATTGGCAATATTGGGGGTGCCTTGACAATTGGTGCATAGTTGAGTCATGTGTACCTGGTTGGATAAAATGAGAAATGTATAAGACCCTTGAGCTGCTTTCTTAATTCCCAAATGTGTAAAAAGCTCGTTATAAGTTAAATGAAACCTTGAGTGAACAATCAGCTTACTCCAGTCTGAAATGAGAGAATTCTACAGGTTAAATAAGCCAGTTAAATTATTCAAACAAAACAATACCATCAAGGAGGAAAAAAAATGGCAGAGGGAGAGGGAAGGACTGCTATAAAATAAAAAGATACTTAAGTAATAATGAAATGATCTTTTTTGGCATCCTGATTCAAGCAAACCAAGTGTGGGGAAAAAAAAGGACATTTTGCTAACAACTGGAAAAATGTTTATATGGACCAGGTATCAGAAGACAAAGGGAATTAACGTTAATTTCACGAGGTGTGGAAATGGCCTGTGGTTATGTTTTTGTTTTGTTTTGTTTTGTCTTAAAGGCCGTGTCTGTTAGGGATGCATACTGAAGTATTTACATGTGAAACAATACCTGGGATTTGCTCTTTAAAAAAAAAAAAAGAAAAACTCTACTCCTTCATTACGTGAAATACATCTTTTAATTTTGACTTTATTGTTAGTCCCATTTTACAAATAAGAAAGTTGAGTCTTAGAGAAATCAGGTAACCTTTCAAGGCCACACAATCATGAAAAGCTAGAATTGGAATTAGACCGAAAGCAGTCTGCCTCTGGAACCCACCCACTTGATTATTATGCTGCCCAATTGCCTCCTGAAGGGTAAGCTGATGTTTAACTTGGCGGAGATACATTGTAAGAATTTGTTCTGTTAAGTCATATATGTGGTAGGCTCACAACATAATATTCAAAGTCTAAATTTATTCAGGATGTTGATCAATGCTAACACAATGCCATATAACAATGATATGTTTTAAGTGTTAGGAAAAATTTCTAAGTTTTTTAATGTGATTTAAAATGTCTCTACTTAACAAAAATGATTCTTCAACACTTAGCTTTACTCAATTTTATATACTAAAAAAATACCATTGCCCCACTCTCACCTGGCCTTCTTTTTTTTTATCATGTTCCCTCCATCCATGGAGAATTGGACGTCCCTTCTGGTTGGAACTTGCCCCTCCCTCATTTTTACCTAATCATCTCTGACTCATTCTTCAGATTCCAGTACAATTGTCACTTCTAAGAAAGCCTTCCATTGAGTCCTCCAATGAGGACAAAAATGTGTTGGTTACCATCACAGCCCTGGTATCTAGCCCATTACCTAACATTCGGTAGGCATCAATGAATGCATTTGCTGGGTGAATGGATGAATGGAAAACTATGGTCTTGTTTCTGAACTAAGAGATGAAATGTACCAAGTTTCACTTCAGTTCTCAGTCTGCTTCCTGAACTCTAAGGGGATGAGACCAAGCACCTCAGTAGAGAGTACCATATACACCATATCAAGCAATCATGTCACAGGCTTTTTCTTCTTTAGTGGATCCAGCAAATTGAAGGAGCAGAGGCTGCCCTGCACCGGAAAATGATGGAATTGGAAAGTGACATGGTGAGTGCAAAGATGAGGTATCATAAAAATGAAGGCAAATGGAAAAGGACTATTTACTATCAGTTTTATCTGTCACTGATGAAAGAGCTTGTAGCCTTCCCATTATTTTGTGCATAGACTGAAACAAAAATCCCAGAAGTATCCAATAATTTCAAGTAATAGTCTCCAAAAAACATCATGTTATATTTTTGTACTATTTCCAAAACTAATGCTAAAGAAAATCCAGTTAGGTGTTTCCTTTTTTAGGCTAAATAATTTATCCACCATTTATAATTATAGCAAACATTACAGAAATGATGGGTGTAACTCTGATTTTAAAAATCCCCAAGCCCCGTAAACGGGGTTAAATATATGGTCACGGAAGAAGAACTGACTCTGGGTGGTGAACACACAATGTTATATATAGATGCTGTATTAGAGAAGTGTACACTTGAAACCTATGTAATTTTACTAACGATTATCACCACAATACATTTTAATTTAAAACACACACACACACAAAATAAAAATCCCCAAGCCACCTCACACCCCTTAGGATGGCTACTATCATAAAACAAACAAACAAACAAGTGTTGGTAAGGATACGAAAAAATTGGAACCCTTGTGCAGTGTTGATAGGAATGTAAAAAGATGTGCAACCACTATGGAAAACAGTACAGCAGTTGCTAAAAAAATTCCAAATAGAATTACGGTATGCTCCAGCATTGCCTCTTCTGGGTATACACCCAAAGTAATTGAAAACAGGGTCTTGAAGAGCTATTCACACACCCACATTCAAAGCAGCATTATTCACAATAGCTTAAACAGGGGAGCAACCCAAGTGTCTATCAATGCATGAATGGATAAGCAAAACATGCTCTAGACGTACAATGAAATATTAATCACCCTTTAAAAAGGAAGGAAATTCTGACACATGCTATGATGAGCCTTGAGGACATTGTGCTACGTGAAATAAATTAGTCACAAAAAGACATATACATACGGTTCCACTTATTTAAGGTATTCTAAAGTACTCAAACTCGTAGAAACAGAAAATAGAATGGTCCTCGTCAGGGGCTTAGAGGAGGAGGAAATGGGGAGTTGTTGTATAGAGTTTCAGTTTTTCAAGATGAAAAAGTTCTGGAGATGGGTTGTGGAACAATGTGAGTGTACTTAACGCTACTGAACTGTACACTTAAAAATGGTTAAGATGGTAAATTTTATGTTGTATGTATTTTACCACCATACATTTTTTTTAAATCCCCAAGCCTAGGAATTGGTGATTATTAACTTACAGCCATACATAATAGAATTTTATAACTCTCCTGTCATTAATGTCATTATTAGTAAAAAAAAAAAAAAAGAAGAAAAAGTTGGTAGTGGTTCCTATCAGATTAAGGAAGCCTATAATAAGAAGAACAACTTGCATTTTATATAGCGTGTGACAGCATGCACATCATTTGATTGTGTTTTACACAGGGTTTACATTTTACCAAGAGGTTAGGCTGTAAAGTCAAAGCATGTAACAAGAACTGTTTATATTCAAAATACCTTTGAAAACTCTTTAAATGCACACATATTAATTATGCACTCAGCCAGTACCGGACACTGTTCTAGACCCTGGAGCTCAGAAGTAATCAGGAAAGTCAACAGCAAAATTGCTTCATGCAGGCACTTATGCACTGAAGGCACTTACACACACAAAGACATAACTGACTGGACTTGGGGCTATGTTACACCCAAAGATATATCTTTAAATGCTAACAGCAAGATGCTTGCAACATGAGAGGCACACAGAAGCCGACGACGAGGAAGAAAATACCAGATGTAAGTCTCCCAGCTCGCTCTGGCTTTGCAGCAGGAGCGGGCACTCACTCCTTAAGTGGCTTTGTGGTTGTGCGTAGATTTGCCACCACTCTCTGAATTATTATCTATCTTTCTGTTTGCTAATCATACACAGATAACTTTGGATAAGTTTTTTATTGTACGACTCTTCCACATTTTATAACATTCTTATAAAAATACACTATCAGAATGTATTTGCACACATATACTTATTAGCGAACATTTATCTTGTCAGAATCTATCCTTAATCACATACTCTTGGATTTGGCATAAAAATCCTTCAAAGCATTCCATGTGGATTGTTCATTATATCTTTTATGCTTCTTTCCATTGATTTTCTTGTTCTCTGTGTGAGACGATGAAAGTTGAACTATTTCCCTGACAAAATCGATGACCCTACAAATACTAGTGATTTGTCTTGTGAAGGAATTAGAGAAAACATTAATCAATACAATTTATATATCACTTTCTAGTTAACTAAGCTGACTCTGTTTATCAACATGGCCCTTTTTTATAGGAACAATTCTGCAAAATCAAAGGCTATCTGGAGGAAGAACTAGACTACAGAAAACAAGCTCTCGACCAAGCATATATGGTAGGTACAACAGGCAGTCATGACCCCTGAGTGTTTACAATTATATATTGTAGAGAAAAACATCTTATTTAATTTGTCATGCCACGTACTTAAATAGACTACAACATGCGACTCAATTATTCAGTGGTTTCCAGTTCTAATTTTAGAACAAATATATCCCTAGCTCTTTGCTGTTACATTCTTATAATACTTAATAGTATTTCATTATACTTCATTTTTAAAAATTAAATGTATGTCATTGTATAATATTTTAATGAAAGACAGATTAGATGGCTGTGTAAATTAAAGAGAAATTATATGAAATCCAATCGTGTGGCAGCCTAATCTAGGGATAGAGTAATAAAGTTTTTAATGTTTGCCGTATATATTTTAATTCAGTTATTTTTCACAACAACCCTATAAGGTGTGGGTAATATTACTCCTATGTTACATATGAGGACATGAGGCTTAGAGAGTAAAAGAACTCTGCCAACATTGGTAAGTCGGTAGTGTTTCTATCTGACACCAGGCACGGGGGCCTCAAGTCATAGTAAGTAAGGCTGCGTCAGTAAGTGGGCGTGGGCACCTCTTTCTCTCCCACTGAATATTATGCTAATTGAGGAGCACATTTGATCCATTCCCCTGGACCAAAATCATGATAAGTAATTCCTAATGTTGGACTACAGCTTGTATGTCTTCTCTCCATATGCAACCCCTATCCACCCCCACCCACACACACACACTAATTCACAATAATGACTCAAGAGAAAAATAGAAAACTTTAAAAAGGACCTTTTCAAGGAGTTGCTAGTAAAGGTTTTTAACAATGCTTTCCTGGAAGCAACTTGAGTCACTTTTGGGAAAAAGTGAAGCACTTCGTTTCTGCTTAAAACAAAGATGAATTAGTATTTTCCCTCCAAAATGAATAAGAGAGTCTGAGCATTACTTGATAAGTAGGGAAAGGAGAGAGTGAGTTGTTCTCTAGAGAATAGAGAAGGAAATGATTCTTGCCCTCCCTCCTTCCCCTTTTTCCTTGCCGCTCAGGGAGGCAAGATTGTAGATTTTGGCAACTGTATCTGAAGGATATTAAAAGAAAAAACCTAGGATATAAGGAACAGTAGAATCTTCATCTGAAAAAGAGAAAACTGAAGGAGTCATTTTATATCTAGAACAACATGTAAATCTCAGAGTATTAAAAAACAAACCAATTCCAGAGACTCTAGGTCATGTTTAGATCATATTGCCCTAACTTTTATTGTTAGAAAAAATATGGAGCTTGTAAAGCAATCTTCAAGTACAGAGGTGTGTTGTGTGGAAGAGAGGTGGAATTTTATGCATGAAATATATCTCCAATTTCAAATATTTTATTCCACTTTAGACCACTTTTCAATACTTCCTTCTAAAAGTATGGACACCATGATAGATGTATTTAAATATCTGAAGGGCTGTCAAATGGAAGAGTAAACAAACTTATTTCCAGCTACATTCGAGAATAGAAGGATATACAATTATTACAACAAAGTAAGAACTTTCTAAAAATGCAAGTTGTGAAATGGACAGAATCCCAAGGAAAAGAACAAATTTTTATCATCCGAGAAGTTAATGTATTGGCTGGATGACTCTGATGGAACCTTAAAAAGGAGGTAATCAAAAGAGTCCTTACTTAGGCTGGATAAACTGTAACATTTATTTTATTGCTATTATCCTGTAAAACTAAAAACAATACATCTCTCCCCACATTCACACTTCTGTGTATAGTCACACACCACACATAAATGCGAAGTTCCAAAGTCAGACTTTTCTAATTTTGTTTGCCAGAGAATCCAGGAACTAGAAGCGACTTTGTACAATGCTCTGCAGCAAGAAACTGTTATCAAGTTTGGCGAATTATTAAGTGACAAACAGCAGGAGGAGCTGAGGGCAGCAGTAGAAAAGCTACGTCGGCAAATGCTGAGGAAGAGCAGGGAATACGACTGTCAGGTCCTGCAGGAGAGAATGGAGCTTTTACAGCAAGCCCATCAGGTGAGAACTGCGTGACCTCTGGGCAGGGTTGGTGCTAGGCAAATGGGACTGGGTACTGAGTGCGTGGCATTGAGTAGGGGTATGGCGAAGCCCAGCAGCAAGAAGCTAGTTTCAGAGAGTAAAATAAAGAGCTCTTGTTTCCCACCTACACTCAGATACAGGATGACAGTTTTATAATTCAAGCTTAAGAAAATTGGCATTTCAGAAGCATTGTGTGTTACTCCTGTTTTGGCAACTGCTTGGTCAAGAAATATCCTGTGAATCTCATGGACCTTGATTATCTCCGTTAAGCAAGGAAGCAGGCCTTTCTCCTGGACAGAAATAATGCTTTCCTCTCGTTACTCATCCCCCAGAACCTAGCCTGGTCAAATAATCTGAATAGGGTAAAAGTGAAGATGGCCTTTGTCTTTATTCCCAGAATAAACAGCGACAACAACAAAGCTTGGAAGCTGCTACTTACTTCCTGACATTTGCTATATGTCAGGAAGTAAACTAGGGGCTCTACTTACGTCATTTCATTGAATCTCCACAATAGCCCCCTAATTTAAGTATCCTTATTATCCCAATTTAGGAGATCAGGATACTGCAGATAAGAGTGCTTATGTGATTGGCCCAAGGTGACACAGATAGTAAGCAACAGAACCTGGATTACAACCCAGAACCCCTGACTCCAGTGCCACTGCACATACCCACGGCACCTACTGTCGTAATGTAGCTTGAGTCATGTATGATTTATATGATTCATCTAGACCAGCAGGGCTCAAAATAGACACCCATTATTAATTTATAGCCAAAAGTCTTAATCCAACTCTTAGTTCATGTCATAACTTGACAGGTGAGGACAGGTCACAAAGCAGATTCAATAAAAATTCCCGAATTGAACGTGCCAGGCTATAGTATTTGGTACTCAGAAGCTGTAACAAGCAGCTGGTACAAAATCCAGATGGACTGTACAAGAAGTAAGAATCATGGGGTCATCGGAGATGGGGGTGAATGGAAAAGGAACAGGGGTTACGTTATGACACCAGTAAGAACAATTTGTGGGGAACTTGACACTCGTACACTTCAGATGTAGCCAGGAGCTTTGTGGACCTTTATAGGTTAACAGATGACTCAAGTTAACAGCAAACTCTAAAGACGTTTGTCCCAGAAATGATAAATATATATTTGTGTGTTTCAGTGCCCCTTAGATTCTATAGTAAAGATTTGGGTTTTGACCCCAGAAAGAGTTTTTAAAGCCTTGAATTATAGACTCTGTGACATCATTGCAGTATTGCAGGCATCCTTTCCTGCTGTCAGGGAATGAAAGGGTCCTCTGCATAAATTTATTAGGCTGCAATAATATTTAATTAATTTCAACAAATCAGGAGTTCTGCCATGGAACCACAGAAGTGTTTATTTTTAAGGTAGACAAATAGTTATCTACATGTATTCTGTATTGAAACCTTGGGGTTTCTCTTTAATCAGATAAGGTACTTCACTCCCGAAGGAGATGGTTTTATCTGTTTTGTTTTAAGTTACCCAGTCTGAACTCATAGGTACATTACATGTCTAAGCCTCGGAGACATTTTCTATTTCCCAAACAAACGCCCATTAAAATATTCCAAAATTATTGGTCACCCCAATAAATACATAAAAAATATTCCAAAATTGTGCACTTTAAAATAAATAACTTTTTTAATGTCCAGACATGGCCAGATGTCCGCTGGGGGGGGCAAAACCATTCCCAATGGAGAACCACTGTTTTAGAGAAAGGGAGATATGATTTCCAAGTTCACGTATTTTTCATTCTAGCTTTCCTTCTTTTTCTCCCACATTGAATTGTAAAAACCTCTCTTTCTGTATTATCATCCTATTTGGCTTCAAGTGTTTTATTATTAGCCTCTGGTTCTCCCTTGTCTAATGATTGCCAAAAGAGTCATTAAATAACAAACCTGCACTGTGTGACCATGTGCTATAAACAGAAAAGGCCTTTACACTGCCAGAGAGAAATTGGAAGACTTTTTTTCACTTGCAAATAATTGTCTACATAATGTTGATTTCAAATCTGTGCTATTAAAGTTACTGGAATTTTATTGTATAGTTGATGGATAAATTAAAAAATAGCCCTGGAACTTTTTTGTCTTCAGGATTACTTGTGCTATTTTTACTATGTTTGCTTCTTCCCCCCCGCCCCCTCCAAATTTATCAGTTCCCTCCTTGGAGTTTTGTGGCAATGTAATCTCTACTTTGTTTTATGAGAACTGGCCAATCGTGCTTTGTGAAGAAATTCTACCCTGGCACAGAGTTGAAATAAGGTTGAAAAGAAAGGTTAGCGAAAAACAGTGGGACTGTTTACATTTGTGTGAATCAGCTTTAGCCATTTTTAACTGTAATAATAAACAACCAGAAATCTCAATCCAGATGGTTTACAACAAAGTTTGTTTCTTGCTCACTAGACCTGGTTCATACTGCTGTCTCTTCCAGGATGTGGCACAAATCACATCCCACTGGCCAAAACAGGTCCTAAGGTCAAACCCAAGGACAAAGGGGTGAAGACTATACCTTTCACAGGGAGGAAATCTGCAGGGATAGACCCAGTAGAGATAGGTAGCAAATATTTTTTAAATATAATCAATGACAATGGTTTTCCACCATAAATACAGGTAATTTTGAACGTGTAAAAATGGGTATGGAAAAATGTATATGTGATGTTTCCAGCTGCTAGTACTAATGTTAATGTTTTTATAGAAAGCTTTCTGTTTTCGGTAGCTGAACAATCTTTTTGTTCAACCTAGTACCCACTAATGCCTTCCCTTTTTTTTCTTTCTTCAGAGAATTCGTGACTTGGAAGATAAAACAGACATCCAAAAAAGACAGATAAAGGACTTAGAAGAAAAGGTATGTGTTAATTTTAACATCTATTTTAGTCTTTATTTTTCAGTCAGAAAACAATATCGATTTTACTCTCCCTGTGTTCTTTCTTTCTTCTTGGTTTTTGTGTATTTTGCATAGGCAGGTGTAGGTGACGTAAACTTCACCTTCAGGCCCCAGGATTCCAGCAAAGGTTCTGCCTTAAGCAACCTAGACTTGCCATTTTGCCTTTTGTGTTAATTCCTATTCTTTTTGATAAGTGTTTTCTTTCCTCAGTTTCCTCTAATTCGTCTTCATTTCCTTTCCAAGTTTTTTTTTTTTTTTGAGTTTTGTTAGTCTTCTTAGCTCTTTCTTTTTAAAATATTTTAGCACCTTTTTTAAAAATTTCCCATTATTATTCATAAAACAACCTTTGTTCTTGTATTGCAGCTTTACTTCAGTAATGAATTCAGAAATTTAAATTGATATAGGATAATTATGCCCTCATATCCCATCTTCATTTCCCTTCCCGCAGTGGTCTGAAAGAGTCACTTCTTCTTCAAAGTTTGCTGGTACTTTTTTGGGGGGTAAAGTGGTATAGTTCTTAAAGAGAGCATTTGAAAATGTGTGTGTGGTGGGAGAAGGGAGAGGGCTCACACAGGGATGCTGAACAAGCTGCAGTGCATTAAACAACAGAAAATTATCCGGCCCATGGTAACTGGGAGTCGCCCTGCTGAAGAACAAAGCAAGGACGGCAAGAAGTTTTCTCTGGAGTCCCAGTCTGGTTGATTGGAAGTAGCTGCCTGCATACCTCTGTCGCAAAATAATACGGTTGTTTTGCATTATCTTCCTGGTCACTCAAGAAGAAAATAGCAAGCCATCTGTCATTTCTGAGACAATGATTAGAATTTGGTTCATCCAAGTTGCTCTATAGTTGTCCACATATGTGAGACCACAGGGAGTTGGTAGGGGCCGTTCACCAGGCCATTAGCCAGACCATCAGTTACCTGGATTCTGTGTAGGCTGGGTCTTCAGGTACTTATTTGACCTTGGGTAAGTGACTTCATTCACCTCCTGTGTCTAAGCCATCACTATAAAATAGGGACGCTAACACTTTCCCTCAGTTCCTCTCATGGGTTCCATGAGGTCACACATGTGAATATTAGGAATCTCTAAGAAGATGTAAGTCAAATTTAAAAGTATAATTTTTAAAGTTCTAAAACATAAAGTACACATCATCTGCAAAATTTTAAATTTGAATTTTCATTTCGCAAGTGTGCTATTTACTTCTATGGGATTGAACAAAGTAAATGTAAACCAAGGACTTAGTCTAATTTCCCAGTGTTTGGCATGAAGACTGTAGAAGGAAGGGTTTGCTCCACGGCTTACCCGGTTATCAACAGACACACCTGATGTCTTCCATTTTCCATATTTTTCAATGATGAGCTCTTGGCTCTCGTCATTTTCTCTGCTAATTATTAAATAGTCCTGGGGCTGGCTTAAGGAGGAAGTCACAGTTAAGACCTTTCTGCCGCAGAAATTTTCAGTTCAGTCCCCGTTTACCTGAGGAAAACAAACAAACAAACAACAAACAAAGGAATTTTTTTTACATCCATCTTCCTAGAAAATTTAGGAGGAGACGGGTTAAGATTATGTTCACTGTCAGAATTCAGTAGGTCTGACCTTCCTAAACATTTATGATAATGAGATAGTGTGCCTGCTATAGTATAGGTCCCATCCCATCCTTCTCCATCTTCAAGGAATGAAAAAAAAAAAAAAGACAGAGTTCCTGCATCACAGACTAATAGAATCGTCACCAATACATGGCTCTTAGCACCATGTTTATAGCTTGTTCATACAATTTTGCCATAGTGAAGAGATTTATAAGCAATGGCATTAAAGGAAATATGCAAACCTCTTGCCCAATATGAGAAGGTCATACATGTCCCTTATTCGAAGACGTCATGTGCAACAGAGTGCTTTGAAGAGTGATAACGAGGCAAAAGCCTTCCAGATATCTCTAAGACACCCCCCTCAAATTTCTAAAATTATGAGTAGATATTAGTTGACCACCAGTTGTCACTGCATTGCTTTGCCAGTAGACAAATAAAAGGTATGTTTTCTTGAAAGAAAAGATACTTGGTGTGTATGTGAGAAGTGATCGGACTTGATCAATGTGGAAAAGCTGAGGGTTTGTACTACCTGAATGGCACTACAGAAATTCAGATTTACATAATCTTCTTCTTTTTCTTCTGCAGTTTCTGTTTCTATTCTTGTTCTTCTCTCTTGCCTTTATTCTATGGCCTTGATGTCAAGGTGCCTCTTAAAGGTAAGATTCCATTTAATTCTCAAAATGTGGTTCTAACAGGTATTTGATAAGGATGATATATATATCTATATATAGATATATATGTATATATATTAGATATATATGTATATATATATACATATATATGTATATAGTTACTTTGCCCATGTTTTAAAATTATACACTTGGTTTGACTGGCTTAAATGCCATAAAATGAGAACTAGATTTAATCCATTTGGGTGTTTGGTAGAGAAATAAAGGAACTATGAAGTATAATGGTAACTAGTAACTGTTTTGCTTTGGGAAACCACGATTTCTATATAGATCTCAGAATTCTCATCGTAGTCATTACACAGAAAGATTGCTTCTACAGCTGCAATGTGAAGAAATAAGAGTATATTTTTAGTATCTTTTCCAGCTTGAAAATTCTGGTTGCTGTGAATCTTAACGAGCTAATAATGACTGATTTTTTTTTTAATCCTTTCTTTCCATCTCTCTTTATCAGAATTCAGGAAAGCAGGCTATTAATTAAAACTGGATCTTGAGTTTTCAAATAAGATAATTTTCAATGTCAATATAGAAAAAAAAAGAAGAGTCTTATTGCTAGATTAGTAAGTCCATATCTCATGAATACATATACTGTGAATAATCTTAGACAATGATTCTCAGGTGCTATTAAAAATACAGGTGCCATGGCCTTCCTCAGACTTAACAAAGCAGGTTACTTGACATGGAGGTGAGATATAGGATGGGAGAGGTGGAGAGTAAGAAGTGGTCTATCTTTTTAACAAGCATACGAGGTGATTTTGATGTCCACCCAGGTACAGAAACCACAAATCTCAATACTATTATTTTTTAATGAGGAAGGGCTAGCTGCTATTCTAAATCCATTTATCACAGTCTGTGTCAACTTTGGTTATCCTATTAAGTTAGAGTATTCAGGGGTCTTTCCTGGAGTTCATGTTACTTAACATTTTCTCTAGCAAATTGATAAGGGGAAGAGAGACACGTTCTCTCCACGGGTATCAACGCCATTACCTGCTTGTGGGACAGACAAGCAAAAGGGCTTTAGCATGTACAAGGAAGGAGTTAAGCAGATATGCCCAGAATGTTATGTCCTCATATAACCAACCCTCTGGCTTTATTCCTTCTTCCAAAATATTTTCTTTTCAGACTGACAGTTGTCTTTTGTCTGACACAAAGATTGGTAGCCTTGTAGCACATACAGAAGAGGACTGAGTCTCTTAAATTGAATGAGAATATCTAAAGTGAAATGGGTGAGATTCTCTAAGAACGGATCATAATGACCAGCGCATCAAAAACTAAACAGTCCTGATGATAAATAATAAATAAATAAACAAACAGGGCAAGAATAATAAATAAATAAACAGGGCAAATAAAGTTCATGAGCCACAAGTACTACCGTGTTTCCCCGAAAATAAGACCTAGCCGGACATCAGCTCTAATGCGTCTTTTGGAGCAAAAATTAATATAAGACCTGGTATATCATATCATATCATATCATATCATATCATATCATATCATATCATATCATATCATATACTGGGTCTTATAGTAAAATAAGGCCAGGTCTTATATTAATTTTTGCTCCAAAAGATGCATTAGAGCTGATGTCCGGCTAGGTCTTATTTTCGGGGAAACACAGTATGTGGTGACTTAGGAAAGAAAAATCCAACTTAATAAATACTAGTTAGAAAATGAGTAGGTTTGAACATTAACATCAATAACAGTTAACACTTATGTGCCAGGTGGTGTTCTAAGCAATAGATACAAAACCCCCTATAAAGTCAGTGTGTTGTCATTGCTTTTTTTTTTTACAGTCGGAGGAACTGTAGCTTTTGAATGTTCCCAAGACCATGCAGCTACAGTTGGCAGGACTAGGATTTGTACCCAGGCAGCCTCACTCCACATTCTACTCTTAACCACCACATTGCCTCACAAATGAAAGAGGGCTTTGCTCTTGCTTTTTGAGCATCATTTATGTTCATACAACAACCAGAGGTGTCGTCCACCATTTGTGTAGTACTCCTTACTTGTTGGGTTTTGAAATTACAGTGTCTTCATCTCTTGACCGTTTCCCATTTTTATGTAATTCCTTGAGGAATATATAAAATTTGATTTGTTTTTCCTCCAGAGTAGCACATAATGGACACTTAGTAATTGTTGAATGAAAAAAAACATAATAATAACGTAGCAAACTAATGTGACAGTATATCTGGGTGGTATAAAATATGTCCAGGAAAATGGCTGAGTAGTTTAGAGTGTACAGCCTTGAGGTTAAATATACTGTTAGGTTGGAATCCTGCCATTTACTAGCTAGCTATGTCTTGGTAGAGGTTTAATTTATCCGAGATGAGGTTTTCTATTCCATAAAATGGTTATAATTATATTACCTACAGCCATGGTGTTATGTTAAGAGAATTAAGTGACATTAAGAACGTAAAGGCCCTTTCACTTATCCAGTAACGTAACACATGTTAAAAGGCACATAATTACCGTATTATTGTTCTGATCCAAAACAAAACTTAATAAAACATAAATACTGTATTGTAAGAACAGCCACAGTTGATTAGTTACAAATTCTCCATTAAAATAGGCAAATGTTTATTTCTTATTACGTTTATGTTTTATCAGTTGCTCCTCCCACCAATGCCCATAGGTGGCCTATGGAAAACAAATGGCAATATGAGACCAATCTCTCCTACATTTGTTGTTTAGAATAGGAAACTTTTGCTCTTTATTTTTTTACTTTGGTAAAAGAAATCTATGAGATGAATTATTGTACGCCAGTTCATCAGTCCTTTCTTTGTGTAAATATAGCCATTAGCCTTCATTTAGTCATGCTAAAATTGTTTCCCTATGTCACCTACATTAGACCATTAACAAAGCATAGAGTAGGGCTCATGCTTTATTCACCTTTGCATCTTTAGTGCCTACAATAGTGCCTTATATGTACTAGGTCCTGAATCAATTTTAAATTGGCAGATGAACTGAAGGGCAGATGGATGAATGAATAGATAGCGGGGAAATAAATGTGAAAGCAGATTTGGGACATGTTAGAGCAGAGCCCTGGATAGCATGGTAACGCAATACCAAGATAACTCTCCAATTTGTTCTTTACGTGTCATTTGGAGAATTACTTAAAGACAGTGAACAGAGGAAAACAGATGCATTCTCCCCCACTCCATAGTGGAACACCCTACTAACTGGGCTCAGTGCTTCTCTTCTAGACACTCTTGTAACTCATTCTCCACATAACCGCCCGAGTGAGTTTTAGGAAAGACAAATCTAACGTAACCATGCCCCCTTCTTGGGAAAGTACCACCCTTAGGGTCATATCTCAGTTCGTTCATGTGGCCAACAACGCCCTGAATGGTCTAACCTCAGAGAATCCCTCAGGCTTCCTGCAGCTCCTGGGTCTACCTGGATGAGCCGAGTTCCCTTCTGCTTACCACAAGTCTCTGCCCATGCTGTCCTGTGCACAGAACTTTCCCTCCTGCTTTATCTAGTAAACACCTACTGACTCATCCTTCGATCTCAGCTACTTGTGACTCCCTCAGGAAAATCTTCCTCGATTTCGCTCCTGGCTAAATTTTACATGTATTGGTGTTTTTTTTTGTTTGTTTCGTTTTTTCAGTTAATGTCTCTCCCTCATTATGTGTAAGATTCATGAGGACACAGACCATACATGACTTTATTCACACTTATATCCCAACTACCTAGACCGTGCCTAGCACATAGTTGACAATCAACACATACTTTTTTAATGACAGTGATGCTTTTATGATGAGGAAGAGAAAGAGGGCATCCTGTTTTGCAGTTGAAAAAGTACATTTCATACCCGTTGTTTTATTTAATACTTACAACAACCCTGCAAAATAGATACTATTATACTTCTCCAAACATTAATTTCCTAATACGAAACATTAGCAAATAATAGCGTTATTTTTCTGAGGATTGAGCGATGTAAGTCAAGCAACCGATATAGTACCTGACACATGGAAAGGCTCATTAAAAGCATTTCTAGGACCTGCCAAGCCCTCTGTCTTGGCTCATGCCTTCCAAGACATGCTTCCGTCTCCCTGAACCGCATTTCCCACACGACCACCAACTGGTTAATATCCATGTGTCCTTCCCATCTCAATGTAAAATCAGGGACTCAGGGAAGTTTCCCCTGATCTTATGGCTTCACTTAAGTTTTGTTCATTGTTACCTGTCTTCCTCACTAGGATTCTTATAGGCCAGTTACCTAATGGTCCTCACTGTCCATTTCCTCATCTGTAAAATGGAGGTAATAATAATAGCTACTATTTATTGAGTATTTTGCTATATGATAAATTGGGTATGAGGGTTGACGGAGTGAAAGGTGTCAGAAATGGCCCTTAGGACTCTAGATGGTATAACTGATTGGATGGTGGTTCCCTTTGCAGAGTCATGGAAAGCAGGAAGAGGGAGTGACTGCTGTTCGTGATTTTTGGTTATTTGTGGTAACTAAAGAATGAGAGTTAACTACAATTGTTAATCAATATGCCTCTAAATATGTGTCCATAAAGGACCTGAAAAACCTTCTAAAAGTTAGAAAATCCTAAGGAATAGTGAACATAAGTAGCCTATCAATTGATCTCGACAAATACTTGCCAAGTGTCTTCTATGAATCAGGAAGGGGTGGGTACTTGGAAACTAGAGCCACGAGTCAGAAGTGACATCACTGTATTCACTGACGTAGAGTCTGGTGGCATGTAGTAAACTCTCAGAACCGATAGCTACAATCACTGTTTTACAGAAGAGAAACGAAAGCCCAGCGCTGATAAGCAACCCATTCAAAAGAATCCCTACAGTTCTGTAATATCCAGAAGGGCTTTCCGAATAAAAGATGTATTTGTATCCTATACAATTTTAAAGTGTACTGACCTTGGGCTCATTGAAAATTTTTCATCTGTGGTGACCTGTTGGGTAACACTTCAGTTATTCAGAATGCCAATTTGCATAAATCTCGCTTTCCTGTAGAAATCATAGTTCCCTTTAAAGGTACCTAATCTATAGAAATTTAACATTCTGGGAGACAGCCTTTAAGTTCCTTTGTTTTTTTAAAACCAACATGGTTTTACTCAAATGATGGGCTTTACCCCAGTTGTGACAGGCAGAAATTATGCATATGTGCTTTGAAAGAGAACTTAGGATTTATCTCTGAGAGTATACAAGGTGGATGTTTACAAGTAAAAGACTTTTGTATTTACATATTTATTTTATATATACAAATATACACATACACTATATATAGATATACATATATATGTGTGTATATATATATATATATATATATATATATATATATGCGCACACACGTACACATACCTTAAAGAGTATTTTATATACATTCAGATCAATTCTCTTCTTTACCAGGGAATATAGGAATATTATAGTTGTAACTAGTTGTTTTAGGATCTCATCCCATTGGGATGTATAATAAATATGAACGTAATCTATTTCTCTCAAAACATGGCTTTCAGTCAGGTTTTGTCTTTTTTCCTTCTCTCATCCTTTAATTAAATCTTAGGTTGGCTCCCAAAATGTTCAGTCACTTTCAGTTCTTGAAAGTCTAGCTCAGTTTAAAACTTCTATCTCAGACTCCTCCTCCTCAGTGGAGGAGGAGGTTCACAGTCTGGCTCTAAGAGATCTGTTTCCTTTCCCTCTGAGACTCAGTTCTTTAGGAGGGCGGGGAAGAGAGAAAGGGACCCATGTCTTTCAACTCCATTGGCACGGTTGTGGCCATCTCCCTGGTGCTGATGCCATTCCTCCAACTATGACCCACTAGCTCCCGATGTCTTTTCTATGAAAGGTGAGGGAAGACTCACCATTTGGGGGAAATGCGAGTATGGATGAGTTCCTCAGAAGCTATGCATAGCATGCTCACTGCACTATCCCCTGACTGGCTGTGGCCCAGGCTCTTCCACGGCTTCTCTGGTACCACCATTGGTACCAGCCACAGCTTCTTGCTGGGAAGGAAGCCACAGGCCCTGTCTCTGCCCACCAGCCCTGTCCAGTTCTCTGCCCAGATAGACAAAGGAAGATGAGCATTGTTCTGTGTTTGAGCAATAGAATGTGTGTCTCCTTTGTACAAGCACCACCAATCTCTATTTATGCCCTCCCCCAGTGTACTCCCGACCCAATGACTGCACTTCCTTGCTACTGGTTCTGCTCTTTCATCCTAGTCTAACCTAATCTTTTGGAGCAGACCGAAGTGGCTCCGCAGATGTGAATTCCAAATATTTCTGACTTGCACTTGTGTCAGAAATGTCTTAGAGTCTTTAATTTGCCTCTGTTTGGTGGACTAGAAGCACCTTGGGGTTACTAAGTGCCGTCCTTTCCACCACTTCGCATCCTGGTCACCACTTCTGGGGTACCACTAGAATCCTGCTACAGAATCAGTATCTTTATTTTCTAGATGGGGAAATTAAGACTTAGAGAAGTTAAATAACTTGTCCTGGGACATACAGTGAGAAAATGGAAATCCCATTTGCTCCATTCATTGTCATTCAGACTCTAAAAGCCATGACCTTCAGCAGCACATCTTCTGTACGATTTCCAGCTTTTATTGGAAGAGAACATTATGCCCTAAACTTTTACCCAAGTGAAAAAACCCAAACACATGGACTTAACGAGAAACAGAACTAGGAGTCCTGACTGGCATAGCCCAGGGAAGTACCTTTTCAGGGACATTTCTGGGATCAACCAGGAAACGTAGTGGAAAAGTTCACAGGGAATCCCCACGTCCTTGAAATAGATACTTCTGTTTTCTCATTTTAAATTAATGGAATTAAGCCTACAGACTTTCTTCATATAACTTGCACAAGATCGTACAACTCAAAGAAGTGGTAAAGAATAAAAAATATTTTTTCTTTAAAAAAAAAAGAGCTTGGGTTGTTTGGGTTTTTTTGTTTGTTTGTTTTACAGAATGGTGATTAAAGAATTTTTTCCTGTTTTACAGAGTAACCGAAAACACGGATAAGAGCCCACAAAGGCAAATGCTTCTAAACCTTCAAAGATGGCAGAAATGTTTACAGCAGTGAGAGGGAGATCAAAAGCTAAGAACTACCCTGTAGCCAGGACTACAACTGTGTATTTTAAAGCCATTATTCAAGGTTTCTTACTTGACAGTTCCTACATGACCCTGTTGAAAATCTACAATATATGCTGCATTTAATGAAACCTGTATATGTCAACCTAGAAGAAAAGAACTATAAACATATATTGTGTAAAGAAAAAAAATTCAGCAATGGAAACAGTTTCAGCAGATCAAGCAAAGATGTGTCTTGGGCATGGAACCAAAGTTACAAAGAAACATTCTACCCCTGCTGTGCAGGGGGGGTCATTTTACTGTAACACCACACCCCATGGAAACACTAGTCCTGAAATATCATTTTAAAAAAATCAAAACAAAACAACAACAAAAAAAACACGGGTGGGTGGGGAATGAAGCACGAGGAATACCTATAAGGAGCTATTTACAATAAAATGTTTCATTTCAAAAGTCTGGTTTCTTACTACAGGGATTTGCTTTTCTGTCTTTATTATTGTTTAAAACTCAGGAACAGAGACATCTGCAATGTGAATGGGAAGAAAAGCACTCTCCAGTTTGTTTTTCTGCAGAAGGTGGAGCTGGTGGAATGCTTTCATTCCACAGATAACCGATGGGAAGTGGATCACAGTGACCCCGGCTACACTGGCAACCAAGACGAAGGACCCAGGCGAATGTAACATTAGAAGTAAAAGCAGATTTGATGCTTCCTTGACCTTCTGTCACATCTGTGTTCCTCCTCGAACAACAGACTGATCTTATTCATATTGAAAATTAAGAAGATGATGCTCTAAATCACAAGCTCCCTAACTTAGTTCTGTTTAGAATGCCAGCATCTCTAAGGGAACATGGGCCAGAGAGCATCTCTGAACTTTTCAGTTTCCAAAATACTGGTTTTCAAATGGCTGCTTACAATTGCCTGCAGATAAATGTTATATGATTTGAGTAAAAACACCATAGAGGCGATAAGCAAACTTCTACCAACTATTGAGTTCGCGACAGAGATGTGAATATTAAACTAAGTTATGATTATTTTTTAAAATGTCCTGATATGCCTAGAGCACTCGGACCTCTCATCATATAGACTGATAACATTTTTTTCCCAGAGAGCTAACAGCAACAAGAAAGCTCTGCTATTTTATACAGAAGTAACATTATGTTCCTGATAGGTTGTTTTCTACCAGAGACAACTAGAAGCCTGGTACTTTTCCTAAGTTATGTAATACCAAGTCTTGGATTCAGGTCTGAGAGCAAATAAATGTTCCTGAAAACCTAATTTTACAACTCATTTACTGTAAATAACAAAACAGCCTCAATTTTTCAAGTTGTCAAGGTTTCATTTACAGGGCTAGAATTCCTATGCATAGAGAATATGTAGGGAGCCAGAAATTCTTTCTATGAAATGCTACCCAAACCAACCCAACCCTCCCCCCACCCCCATACATGAGTTCAGTATCTTACTCTTCAGATTTCCCCCCTGGCTTTTTCAAAGCCAGCACAATAGCTGAAGAATGTACAAGAAAAGCTAGAATGCTGGGGTCCACTTTTTGTTCTTATATTTACTGCTGACACAGGTATCTTTGGCCCAGTCACTTAACCTCTCTGTGCCTCAGTTTCCTCATCTGCAAAATGAGGTTAAATGCTTTTTCATAAAGTTTCTTTTTTGCAATTCTGGAACAAGAGGTGCTTAAGGTAGCACAAAGTGCTTTGTAATTATTATGACTGCTATATTATTTGAATTTCTTGTATTGTTGAGAAAAAGTCCCCTGTGTAATAAAATAGTGCTTCAGTTTGGTTAAATGTAAGCCCTGCGGCACTGAAACTTTACCTGGGACATTACTAGCAATAAAGATCGAGAGATCCAAAGCCAGGGTCTCTAATAACCTGTAGTATGTAGATCATCTCATGATACTGAACAAGGTAGAAGAATGTGTCCTTTCAATGGTGAGCATCTCCTAGCTCTCTTGACTGCATATGCATGCCATAATACAAAACCACTTTTACCAGAGGAGAGCCAACCATCGAATTAAGGCCTGGAGTGAACTGATAGCATCACATAATGAATCTGATGATCCCTTTCATTTTGGGGGGAGGTCCAGTGATGTGTCCTACAAAATAATAATCCTTCTACTGGATTCTTTGTTCAACTGGGTAGGTTCCCAATTACATATGAATAATAGAGTCATTGTGCAGGCATTGTGAAAGATGGTGCCACTACAGTCTGTGACCCGACAATTTCAAATTCAGAAGAGATAGACGAGGGTAAGTTACTGTCCTGCATCTTCAACTTTGCCACTGCTCTTCATTGGCCATTCCAGGGTCCATCTGAGCAAATTCATACTCCATCTCCTCCACCAAACCTACTTTCCTTTTCTTCTTACTTTCCCCACCAGGAAACTTGTAGTTTAAATTTTATTTCCAAGCACTGAGTAATTTAAATGATTAGAAATATTTGTGAAAATACTGTTTAATCATATACGTTATGTGCTGTAAATCTGATTGCATCACACACACACACAAAATCATACCTGAGAAATGACAGCTCAAACGACGATCTAAGCATCTTTAGGTGTGTTTAGGGCAAATGCGAAAGGAAGGGTTCTTGTTAAAATCTAGATTAACAAATTTCTCTAGCTTTTAGGCTAAACGGTGATGTTTTTACCAAGTCTTGCTCATGATCTTCAAAATTAACATATTATTGGTTAAGGCCAAGTATTTTATAGGTTATCCATTTCCACAATTATAAAAACATCAGCAAAATTGTAAATGTATGTTGCAATCACTCATGGATCCATGGAAATGGATCTTAACTAAAAGAATGCTTCCCTTGTAGGTGATGTTTAACAATAGTAGAAAGAATGTCTCATTAATAGAGAGGTTGACTGTGGCCCCACTTCTTACAAAAACCAGATACTCCCCACTCTTATCTTTAATTTCTTCATCTTAACTGTCCTGATACATTTGGCCAATGAGGTAGTAGCAATCAGAACAGTATTATTCAGGGTTAATTTACTTCATTTTTTCTTAACAAAATATCACCCCTTGGAAAATAAACATAACTGACAATATTCAAAAGTAGTTTGAGGTGAAATGAAAGCCCCAATTTAGCACAGTTATTCAAGATTGGAAATTGTTTATGAGAAAGGAAAAAAAATGGAAGACTATATTTGGCTGTAAGACTAGAAAGCATCTATTATTAAATTGACTTTGTTTTAATGCTACCCCAGTTTTACTTTAGGAAACACTAGAATTTGCAGAAAACAAGTATAACATCTCTTTTTAACCTATTTCATATAAATGAAATTATTGCCAATCATGAGATTTTAGGGATGAAAGGATAAATTTTATTTTCTTCCATTCACAAATAACTGCTCATGTAGGTGGCATGGTTCTTCAGAAGGATAGAGATAATGTAGAGGGCTCAGGGGTCATCACGAGTAGAAAGGGGACATTTTGTTCTCCACTAGTAACAGAGGAAATAAAGGTTTGCCAAATAATTTTCACTACAGTATTTTATTTCAACTTTGTTTTCAGTTTAGAATAAATCTCTGGCAAACTAGTTCCTTTTTGCCTATTGTCAACTTTTTCTGTAAAACGTGTATTTCATATATGTTCAATGTCTTCAATGTAATTTATAAGTTCATTGTTTTAAAATGAATTAAGTGTTTTTTTAACCTGCCTAGGTTTTCATGGAAACTGTAAAAATAATACTGATCAGTTGTGTGTTGATGTTTAAATAATTGGAGAATATACGTTATGTTTCTTCAAAACAGAGGGAAAGCATAGACATTTTATTTTTTAAATATTGAATTGCATTTTTTGATCTGTCAAAAAATGGCACAGAAAACATATATATTTATCTACTATATTGAAAAAGTTCAATCTAACTTTTGAGAGATCAGTAATCAAAGCTAATCTTAGATGACTGTTTGTGTAATGAGTTATTGCTTCCAGAACAGGCCCAGGCCTTTCCTTAAGTGGTCTTCTACTCTCTAAGGGAAAAAAGTAGGTCATAAAGTCTAGAGGGATGAAAGCTTCCATTCCGTTCAACTGCTTTGTCATTTCTACATGACATATTGTTTGGAGACTGAAGTTCCGGCGTATTGGCAAGAGGATTCAGACATAATAGAAGGTTGGGGTTGATCCTCTGTGATTCCATTTCAGTACTGGGCGGAGCAGGTTGACAGTCCTTTGCTGCCTTTAGTTTGGCAGTTTAATGCTTCCTAAATAAATCTTCTATTGTTGAGAGTCCAAGTCCAATATTGAATCAAAATTACTAAAGATATACTTCAAGGGTCAGTGTGGCAAACAGAAAGATTACAGTTTGCTTTGTTCAACGTAGTGTATCAAACTCAGAGGTACAAGTGGTCAATTGGGTGAAGGTCCCTGTTTTTGTCTTTGTGTTTTTGCATTGAGGTTTTTGTACCATGTTTATATTTCCATCCTTGTTATAGCAAAGTTCTATGGGGTGGGAGTGGTGTGGATAAACAATTCCGAGTCCAATTTTGCCTACACTCAAGATTCTACAAACTTGCTAAATTGCAGATCCCGAAGCATCCATTAATAGCAGCAATCATTTATATTTGATTGACATTTCACAAAATGTGCCTATTTCCCCTGATTAACCATAATAATGAGGCAGATCAAAGTCCAAACACTTATAAATATGTGATGTACATATATACGCATATATATTCTGTATATAGTATGATGGTTGAGTGCTTACTAAATGTGTACTTCTGTCCTAGGATCGAAGACTTAAGGAAGGGGATTTTCTGATGCTGCTGGTAACTCATGTTTTTGTTTAACATCCTGTCTGTGCTCTTCCCCTCCTTGCTTGCCTCTTATCCCTCCTACTCCACCTTCTGTTCATTAGTACGATTCCCTGTTGGTGACTGAGGAAAAGAACTACCCATTAGTTTTCCAATTACTCAAGCCTTGTAGTGATGCCGATGGTTTTTTGGGAAGAGCAACTGTAAGTCCAGCACAACCTACAGTATTAATATTAGCCAAAAGTCTCACGTTTTTATCAGCTAAAAATCCCATTTGCAGAAAGATTCATGCATGTTTCAAGATCCAATTCTGTGGGGACTCAAATATTGAGCCAATGTAGTTGAATATCTAATTCCCCAGATGTCTACTGTATCCATGTAGCCAGGGGGCCAGCTTCTCAGAGCTTTCATCCAATCAACTGCCTCAATTGGGGTTCTTTCCGTCTCATTAGCATGACTCCATATATTGCTTCAGTGCTTGTTTACTAATGGAAGAAAAATATAAATTGACTGAGTTTCACCAGAATGATCCCCTGAAGTACTCCGAACGTGTACATGTACTGTATGTATTACCGTAGAGATTGGAATCAACTTATTGTACGTAAAGTTTTATGAATGGTTATTTTATAATTTATGTATTTAACATAGGAATCAATGAGCTCTGGTGTTTTAGTTTATATAAAAATAAAACAAGCTGCATTTTTTAAACTTTATCTTGACTTGTTCATAGGTTTTTGTTTTGTTTTGAACTGAATGCTTACCTACTTTTGAAAAACAGGGTGAGGTAAATCAGGGCTATCAGTGTCATGACAGGGGACAAATTCCACATCAAGGAAAGTCAAGAGGTTTCTTCTCATATACACTCCGAATTTCTTATTATACCTGCCAGGGGCACCGTGGTGAGGAGTCCAAGGCAGACTTTCCACTCAGAAGGAGAGACCTATGATCCTTACCATGCCTGCTCTGAGTAGTTTGGGAGAGAATTCTTCCAGCTAGTTGCCATCCTTATTCTAGATATTACTCTTTTTCCTTTGTCCATCCACCTTTTTTCTCTACCTTGTAGAGCCACTAGATGTAACAAGTTAATGAGTATGTGTCACGTGAGCATCCATTACGTGCCATCTCTATGGCCTGGTCTGTTGGGGTCAACCCTGAAAGAACTCAATGCAGGAAATGACCCACGTATACCTGAGACAAAGAACCAATCTGGTACAGTATGCAGTACAATTTTGTAGGTCACTGTTAAGAACCATTAAAAAATACTAGTATTTAGGGGTGGGCTCTGAAAATCCATGCTAAGAAGGTCTCTTCTTTCAATTGTAACCTCTTTAACCAGCAAAAAGTGTCACTCATCAGTTCATTCCAACGTTCTGTTACCCACTTATAGGTACCATGAACATGCCATGTCAAATCTTTAAAATGGAGAAGAGTAAGACAGCCCCGGCCCTCAAGACATCACAATCTGCGTTATTTGATGGAGATTTACAACTGACTGAGTCTGTGAGAAAGGTGCCAGGCATATTAGCATGCCATGAAATGGGCTGTTATGATCATGGATTCTGTCTAATTTTATCAATGAAAAACTCTGTTTTGATGAACTCCAATTCTGGTGTAAAACTCAAATGTGCTTTCACGTCAATGGCTCAAGTGACTTCTAGCTGCAGAGGAAAGGACCAGGGTCTTCTGGAGATGCTGAAAGGGGACACTTTCTACCATAGTGCCAGTGAGAGAGGAAATATCCACTAGGTCCATACAGAGGACTTCCTCCTGTGGACTCAGGACACAGCTAAAAAAGTGCAGTCCCAGATATTCAGGCGTACAGTCAAGGGCTGACCTCGCCCATAAAGATTAAAGGTGTAATCTTTAATTAAATCTGGTAAAGATTTGTGCCAAATGACTGATGAAGAATGCTAGTTTTATGTAAGCAACTTTGTGGTTACACATGGAATGTAAGGGTGAAATACGAGGGCTTTTTTCTCACTGAAATTGTTCCAAATAAAAATTGTGTTTTTTTTGTTTTTTGTGTTTTTTTTATTGTTTTTAACAAATACATTTTTTTTTTTTGCACACAGATGCACTTATAAATATGAAGTTATTGGTTTTGACCAAAAAACGTCATAACAAATAGTCATTGGTAATCTGTGCCTATAATTGCTGTACAAATGTTGAAAACAAGAGCCATTTCATCTGTGTCATCTCTGGGAAGGTGCATATAACACCTGGAGGTGGAGGAAACACAAAACAAAATATCAACCACCTCAAAACTGGATTTTTGTTTCTGCCTTTATGATAAGAGATGAATAATTTACTGTGTAAATTACTGACTGCCTAGAAATGCACGAGCAAATCTAAAATGTAATTAAGGCGTTTTCTTAATTCTTTCTGTTTTCTTTTGGCTTTATTGATTTTGTTTTGCTTTTCATTTACACCGCCTCAAATAGACTTTGTATAGCATCGGATATAAATTTAATAGTTTAAAAAGGCACGTTAAATATTCTTAGAGATACTATAGGAAAGTATGGAGAAAAATATTCAAAACTTGGAATTAAGTCAAAATGATGAGTATGTATGTATCTTGATAATTTCACTTCAGAGTGCTTTCTAATATACCAATTGGAAAGTCATTTGACTCTGGGGAAATATAATAATTGATGAGAGCCCAGATGGTCTACAGCCTCTAAAGTTAGAGGCTAACTTACAGAAAATTGATAAGGTGTGACTTTTTTTTTCCCTCTGCTTGACAGAAAAAGAAAAACCCAAAGGTTAGGTTTTTATCCTACATACAAATTAACCACTTTGGTTTCTAACATTGCCTTCATTTCAGCATACATTTTGCCATTCTTCAAATCCTTCTGTCATTCTTCTGGTTCCTTTAATTAATGAAGTACATAAAACTTTGACACGTGCTCATTTATTTTTATGAGAATGACATTTTTAACAATTTGATAACAGTGCTTTTTCAAAAGGCATCCTAAGGGATATCAGGACAAGATGGGTTCCTTGCTCTCAATGAACTTATAGTAAAATAAGAGAGATAAAGCTGAGAAACAATGAAATAGAAATCAAAACAACAAGGTTGGAAACCACTAAGTATCCTGAGTTAATCTTTCATTCCATGCCTGCTCCCTTTCCTGTGTTCCCCCAACTGGGTGAGAGATCCTACATGGAATCATGATGGATTCATGGGCTTAATTCTCTCCTGCTTTGACCTCTCCTTCTACCTCCAGTCCTTCACAAGTGCTGTTGATTTTAGTTCTCCTTTATTCTCCATCACTTCTACGGGGAGCTTCTCACCTGAACTCTTGCAGCAGCTTCCTAACTGAATTAAGTGCTTCCAGTTGTGCCCTCTTTAAATGCAGCCGTTTCCCAACTTACGACGGTTTGACTTACAATTTTTTGCCTTTACGATGGTGTGAAAGCGACACAGGTATATCATAGAAACCGTACTTTGAATTTTGAATTTTGATCTTTTCCCGAATTAGTGATGTTAGCACAACAGCAAGACGCCACAGCTCCCAGTCAGCCATGAGGGTAAACAGCCGATACTCTACTGAGGACTGTGTGGCCATGTTTTTTGGATGCTGTGTTTTGTGTTTCCACATCCCATCCTATCTGCAAAACGCTCGTCTGTGTACCCAGTTTCGCTTTCAGCTGCCTACCCCGGGGGTGAGTACCCATACAGCCATTCTGTTTTTCACTTTCAGGGAAATATTCAACAATTACTTGAGATATTCAACACTTGATTATAAAATAGTCTTTGTGTGAGATGATTTTGCCTAGATCTAGGCTAATGTAAGTGTTCTGAGCACGTTTAAGGTAGCGTAGGTGAAGTGATGATGTTCGGTAGGTTAGGTGTAGTAAATGCATTTTTTGCTGACTTGGTTTAAGAAGGGCTTATTGGGACGTAACCCCATCATTAAGTCAGGAGCACTTGTTTCCAACTTGGTTTAATCTGCAAATCATACTAGGTTGTTCTTATGTTTAAAATTCCTCCTTGGTTTCCCATGCCTACCTGGGGTTAACACTCAAATGCTTATGGAGCTAAACACATAAATAAATTTGTGTTTATTTGAGACTAGGGTAAGACCCTACAGCCAACACCAGGCCGCTATTTTATGTAACCCAACTCTAGAAAATAAGGTTCCAACTCTCTTCTTAGCATGGCCATTTGTGTCCCAAATAAATCTTATACTTGAAGAATCAGCTTAGCCATCATCTTCTTCAAACCATCTTTTGTTCTCCCAAAGCATTCTGTGTGTACCAATCTTGTCACTTACCACGTATATTAAAATTACTTGTTCTGTTCACCCCCACTTATACCCCCAATTAAATAGGAGTTTTTGAGGGCAGAGAATATGTCTTTTTCAGCTTTTCGGTCTTTAGCATTTAACACAGTTCCTAGTACCTAGAGGAGCCTCACCAAATTATTCCCTGTTGCTTTTGTATTTGACTGCAGAGGGAGGAGTCACGTCTTGTTTGGATGGTAAAAGAATATGGAAATAGGGACCTTTTTAAAAAAGTTATTTTGTTGTTGTTTCTGGGTTTTTATTTCATTATTTCCTTCCTTTCTCCCCTCCACTCCTCCTTCTTTGCAAAGAGCCTTTGGCTCCATAAACCAAAAACTCTTCAGAAAACATGCAAAAAAACAAAAGCATTCCTAGAGAACTAACTACTAGTCTCACCTTAACCTCCTTGTTTGTTTTCTATTCCCCTGCATTCTACTATCTGAACACAGGGGGGAGCATTTGTCCAGTAGTCCAGGAAAAAAAAAAGTCAGCTCAAGGAAACTCTGAAGCTGATTTTATGGGGTATTTTGTGTCCCTTGGTTTTGTGTTTCTCTTCCACACATCCATATGAAAGCAATAATCTAAATATAAACATGCCTTGTCCACTCTTTTGGCATGGTTTTTCACCATCTTGGCTTTGCAGCCTCTCCTTATTTCATGGAGGCTGGGTTTTTGTCTTCACCCAAGCAGCAAATTCATTTGCAAACACAAAGCCTCAGGGAAACCTAGCGACCAATTACCCAGTCTCCAAATATTCCAGACTTGCTCAGACGCCAGACAGAGGGGTCAAGGCAGTTCATTAGACTCACTCCCTAATCCTGTACCTCAGAAGCAAATCCTCCCCAGAGAACAGACAAGGGACGCTATGTTATTGTGTCTAGAGTTACTCTGGCTGTGTGAATACCCTTGATTTGTTGTTGTTTGTTTTTTGTTATTTTTGAGGACCTGGAGGTTTTTATTTCTCCACTGGTCCACAGGGTGGGCCCACATTGAATTTTTTAAATAAGTGTTATGTTTTAAATATCTTTGCCAAAACATATTATGTTTCTTAAAGGAATTTTTAAAGAAAAAAAAGGGATTTGTCTTTAAAAAACAATTACCTCCCAAGAAGTACAAGTATGAAAACAGCAATGATTTCTTGTTGTTTGTACAAAACATTGATTAGACAAGCTTTAATTTCATGAGTCTGCCATTTTTAACCATAAATGGCATTGATGTTATTCTAATTGACAAAGGATCCCTGTTTCTTTTTTTTTTTTTTAACATTTTTTAAAATTTTATTGGGGAACAGTGTGTTTCTCCAGGGCCCATCAGCTCCAAGTTGTTGTCCTTCAGTCTAGTTGTGGAGGGCGCAGCTCATCTCCAAGTCCAGTTATGATTTTCAGTCTTTAGTTGTAGGGGGCGCAGCCCACCATCCTATGTGGGAATTGAACCAGCAACCATGTTGTTGAGAATTCGTGCTATAACCACCTGAGCCATCTGGCAGCCCCTCCAGAGGCTCAGAGGCAGCTCATTGTCTTCAGTCTAGTTGTGGAGGGCGCAGCTCACTGGCACATGTGGGAATCAAACCAGCAACCCCATTGTTCAGAGCTCATGCTCTAACCACCTGAGCCATCTGGCCACCCCAGGATCCCTGTTTCTTAGTGCTGGCATCTCCCAGTTATATAGGGGATGCTATGGGAAAGCCCAGTACAAAATAAACCAGGTGCTTCAATTTTATTTTAATAACTAATAGAAGTAAAGCAGACACCCAGTTATGCTGGCCTTTTCTCTTTCTAACCTATTATTAATTATGCTCTGTTATGAGAGGCAATATGTGTATAAAAGACAGATAGTCTGGGTCCCAGTCTTAGCTCTGCCACTAGGTATGTGTCATTGAGTGAGTAACTGAACCATTTGAAACCCCCTTTCCTATTTTGCAAAATGGGATAATAAGTTCATTTTCCTCGTTGGGCTGTTGCAATAATTCAATGAGATGTAGCAGGATTAGTACAAAAAGTTTTAATGTATGGCTGGTGTATAAGGGCTCAATCAGTAGCAGGCTTGATAAATCACATTTTAATTATTTGCTATGTCTTCAGTTCATTGATTAGTATAAAAGGAGGGATAATACAAAAGGTTAATATAAGAACATAAAGTCATATGCTTCTTACCCCAGACTTCCCTACCTTCACAATCCCGTCTCCTGGCACTCTCTGACAAAGCCAAGCAAAATGTATTTAGGCAGAGCATTGCAATATGAAGTGAATACGCAGTAATTTGTGTAGAGGACCAAGCAAAAGTCTTCATCACCAGGCTAGGATTACTAGGTAGTAGAGGAGGAGCAAACAAGGGGCAGGGCATGTCCTGGGCAGAATGACGCCACCAGGCAGTGCTGAAAAGCCTGAGCAATAACTTTTGCAGTACCCTCTTTCCACCACAGGGCGTCACTATAGGGGACCGCTGTGGTCGGGGTAGCTTTGTTATTTAACTTTTCACTTCAGCATTACCTACTTAATTTTTCATTTGTGTACATCACGAGAGTCATTTTTTTAAGACTCGCAAGAGACCTTAAACATTCATTCGTTTATTCATTCATTTGTTTATTCATTTATTCATCTATTTGTTTAGTCCTTCATTCTTCGACAAATACTAATTGAGCGGCTACCATGTGGCACGTGCGCCTATGTATGAATGAGAATTACTTCTGTAAGTGACTTGCTGCAATATTGTGATGTATAAGCTATCTGGTCTTCATCCACATTCCTGGCTCACAGCTCCTGAAACCCTGGGAATTTTCTAAGTGTTGAGAGTGATAGAGGTGTGTTTTGTTATGTTAAGGAGGTGACTTTGGACTGTGTCCAAAGATAGAGGCTGGTTGCCAGGGTAACTGTGTGATTAGAGGTTTGGAACTTTCAGTCCTAGGAGTGGGCAGAGGGGCTGGAGATTGAGTTCAGTTACCAATGGCCAGTGACTTAGTCCATTATGACTATGTAATGAAGCATCCATAAAAACCCAGGAGGTCACCTGTTAGAGAACTTCCTTTTTAGGGACCAGAATATTGCCAGGTGCCATCATGCCCATGTTGGGGGCAGAAGCTCCAAAAGGATAGAATCTCTCTCTCTCTCTCTCTCTCTCTCTCTCTCTCTCTCTCTCTCTCTCTCTTTTATTAAGACAGGGAATACTTGACTCAAATCCATCAGAGAAATGGACAGTGGGGTCTGTAACAAAGCATTGTGTTTTAAAGCATAGGCCAGTAATTGTATATGAGAGTATACTCTCTTTTGATTGGGACTGCCCTATGTATCTCTTGATCTAGCTATTGATTGCTATCCTTTAATGTGCTTTATAATAAATCTATAATCTAGTGAATACAACAGGTTTTCTTTAATTCTGTTAGTAGTTCTAGAAAATTCACTGAACCTGAGGAGGGGGTTGTGGGAACGTCTCATTTATAGCCAGTTGGTCAGAATCACAGGTAACAACCTGTACTTGGATTGACCTCCGAAGTGGAAGGAGATTTTCTGGGATAGAGGCCTTTATCCGTGGAATCTGATTTTATCTCTGGGTAGATAGTGTCAGAATTGAGTTAAATTCTTGGACACCCTGGATAAATATATTAATATAATTATTAACATAACACCTAATTATATATTAAATGAATAACAATATAACAATGGCTGAACTCCCACTATGTGTCAGAAATTCTTAATGCATTTTTTTCATATGCTGTGTGACCTCTAAAGTGGTCTTTTGAATCCCAGCTCTGTTTCCCTCCCTAATCAAATTAATGAATGTCTCTAAGACTCAGTTTTCTCATCCATAAATTGGAAATAACACAACCTACCTGGCAGGGTTATAGTAAGGATTAAAATGAAATAAAATAAAATGTAAAAATATACATAAAATTCATGGTACAGGATAGAAGCTCAATTATTATCTATGCTTTTAACAACTTTGCTTTTGCTAATGAGGAAACCAATAATAAAAGTTTGGCAACTTACTCAAGTATATTTAGCGAGTAGGTGGCTGAGTCAGAATTTGAACTCAGATCTAATTCTTCAAAATTTATGCTCATTCCACTGTGCTATCCTGTCAGTGTGCTTTTCGCCTCCAAACAGCTTGTGGGTCTTTGAGGTGAAAGAACATTTAGTAATACTCCCCACAGCGCAGGGATTAGGCGATACATATCAGTCTACCCATGGCTGTTAAATGAGCAGCATATTTAGACAAGGGGAGAATACAGAATAAAAACATTTTGTTTTTGTTTTTACGCTTTCTGTCTACAGTTAATGTATTAAGGGTTAACAGGAAACATAGCTAACTTATTAAGAAAGATGAAAGGATATGGCCCTTCACTATATCAAAGCTTATGAACCAACACTGCAAGGAATCTCCTTTGCCTTTTGACCCCTTTTCAAGTTTAAAGCAAGGTTCTCTTCCCAGTTCCCATCATCTGCCTGAACAGAAAGGACCAGTGACTTCCCGCAGACTACAGAAAAAAAAGGTCAGACAGAGAGTAAAGGCTGTGATCCCGAGTGTGGGTGAAATCACCAGTTGCCTGCTTGGTGAGATGAAGAGGTCTCTCTCTCTCTCTCTCTCTCTCTCTCTCTCTCTCTCTCTCTCTCTCTCTCTCTCTCATGCTTTCAAACCTTCTCTGGGAGTTAAAAATAAATATATGTTCCAGAACGTCCCTGGACAAAACAGAAGTGGGTAATCCAGAAAGGCCATACATTAGGATATTAGAATCCATTAATAGAATTTTTTAAATTAAAATATCTAGCAGCCCTATTTTACAGCCCCAAGGAAAAAAGCACAATGAGTGATAAGAGAATGTCATACTGGGAAATAAGGTTTTACTAAGACACCAGATGAGGAGAGGTATATGGGCCACGAGGATTAACCAAAACAATCAATGCCATGCAAACATTGGTGGGCTGGTAAGCAGGCTCTCAGAAGAGAGAGGGAGGCTTTTGGATACTCTCTGCAGGTTTCTCTGAGGTAAGTACTTCCATCATGTCACAAAAGACAAAATTCCTGACTATTTCACAATTGGGCTTCAGGGCTGGTACAAGCTAACACAAGCACATGATTACCAGTAATTTTGAAAGGATGAGGTAATTTCTTGCCAATTTGTAACCGTATGAGTGATAGGTAATGAGACTGTTCAAAGTAGGTATATGTTTACTCCTACAACGTGCAATGGGCCCTGTACCCCACCCCACCTCTATAACAGCGGTGCTCACTGAGGAATAATAGAGTTAAGATGGAGTGTTACTGCAAATCAGTGCGTGGAAAAACTGGTGAAATCTGAATCAGGCTGTAGTTTGTATTCTACCGATGTCAGTTTTCTGGTTTTACCATGCTATAGTTATTTAAGTTGTTACCATAGGGGGAAAGTACATGGGACTCTCTGTACTATTTTTCCAACTTTGAGTTTATAATTATTTTAAAACAAAAGTTGGTGGGGGGTCAACAACTGCTCAAACAATATAGGAAAATATAAAGATGACAGTAAAATTTACCCCTAAATTACACCACCCAGAAATAATCGTGATACCCAAGTTCTCATTAGGTAGACATCATCCTAGCCATCTTTCTGTACAAATATACAGGTGGAAGGGAAAAGGATGAGGCTACTTTTAAGAAAATGGAGTTCTATAAGAGATCATATTTTTTAAATCCATGTAGATAATTTAACTATACTTGAATTTAGCAGAAGAACCTGATGTTAAACTATAAGAATCAGTGAACTTCATATAAGTTTGCTGTTACCACACACACACACACACACACACACACACACACACACACACACACACAGTGGAGTATCAGATTTCTTGAACGACCAGACCAGAGCCTGTGGAACCATTTCTTTGGCCCTAAAATTAAGGCGTTTAAAATTATAAGTTGAATTCATCTATTTCCTGTTCTCAAAGATTATACCACTAAGAAAGGAAGCATTAAGAGAGCCAGCCCACTAAGTTTTCAGGAAAGAAAGCAAAAAAACACTGAGCTTTAACCCTTCAAAACATCTTAGAAACTTGACAGAAAACTGTGCTTTCTGTATTTGACTCCCTGCTTTGTTTCATAGCTAAAGCTTTTGATTATACTGTCCTCTTTGTATCTCTAAGTCCACCAATATGGTAATGCAATAATAATGAAAAATAACCATAAAATTGATAATTTTCAGAGCCCCCTTTCCTGAGTATTTCAATGAAATTATAAAATCATCTTACAGGTGTAGCAAACTTGATCATATTAAAAGCTCTGCACAGTTTTTATCTCCTTTAAATGTCATAGCAACTCTATAAAACATGCCAGGTTGATTATTTTACCCTCATTTTACAAGTGGTGACAGTGAGGCTCACAGAAGGTAGGCAACTTGCCTACATTCATAGGGAGTAAGTGGAAAGGCTCTGGCTTTACAGATTCCTAGACTTTTCCCCTTTCTGTCACATGTTAATAGAAGCTTACTATGACTTTAGGATCCTGAAAACCCGCAAACAGTAAATGTAATTTAATACACCTTGTAATACACTCAAGAAATTAAAGCATAAAAGGTATTGAAATCTTCCCTACGCCCCCAAAAGAAAAATGTTTCAAACCTACTGAGAGGTGAGTAGGAGTTTGTTTTAAATCGTGTTAGCAGGTTATTTCATCTTACAGAGCAGGATCCAAGGGAATGGAATACAGGACAGGTAGTTTTTGTACTGGATAGAGAAAATAATAATAAATAATACCTTTAATATGTCATGGCTAAGTATTTTTTGTTACCTAATACTCATAATAATCTATTGAGGTAGACAGAATTATTATCCCGATTTTGCAAAAGAAACAAGTTTGAAGAGATCAGACAGGTGGAAAGTATTACAACAATGGGTTTGGGATTTGAGCCCATATTTGTTTGATGCAAAATCCTGAATTTTTAACAAGAATGAGCATATATTACACTCTCTGGAGAGTAGAGGGAGGCCACACAAACAAACAAAACCCAAAACTAATTAAAGTTACAACTGGAAAGAGGGAAAGTTGAACTTTGGGATTGTCGTGTATTGTCTGCCTCGACTTGTCCCCTTCTTACCTCCAGTTACCCAAAGTCTTGGGACTCTGTTTCCTCTCATCCATACCTAAAGTTCCTCTGTAAAAATTGTCTAGTTCTCATTTAAGATAAATGACAAGTGACTCTTCCAGACTTAAAAGTCATTACTCTTAAAGGTTTAGATCAAGCATTAGTTAATCCTTTGGAAGCTTAAATTGTTTGGTTCTCAAAAACTGGAGATTTTGGATATAAAAAAAATAGTTTTAAAAAATATGACATACAGTTCACTGATTTTTTTTATATGAGTGCCAAGACTATTAATGGGTGAGGAATAGTCTTTTTAACAAATGGTGCTGGGACAACTGGATATACATATACAGTACATGTAAAAGAATGAATTTGAACTCCTACCTCACACCATATACAAAAATTAACTCAAAATGTGTCATAGACCTTAATGTAAGAGCTAAAACTATAAAACTTAGAAGAAAGGTGTAAATCTTTATGCTCTCAAATGAAGCAGTACTTTCTTAGTTATGACACCAAAATCACAGACAACAAAAGAAAAAATAGTTAAACTGGACATGATCAAAATGTAAAACTTTTGTGCTTCAAAAGACACTTTCAAGAAAGTGAAAAGACAACCCAAAGAATAAGAAAATTTGGGAAATTGTACATTTGATAATGGATATGTGTCTAAAACATATAAAGAAATTTTCAACCTCAATAATAAAAAGCAAATAATGCAATTAAGAGGGGGCGAAGGACCTAAATCATTCACTGAAAGAAGACATACAAATGGCCAATAAGGACATGAAAAATGCTCACCATCATGAGACACAGAGGAATGCAAATCATAGTGAGATACTACTTCATACCCAGTAGCATGACTTTAGTAAAAATGAAAGATAATAATAACTGTTGGCAAGGATGTGGAGAAATTGGGACCCTTGTATACTGCTAATGGGGTTGTAAATTGGTGTAGCTATTTCAAAAACAGTCTGCTGTGCCCCAAATGGTTAAAAATACAGTTACCAAATTACCTAGCAGTTCTACTCCTAGGACTATACCCAAGAGAATTGATAACACGTCCACACAAAAACTTGTATATGAATATTCATTGCAGCATTATTAATGATAACCAAAAAGTGGAACAGCTCAAATATCCATCAAATGATGAATGGATAAATAAAATGTCCATACACTGAGGTATTATTTGGCAATCATGAAGTAATAGTACATGCTACAATGTGGATGGACCTTGAAGATGTTATGCTAAGTGAAAACCTTGTTAAAATGGATCATATAATGTATGATTCTATTTATATAAGAAATCCAGAATAGGCAAATCTATAGGGATGGTAAATAGATTTGCGGTTTCCTAAAACTGGGTGGGGTGGAAGGTTGGAAGGTAATGGCTAAGAGGTACAGAGTTACTTTTGGGGGTGATCAACATATTCTAAAGTTATTTTGGTGATGGATGCATTACTCTGTGAATAAACCAAGAGTCACTGAATTGTATATGTCATTTGTTTATTTGTACTAGTTTCAGGCATACAGAACAACACAGTGATCAGACATTTACGTAACTCACAAAGTGATCACCCCAACAAGTCTACTACCCACCCAACACTACATAGTTATTAGAACATTATTGACTATATTCCCCATGCTGTATTACACATTCCTGTGACTGTTTGTTTTTTTAATTATAGTTGGCATTCGATATTATACTATTAGTTTCAGGTGTACAGCATAGTGGTTAGACATATAATTTGTGATGTGATCCCCTCTGATTTGTAGACTTTTCAAGTATGAATTATATCTCAATAAGGCTATATAAGCTTGGTAATGAAGCTGGTGGGAATATAAATTAAGACTACGATAAGGTGTCACTATATGCCTATTAGAACAGTTCAAATAAAATACAGTTACAATACCAAATACTGGCAAGGATGTGGAGAAACTGGACCTTTCATGTATTGCTAGTAGGAATGTAAGGTATATATACAGCCACTCTGGAAAATAGTTTGGCACTTTCTTAAAAGAAAACTATACATGCACTTTACAACCCAGCAACCATGCTCCTGGGCATTTAGTTCAGAGAAATAAACACTTATATTCAAATGAATTCTGTACGTTATTGTTCATAGCAGCTTTATTTGCAATTTCTAAAATCAGAAACAACTAAAATGTCCTTTCAAAAGGACAATCTACTCAAAATGTGGTAGAACCATAATATAGCATATTACTCAGCAATAAAAAGTAATGAACTATTGATACATGCAACTTAGGCGGCTCTTAAGGGCATTATGCAGAGTGAAAAAGGCCAATCTCAAGAGGTCACCTATGATATAATTCCATTTCTATAACATTCTCACAATGTCAAAATTATAGAGATGGACAACAATTTGGTGGTTACCAGGGGTTAGGGATGGTGGAGGGAAGGGGATGGGTATGACAATAAAGCGGTAGGAAGAGCATGAGGAAGATCTTTCTGGTCGCAGAATAGTTCTGTATCTTGAGACAGGGAGTGGTTACACTAAGCTGTACATGTAACAAAATGACATAGAACTATACCTCATACCAATATCAATTTCCTAGTTGATACGGTGCTATAGTTAGGTAAGATGCCATCATTGGAGAAAATTGGGTGAAGTGTACACAGGGACCTCTCTGTAGAACCTTTGCAACTTTCTGTGGATCTGTAATGATTCCAAAATAAGAGGTTAAATATATGTATGTATCTCTTTATATGTATGTATGTTTACATATATGGCAATGTACAAAAACACATTTCCATAAATATATGTATTTATATATGACAATGTAGCTAGCTGGCGGACACTCAATAACTATCAACTAACATTTATTTAGGAGATGTGTATAAATGTACAAGAAATGCAAGAAAATTCATTAAAATTAAGCACATTGCTCCTCACTCCTCTCCAACAACAATGCCCAAGATAAAAACCAAGAGAAATGAATCAGCCTCTGGAGAAGTTATAATACCTTAGATACCTTGTCAACATTGAAAATGTGTGCAAATAAATGATAAATAAACATGACACATTCCCTAAATTTTGCCAGCTTCTAAATATCCAGTGGATTTTAGTTTCTGAAGATCTCAAAATCACGGCTCCCACCCCCAATCTGGAGGAAGCGCGATGCTGCACGAGACATGACATCATTTCCTTCCACAGCAATTTTCCCCTTTTCAGGCTTTTTTCGCTCATGTGAAATCCCTTTGTCTTTTACTCCATGGGGCAGCTGGTTCCCAGCCTTGGAGAAAATTCAAACCTTGTGGTTTAGAACATGCCAGCAGCTGCCAGAAGAATCCTAATCTTTCAGTGCCTGGACCATTCTGAGAAAGGGGTTTTGGCCAAAGTAATCAGAGCCTGACCACTTCTCAGTGTAAACCAGACAGCCAAGATGGAGGGCTTTCCCTCAGGAGCCTGGCTTAGTTTCTCATCCGTACAATCTCCTTTCACAAGGTCTCAGCTGCATGAACTTTATCCCTCATTGGTCATGACCCTCCTCAGCAGAAGTGCGACAAACCTCTGTGAACTTGGTGGCCAGATACAAACTAGCATTCTATCTCTAAGGCTGCGTGGGCCCACCAGGCTCGGATAACTTAACAAAGAAACCTTGACCATATTGGAACTCCTCTCCAATTATCTTTCCACTTCTGATTACAATCCTTCAAGCCTCCCACCTGGCTCTGAACCACCATCCAAACTTCCACTTTACGTCACCTTGTATATGCATTTTCTCATCTCCACCATTTCACAAAAACTTACTATGTTCCAGAGTTTTAGAATTTATTCATGACAACAACCATAAAAGCTAGGCACAATTTTTCTGATTTTCCAAACAAACTAAAAACAACATCAGTAACAACTGAGGGCTGTATATTTCCACAGTCCTTACTTTTAATGTTGCCACCGTGGGCCTCCCTGTTGTACGGAAAGACTTGTATTGCAATGATCCAGGCCATGACCTTTGGGATATGAGACACCAAGAAGGTGACACTCTGGATCAGTGGCACTTGCATGGCACATAGGAATCTGAGCTTTCTTTCCTCATTTGTGAAAATTGAGGATGAAAAGAATGTGTGCCTAGCTAAGTTGTTTCATCAATTAAACGAGGTAATAAACTAAAATACTCAGCATAAATACCTGACAAACAGTGGCCCCCAGTGTCTGTCAAATGAATTAACGAAGGAACCTGTAGCAGTTAGCATGATGAATAGGGGAGAGAAGAAACTAAAGACACAGAAAATGCCAAACAATGACTGAAAGGCAGATCAGGAATATCTGGCGTGGTGATGTGGCCACAGACATTTGGATAAGAAAGCCCAGTGGTGCTCTCCTAATTTTACTGGCTGTTATCGTCTGTAGAATTTCAGGGCTGCAGCCATGAGGTCCATATGCTTGTGAGCAATTCACCAATGACATCACTAAGGCAGCCATTCAAAAACACTGTTTTTGAGAGGTAATGATTCAAAAATACTTACATCTGAAGAGTTCTCTCTCTACTGCTAGCCAGAGGGATAACTTCATACAAAAAGCAAAATTCATAGGAACACTGACTCATATCTGTGTTAGGCCCAATGTTCTATAACATCAGCTCACCACTTCTGGGACTTCGAAATTTCACTTATGACTAAAATAGGGAAAGAAAAAGGGATTTTTATAAAAGGAATTTTGTAAAAAGAAAGGCATTTTATAAAAATAAAGGAGATTTTTAAACCGGAAGAGTAGAAAGAACTTACGTGCATTTTTAAAACATTGTATAAAATTTCATTAACATTCATCACACTGACCTTAATTTTCTAATTTTACTATATGCCCGTGAAAATTTTGTTATGGAACTAACCCCAGTATATGGACAGGTGTTTGGGAATGATTTCAGTACATTATTTCATTTAAAAGGCAGAAAACGAGTTATTATTCTCAGTTTACAGAGGAAGAAACTAAGGAATGCCTGAATTAAAGAGATTTTCCAAAGACTCAGTGCATTGGGTGGGCTCAGACTCAAAAGGCTCAGAATCAGGAAATTCTCCTGATGCACGGCCAGCAGCCTATGAGATGCTAAATAATTCATAAAGACTTAGCATAACCAATTTTAGGCTATCGTTATGTAACTCTAAGTACATAAGAGAAAATTGAAAATGTCATCAGTTATCTTTAAGGTTTTTCCACTCCCCCCCAAACCCAAATTATATATCTAAAACATGGCTACTGATTTATTATAAGAAGAATATTTTAATCTATGCATTGTACATAGGTAGACAAATTGAGAGACCATAGCTTCACCATTCTCTCTCTTTCTGTCTTCCTCCCTTTGCCTCACCCTCTTTTCCAGTGTCTAACACAGACTGCCCTGCATTCTCACTCCTACCCAGTGCTCTGCCCTTTTATATACACTTTTTACTATAGTAGGAAAGAATTAGGGTGAGTGAGGTGTTTAAGTTTTTAGAAACAAGTTGATAATGAAAAGATCTTGGAAACAGCTAATAGCCAAACGTTGCAACAAGCTCCAAATAGCATGAGAAGGTATTTTCCCCTGAGACAAAGCTGCCTGGTTCTACCCACCAAGACTTCTCAGCTCCTGAGTCTTCAGAATTACTGCCCGTTAGAGCCATTCCTTTATAGCAATGCTTGGTGTCACCATAATTGTTGCAAAGAACATTTGTTTGATGGACTAAAACCCCTGCATGCAGGCACTGGAGCTGACAGCACACATCTGGGTGAACCAAATTAGAGCCTACACCATTCTTGGGAATAGTCAGAGAGCCCAGCTTCCAAATGAGAGTCTCATAGACCACTGCTCTTCAGGATGTTGATATGTGCACCTTCTGCTTCCTCCAAACAGCAGTAGCAGCATTAGAAACAACAGCAAACATTTCATTGTCAAATTTATTTGGTTAACACTAGCTTATGTTATTTTCAGATGGACCTGCTCAGAGCCTTTATCTTAACGTTCATTAAGGAATTTCCAAATATGCTGTTTCTCAGATAGATTTGATTAAAGAATACTTTTTTAATATTGAGTTTGGAGAGGTAGCTTTAAAAAAAAATCCTGGACTATTATTCTGTGGGAATGTATAATAGTTTGGGAAATTATGTTCAAGCATGAATGTGCTAAATCAGTGTAACTTACCTGATACCTTTCAGATTTGTAATTTTTACTAACTTTGTACCGTAGAGTGAAAAGATACATTGCCACGTGCCTTTAATCTCCAAAACCCATGAATCCCTGGACTTGGGCCTGAAACATTCTATAATTTTCTCCTCTCCAGCACCCAAGGCCACCTCCCTCCATAAATCTAACCTCAGCTATAATTATACAAGCAAAAGTTTAATAAACGCTCAAAAATATGCCCATAAGCATGTTGCATGAAATATTTCATTTAACCCTCGAGTCACTGCTATGAAATAACTGTAATTAATGTCCCTATTTACAGATGAAGGATTTAAATCTTGCTAGGTAGGTTAAGACATTTTCCAAGATAACTTGGCTAATGACTGGAACTCTGAGGGCACACTGTCTGCAGAGCCAGCATCTTTCAACACCTATTCCTTCTCTGCTGTGTAAATACTAGCGTGTCCATTGATGTCCCTCTTTGATTCTTTACCATACTTGACCTTGTAAAAACCTTCACATGACTCTTTCCATTTCTGCAGCCTCCAATGCCTTAAGGGTGTGTTGGATGTTTCATCAGCCTTTTTTTATTTGAATAGAGCTAGAAAATAGCCAAAAGGATCAAGACATCTGCAAAGGGGCAAAGGGGACTGACTGGCCGTCCCTTCCCAGACAAAGGCCATGTCCATCTCATTCCCTTGTGAGCTGCTCCACACTTGAGGGATCCTCAGGGAACACAAAAGACGAGTGAAATGGGAAGAGCAGTCCAGCTGACTGACAAAAAGCCTTCTCTGTGTCCTGTGCCTTTGACTTGGACCCCAGTGAATACCATTTGTTTAAATAATGCTCAGAACATAATAGATACGATGAGGTTGCCAAGAGCCCATCCATTCAGCTCTTGGCTAAGGGAAAAAAGAAAGAAAAGAAACACCCTGAGGTGGCCATGACATGTTTCACTGGGCTCAGATTTCTCCAAACTGAAGCTTGAACTGGAATCCCAAGATCTATTAGTTCTAAGGAATAAATAAGTTGACAGATAGAGAGGACCTCCTTCCCCTCATTACCCCCCTCCAAAAAAATACTGAAACAAAAACAAGTGGAGAGTAAAAGACTCATAACTACTTACAAGTCATTATTAGCAGTAGACCTTAGTGATACTCCCTTCCTGTTATGCCCTTCATTTGGGAGTTTGGGAAGGCCAGTTAAGGGAAGTTTTCAGGCAAAGCACAGTGAACAAGAGTATGGTTATTAGGCAGATTTAAGTCCACGTCTTCTCCATTGATAAGAGTTTCTAGAATTGTAGTTATCCTTTCCTTCCTGGTACAGAGAGGGAGATACCCTTACATACAAATGGAGATTTCCTTTAAACAGTAGTCTCTCCCTCACCTGCAGTTTCACGTTCCTCAGTTTCAGTTACAGGTGGTCAACCACGGTCCACAAATAATAAATGGAATATTCCTGAAGTGAACAGTTCATAAATTTTAAATCATGAGCTGTTCTGAGTAGCATGATGAAATCTCACACTGTCTGCTCTGTCCTGCCTGGGATGTGAATCATCCCTTTGTCCATCGTATTCAGGCCGTATGTGCTCTCGGCCCCTTGGTCACTGAGTAGCTGTCTTAGTTATCAAAGAGAGACCCCACTCACAGTATTTGTTATAATTATTCTATTTTGTTACTAGTTAATCTTTTAATGTGACTGATGTATAAATTCAACTTTACTATAGGTAGGTATGTATGCATAGGAAAAACATAGTATTTATAGGGTTCAGTACTATCTATGGTTTCAAGCATTCACTGGGGGTCTTGAAATGTATCCTGGTGATAAGGGGGGAACCACTGTAAATGTAAACTTCTCTTACCAAAGAGTAACTTCTCGTTGGTTTTCAGAGATTCTTCTGTGTCGGCAGCTCCTCAGATATAATTAGCCCCAAATAATATGTCAAAGAGGAATATTTTGAGGTGGTATACTTTGCTCCCCTTCACTCCATTCTTTTTTCACTCTTGCATTACCTCCTTTCTGTATACGTGGACTCTATTTATACCAAAACTATACACTAATTATTCTAAAAAGGATTTGAGTAATCTTATATGTGTGTAAATTAACCCTAGTCTACTCCCTGCCTCACACACACATACAAAAAATTGTTGTAAAATCAGGAATCTGAGATAAAAATGACCAGGTCAATGGCAAAGAAACCATCCATCCTCTGCCCCTCCTCCCTGCTGTGGGTTTGGGGGAAGGATTTGCAACCCTCACAACCAAGAAGCTGGAGAGTATGTTAGGCTTCATGGAATAGACAAGAAAATCACAGCGGAGTGAGTTAGACACAATTACCTAAAAAATTCAAGTAAAGGACAGCATTTGTTCATTAAATACCTGGATGTGTAAGCCTCACAAATTTTATATTGGCCTGATTTGGCCAGTTAATACAACGATTTTTGTTCAGTTTTTTCTTTGCTTAGCTATAACTATTTATTCCCAAACTGAGCCCACCCAGGGTGGTATTTCAAGAGAATGTAATACCCAATTTTGATCTCAGTGTGAGGCCTTTAGAACTTAATCACAGGAGTCCAGAATCAAACAGCACTTAAGAATCAGTTCTTTCAGTTTTCATACAAAGAACTTGCTGGGACACCAGCAAGCATCAGACTGACTTAGCCCAGCATTTACCCAACTCATGAAACTAGACTGAAACCCTTCAAGTGGCTCCCAGTGTGGGTGGAGTGAGTCCTTTCTCCCAGGACAGTCTGCTACTCACTTTGTAATGGAGGCCAAGCTGTGATTGAGGGTCTGTACTTGGGGGGCTGGGAGGAGGAGGGGGAGAGTATGACCAGGGATTACAAAATGATATGGCTGGCAGGTTTCCTAGCTGAATAAAACACAAAAGTCTTATTCTATACTCTTCTGCTTTTGAACCCACGTTAAAAAAAAAAAAGTTCAAATGATAATGATTATATCAAGGAAAACACAAAGTCCCACCAGACTTCTGGGGAGGAGTTTTGTTGAGCAGAAAAATGCATGTGAAGATACAAACTAGAGGCGCCAAGAACTTCTAAGGAAAAGAATGTGAAGGGATCCAGAGGGATGATCTTGGATGGAAAGGAAATTGAAGCCAGCAAGATGGGAAGGCCTTAGAAAAGGAGATTTGGGGGAGCGAAAGAACATTTCTGGCACGCAGACAGAAAACATAGAAAAAGAACAGAAATAGAAAACGTGGATTTTTATGAAGTTTGGACATCTATTTGAGATGTTAGTATATTTGAAGAAGAAATGAGTCCACCTTCAAGCTGCTGATGGGTAAACAGATTGTGCTAGGGGATGCGGTCATATTTGAGTTATAGATGCCTTTTTATTGAATACTTTAAAAAGGCAAAATGGATCCATTCATCTCTTAAAAGATAAAGTGAGGCATATTAAAAAATGTTAAGAGTTTCTATGAGCAAAAATCCATTCAAATAGAGCAGCATCCAATCTAGCAGATAGAAAGGAGCTGCAAGGAGCTATACACAAGGAAAGACTTTTATAGCCAGAAGGGAATGGTAACGAGGAAGTTATACTACACAAAAAGTGAGTTGGTTATTGCAAGGATCCTTTCTTTTAGGGTATATGGGAGTCTGTCAGTCAGGTTACCTAACTCGTACTGATCAGGTGATTCCTGATTGACTGGTTTAAGATTTCTTTTCTGAGAGAGCTGAAACTATAATTAAGTCTCTGTTTGGTGACATAGGGCTTAGCATAAGCGACTCCATTCTGGGCCCGTTGTCTTGGTTTTTGACACTCTCTAAATTCAGTGCCAAGGACTTTTTTAAGCATAAAAACTATTTAACAGAACTTTTCTATTTTGATAGCAGATTTTATTCTTTTGGTGGGAAGGGGAAATAGGAGATACGAGATAAGAGAGTTCTGTTTCTCAACTAGCTTTTCTATGATGATCTGATTCTGATTCAATTATACTTCTATATAACTAGACATACAACTATTCCCTACAACTATAAATCCATATTTTGTGCTAAGCATTTCAAATTGTTATGATCCTTTCCTTATATAAGAGAATGAAAGTTCAGAGGTTTAGAAACTTAACCAAACTCCATGGCCAAGATTTGGAGACATGTTTTTGATTCTTTGATTGGAGTTCTTTCCACCACACCTATGTGTTTCTCAAAGTTTGGGCCACAGACAGCTACGTTGTGTCACCAGGGAACATGGTAGAAATGCAACTGGCCAGCTAAGGGGTAAGAAAAGTACTGCACTGAAAAACCATGCATGAATTGGTGTAAAAGCACCCAATAGAAATGTAAAACTTCAGGTGCTACCCCAGAACTCCTGAAACAGAATCTGCATTTTAACACAATCCCCAGATGATTCTCATGCACATTTCAGTTTTAAATCTGGCATTCCACCATACTAACTACTCCAACCATAGGACATTCATTTCTAGCTATTGACATTACTCTGGATGTAAAACTAGGATGTAAAATAGAAAAGTTCTGTAAGAAATTTGAAAAATCTTTGGCGTCAAGACACCATATGGGGTTAAAAAAATAAACTACAAAGCAGTTTGTTTAGAATAATTTCATTTAAAAATAAATTTTATATAAATAGACATGTATATCCACACAGAGAATGAAGACTGAAAAGATTTCGATGAAAATATTCTCTCTGGTGATGGGATTTGGGGCAATTTTGTCTCTCTTTTAGTTTTCTTTAAGACATACCTATTACTTTTTTAAAGTGAGTTTTTGGTAATGCCTGAATATGGCCAGCTAAGGGGTAAAAAAAAGTAATGCACAGAAAAGGTAACCACAAATTGGCATAAAAGAACCCAAGAGAATGCCACTACTAAAGTTTTCTGGGGTACCAGCCAAGCACGAAGGGAGGGCTCACAAGCATTCTAATACATCAGCAACTCCACTCCCTGCCAGGAAGGGGCTCTTTCTTCTGTCTCCCAGGGGGCAGCCCTGTGTAGGTTAGAGAGCCTGCTCTGCTCCCCCACAGTGTGGATAATCTGGCCTCACGTTAGCCATAACTCATCTACACCAAGGGTCTGAAAGATTCTGGGCACTTTAACAACAACAACAACAACAAATATTATAGACTGATACTATTTTATAAACAGAGGCAAAATTCCCAAATAAACAGAAAAGAAACAGAGCACAAACCACCCACATTGCTCAGTCATAGCACCAAAAAACCTCTAGCTACAATGATATTTGTATTTGTGGAGGGCGGGGGAAGGTGGGAAGCATAAACACAGCAAAGACGTTAGACAAAGTTCAGACTGCTGAAGAAAAAGTCTAGTTTCATTCTAATGAGCTGTTTAACCTTCAGCAAGTCATGCCATTGCTCTGTTTCTCCATTTCATCCCATTGTCAGCTTCTTAAGCCTCAGCTATGAGGATTTAATGAATGCTTTGAAAACTGTCTAGTACATAAATGTAAGAGTTGCTCTTTTGTGCTAGTCTAAGGAAAAACACACTCCTGTGTGTCTTCTCTCCATTCTCTACTAAAACACTATTTCACTTCTGACACAAAACGTGTTTTTCACACATCAAGCAATTCTATGACACCAGATGGGTGTCCTACAATTTAATTCGGTTCTGACGCTATCTACCTGGAGAAAGCATCAGATCCCATAGGTGAAGGACCCAATTCAACAAGATTACCCCCACTCTTCAAATGTCAATCACCAAGTCCCAAGTTGTTATTTGTACTTCTGACTGATGGACAATAAATTGGAGATTCCCACTACCCCCTCCTCAGGTTCCATTAATTTGCTAGAGTGGCTCACAGGAAAATATTTACTTAGATTATCGGTTTATTATAAAAGGATATAACTCATGAATTATAATCATATTATAATATAATATACATGTATGTATATATATACATACACACAATCATATTATAATATAATATACATGTATGTATATACACACACACACACACACACACACACACACACATATATATATATAATTTTTTTTTACCTTTATATAATAGGATATAATTCTGTGGGGGAGAGAGAAATTTTCCTCTACTCTTCTAGGTTCTTTTGTTGCAGAATCCAAGACTGGAAAGAACCCAAGCGGCACTCAGAGTAGGAAGGTCAGCTTTATTACGCTGGCGGGCTCAGCGGGATCCTTCCCAAAAGACTGAGCCCCCAGCAAGGTTTTGAGCAGGTTTTTATGGGTTGGGGACTTCCTTGAGTTGGGGAAGGGGTAGGTGTCGTCTGGTGATTGGCTCGGGGTCTGGCATGGAGGAGGTTATGTGGAAGTGGGCTGGGGCTTAGGCTGGGGACTTCTCTCTCCCCACTTGGGCCACCATTTTAGCTCAGTTCCATGTGGCAGGGAACCATTTTAAGGTCAGTTTCCCCATCACTTTCATCTGGTCTAATAATCAAGTAGACATAAAATAAATTAACAAGAGAATAATGACTGAATTTATATATGTACATGCATGTGAGAACTCCACGTACACGAGAGGTTCAGAGGCAGAAAGGGAAAATGAGATATATGACGTTCTGAGCTAAGGATGAGGTAAGGCACCTTGGGATTTCAGAGATAAGGAAGGTCATTTGCAGGATGATAAGAAGAACAGATGTGGAGTAATTAGATGTTTGTCCTGCCATATATATATATCACAAAAAGTGATATCTATCACAAATATATCACAAAAAGTTATCTCTAATAGTAACTCTTATTATGGGCAAGGCCCCAAATTTAAATTCTTTAAAGAAGAGGTAAAAGTTTCTCTTGAGCCCTCAGGGTCTCGGTTGCCTTCAGCTCAAAATACTTCACATGCCAAAGTGGCAATCTTGGGGAAGCCTGTTCTGAAACCTTCAATTTCATCAGCCAGATGAAAGAGAGGCATAGGGCGAGGTATGTGGGAAGAAGTGGTATGGAGCGTCCGTGCTCTCTCTGTGCAAGCTACTCTCACAGCACCTCCAAATGTTCGCCAAACAACATTTTGCTATGAATAACAAAGCATACTCCTATCACATTGCAAATTACAAGGGTTTTAGGGTCTTTATACCAGGAACCAGGGGTAAAGATCAAATATATTTCTTATTTTACCACAACTGGTTGTCCAGCATTTGCCCCACAGGATCCATTCTATCCAGTCTGTCTCTGGACTGCGTTGTCCACACTCCCTTGACCACTGGTTTCTGTTGCATTTGGCAGGTGGGAAGCAACAACAAGCAGCTAGATATTGGGATGAGATAGATAGAAGTGAGACTGTTTACTCCCTCACTCCCACTCCCTTCTTTTTCTTTCTTTTTTTTTAAGGGAGGGTGCAGCTCACAGTGGCTCATGCGGGGATCAAACCAGCATCCTTGGTGTTATTAGCACCATGCTCGAACCAACTGAGCTAACCAGCCACCTCTCCCACTCCTTTCTTACCAGATACCTATGTTACCTTCAACTTCAGTAGTATACATGCCACCATCTTTACTGTGTAACACTGAAGGCTAAAAGGCATTCTTGAGATTTTGGAGGGGTTTTGTGCTAATGATTATTAGGTCTACTTATCAACCTTGTTGCCAAAGACTAAACTTATAAACCTCCTAAGTATAGATTAGGAAGTAACTCGGGATATGATTAAGCCTAGTAGTTCCCAGACTATTGGTGACGGTTCTCTGATATCCACTGATATGGAAGAGAACACCACATGTGTGGGCTTGTTTGCAGTGTGGTCTGCAGGTGGCATAAATCATGTGTCACAAAATCTCGCTGTTATTTTCCAAGTGTACGGAGATAGAATCATGACAAAATACAAGCTTTCTGGAGGCATGCCTAATTCACAGGGGCTTGTAAATCATTGCGTATTGTCTCAGTGTAATTAAAATCACAGTCACAATCACAGAGGACTTTATTTAATATCAACATTATGGAAATAATTCATGTAGGCTGACTTCCAATAAACAACTCTTTTTATTGTTTTGGTTTATCATTTTGGGTAAATTATTTTCCCTCCCCATGACGCATTCCACAAAAATGAATTTAACTCCACGTAGATATTCAGCATTGAAATAAACCTTTGGATTCCTTCAAAAAGTGAACGGACAGACATCTCATGGATCTTCTGTTCTAGTGAGGAAGGGACTCCTTAATAAATTGTTACCCAAAGATAACATTTGTGGCCAATACTGTGAATGAAAGTTAATAGGGTGGTAATGTAGATGTATCAAGGGACATTGTCCAGTGTAAAATGTCAGGGAAATCCTCTCTAAAGAAGAGGTATTTAAGTTGAGACTTATTAATAATCTTAAAGGAAACCACTTTGCCACACTTTGCTCTTCACCAAGCCAGTGATTATCATTCAGGATTTCCCCACCCAAGTATATCTTATATCTGGCATTTAAAAATTAAAATTTCACAATTATCAATATATTTATTTGCACTCTTGTTACAAATGGACATTTTACTGCTTGCCATGCATATATTTTTTGAAGATGCTCAATTTAAGGCCCCTCTTGCTAGATTCTACAAGACAACAGTCAAGGAGAAGTCTTATTATCGTGACCTAAAGCATTTTTCTTTACTGTTGAAAAATTAACTTGGAACAGATGGTAAATGTGAATATATGTGTTTATTTTATCTTTAAAAAAACATTCTGGGCAATATTGAATAAATGTATTAGCCTTTGATGCTCAGGATAGTTTCTTTAGGTTTTAAGGGTAAATACATCATGTTGACTCAATCTGGGTCTAGCTTATGCTGTGGATATTGTCGTTTTTATCAAGTTATCATGGACTAGGAGACAGGGAGCTCTTACTCTGCTAAATATAGAATTGTCGAGGCTATGAGATTTGAACCTAACTTACTTTACACTGGACTTTGAATGATTCTTGAAATCCTCTAATGTTTGGGGAAATGAAAACTTTATACGTATCAAATAAAGTAAATCAATATTAGGAAAGAACTTGAAAATACCCTAATGAATCTTGAGTGAATGCAATCATAGAAAGAGCAGGGAATTGATAAAACTCTGGCAGTGCAAAACCTCCTGGCGGTTGTTGAGATAGGACTAGCTATAAAGCAAAGCCTGAGGATAGAGTGTCCAGGATGGGGAACTGAGGGAGGGCTGTTTGGTTCCCAAGGAGGATGGTTCTCCGCTACCTGCCGTGCTGGTATAGGGGTTCTGGTACCAATCCCCATACCACCTAGCGATGCTCTGGACACTAGCTGGGTATCCTAACAATTCAACTCAATTCTGACACTATCTGCCCAAGATAGCTTCAAATCCCGTAGGATAAGGCTTCAGTCCTACAAGACCTCCCTCCCCACATGCATACTTCAGATGTCAGTCACAAGCTCAGGTTGTTACCTGTGCTTCTGATTGACGGGCTATAGATCAGAGGTCCCCACGACCCCCTCCTTGAGTTTGATTAATTTGCTAGAGTGTCTCACAGAACTCAGGAAACCCATTTACTTACTAGATCACTGATTTATTATAAAAGGATATAACTCGGGAAAAGCCAGATGGAAGAAATGTGCAGGGCAAGGCATGGGGAAAGGGCATGTAGTTTCCATGGTCTCTACTAGGGCTGTGTTCCCTGAGACTCCACATGGTCACCAATCTGGAAGCTCTCCTAACCCTGTCCTTTTGGGTTTTCATAGCGGCTTCATTACACAGGCATGATTAAGTCGTTGACCACTGGTGACTGAACTCAATCTCCAGTCCCTCTATACACGAACTACCCGGAAGTCAGGGGGTGGGACTAAAAATGGCAGCCCTCTAAAATCACTTGGTTGGCTCCACTGACAACTACCCCCCATCCTTAGGTATTTCCCAAAAGTCACCTCATTGACATAACAAAACACACTTATGTCTCTCATAGCTTGGGAACTTCTAAGGGTTTTGGGAGCTGTGAGCCAGAGACCATGAAGGACGACCAAATACATATGAGAAATATATTTTGGTTATCTGAATGACCAAATATTAATATATGTTTTCCTTATGCATCATGCTATCACAGCAGGGAAGGATGTTAAAGATATTTGATCAGAGGACTAATAATTCTTGTCTCACTGTTAACCTTAAGGAACAATGCAGTCTCTGCTCTTTCAGAATACCAATGGCCTCTCTTGTTACTTCTCAAATCACACCACATGTAAGGCCATATCAGTGGGCTTCCATGCCAGACACTGAAGCCCCAGCTTCCTCATCTGTGCAATTAGGATAATACTAATACTTCCTTTGTATGATTGCTGGGAGCTGTGAGGCAATGCATGTCACAGACTTACCACAATGACTGTGCATAGCAAAGATTAAGAAATGCTGGCCATCATTATCAATCCTGTTGTGGTATGAGAGAAGGGGCCCGTACTTGTGACTGTATTCTTAGCACCTGCTATAGTGTCTGGCATGTGGAAGGTGCTCTAAAGGTGTGGAATGTAAAAAGATATTAAATGATATGTGGCATATAAACCAAAAACAACAAAAGAACAAGACAAACAAATGAGAAACAAAAACTCATAGACACAGACAATAGTTTAGTGGTTACCGGAAGGTAAGGGGGGGTGGGGGGTGGGAGATGAGGGTAAGGGGGATCAAATATGTGGTGATGGAGGGAGAACTGACTGTGGGTGGTGAACACACAATGGGATTTATAGATGATGTAATACAGAATTGTACACCTGAAATCTATGTAATTTCACTAACAATTGTCACCCCAATAAATTTTAAAAAAAAGAAAAAAGAAGAAAAAAGATATTATTAAAAATCTAACACCCGAAACCTATGTAACTTCAGTAACAGTTGTCACCCCAATAAACTTTAATTTAAAAAAAAAATCTAGGCTGCCCAGGGTTTAGAATTCAGAGTAATGAAAGGTCTTTTTCACCTTTTACAGCTCATATCAAAAAATTTAGAGAACACAACCTTACTACGACACTGAGAAAAGTGAAAAATTCATGGTTTTATCCTAAACAACAACAGAAAGAATGTGTGTCTAATTAGGGGAAAAATACTTTGACCACCAGCTTTCAAACACTGACATCCTGAAAGAAAGTGGAAAAATCCAAATCTAAATAAAAATCTGCAGCTTCTCCAAGACCCATGCTCAGGGCCATATCAAGGAATACTCCAGAAGGGAGTAGCCTCTAGCCTCCATCCACCAATAGAGCTAGCTTCCCTTTGCAAACTCCCTTTTATAGGCAGAATTCCTTTTCTATTTCCTTGGGGTTTTGTTTCACTTTGTGGGCTGCTTGCAATATTCTGGTTTGAGAGAGCAAAAGAGGGGGGTTGGAAATGCAGGGTGCCTTCCTCCAAATGTCAGGCAGGGTAGTGCCAGGACAGCTGGGCCTGAAACCCTGCACCAGGGGAGGGGCACTGGTGTGGCCGGGAAGGATGTGAGCTCAACCTCAGCTGGTTTCTTTTAATGTTTTCAGCGAAAGGCCCGAGTTATTGCATTCTTTTTCGATGTCTTACATAAAATGAGATTATTAAGTGCAGAGACAGTCAACTGTTCTGCGTCCTCCTGGCTAGCTTTCTAGCATCACCATAGCGATATCAATAAACAGAGAAGCAAATTAACCTCTGAAGAAGTCTGCTGACTTTACTGTTCAAATCGGTTTCACTTTCCCTGCTTAAACCCACATGTACACACACGTGCATGCATACTGTTGTTGTGATTGTTGTTTTTCTCATTGTTAGATATACCGTGTTTCCTCAAAAATAAGACCTAGCTGGACAATCAGCTCTAATCCGTCTTTTGGAGCAAAAATTAATATAAGACCTGGTATTATATTATTATATTATATTATATTATATTATATTATATTATATTATATTATATTATATTATATTATATTATATTATATTATATTATATTATATTATATTATATTGTATTATACCCAGTCGTATATTATAGTAAAATGAGACCAGGTATTATGTTATGTTATGTTATGTTATGTTATGTTATGTTATGTTATGTTATGTTATGTTATATTATATAAGACATGGTCTTATATTATAGTAAAATTTTTGCTCCAAAAGATGCATTACAGCTGATTGTCCGGCTGGGTTTTATTTTCGGGGAAACACGTTATGAGCTATTTAACTCAATGGTGACCTAAAAGCACCGCTTGGTTCCTACCACCGTTTTGTTTAAAAGACTTTTAATGACTCCCCATTGCCTACAAAATTAAGTATGATTTCTTTGCAGGGTGTTCAGAGTTCTGGATCTCTTTTAGAGCCACACCTTCCACTGTTAGTTTTCAATGGCACCCGTAAGCCATTCAAGGAGGAAAAGGTCTGATTTCCTTATAGAACTCTTTCTTGTCCAGCTTCGGTATTTCTGTCCATGGCCCCAGGTGTCATCTCATCACAACCAAAGCGACCTTCAAGTCCACCTCCAACAATGAATCCCAAACTTCCCCTCCTCTTTCTGCTGCCGCCAGACTGGACCAAGCCAGTCAAGTACAACCTGAATAACATACATAAGAGCCTCTGAACTGGCTGTGTTTCTACTCCTGTCCTTCATGGTCTGTTTTTGATACAGCAGTGATGTGATCTTTTAGAAATATCAATGATATCAGTTTGCTGTCTTGCTCAAAACCCTTCTGTGACTTTCCTGGTACAGACATTAGGTTCAAAGGCCGTATAATGCCTACCCGGTTCTGTGCAACCTGGCCCACGCTCATCCATCTGACTTCATTTTATACCTTTCTCCCATACCTGGCTCTTACTCTCCAGAATCACTGGCCTTATTTTCATTCTTTAAACATGCCAAGCCCTTCCCTGCTTCTGGCCTTTGTAGTTTCTATTATTCTAGAACAGCTTCCTCTGATTGTTATGGGGCTGATGCCTTTTCATCACCATTCAGGTCTCAGTTTAAATTCTCCCTAGAGAATTCCTTGGCCTCTCTATCTGCAGTCACTCCTACCTATCACACCTCAACATTCTATCAAATTGTCCTGTTTGGGTTTTTTTGGTAGCACTTAACACTATCAGAGGTTATCTTGCTTATTTATTTGATAAATTAACTGATAAATCATTGTCTGGATCTCTCTGTTAGAGTAAAAATAGGGCAGGGACCATTTCCGCTTGTTCACCACAGAATCCCTAGCATGTAATAAAATGCCTGGCACACAAAAGGCCATCAATAAATATGATTTGAATAAATAAATACATAAACCTCATTTTCTAAGATCCAGTTTACATGTGACCTTTCTCGTAAAGGCTTTATAACTCATGACTAGAAACCTCTTCTCCCTCCCATGCATGTGTCCTACACATCGTCGATCACTTCGTTTCTTTTAGAGGCGTGATTTGTGTAGCTGCTATAGCTTCTCTATTAAACTGTTGCTTCTTAAGGATTGTTTGATGCAGTTTTATAACTTTCCATACATATCCTTATACATCAGAGCTGCTCAATGAAAGAGTATGTTTTGCATTTTACCCCTGCAATCATCCACAGGCACAGGCCTGGTCCTCAGTTGGGCCTCTGCTGAATGTTGAGCAGACAATGTTTATTCTTAGTTACTAATTATAGCAAAGAGTTTCAATGACCCATATCCCATTCCTTGGCCCACATCTGATACGTGAGCTGTTGAGGTCTTTGCAGCCTGCAGCATAATGACCAGTGTTTCCAGGTGGGTACCACGCATAAGAGCCTTTTTCAAAGTTCAGCAGGCCGTTCCACCCACACAGGTACCCTTAGGAGTTGCCAGAGACCTCCCACCTCCCAGCGGTAATCCTCACCAAGTGAAGACAGAAACAGGGGTGAGGGTCTCATTCTCCTGTTCTTCAGTTGGGCCATTTTGAGAGACATTCTAGATAGTTTTCAGATGTCCTGGCATACAGCCTCTGTCACCTATGGCAGCAAGCTCCCTAATACACCCTCACACTGGAGTTTCATCATTCCCCATGTCAATCTCCCCTTTCCCTCTCTCCTGCTTCCTGAGATCACCTTCCAAATAAACTATCTGTGAATAAGCTCTTGTCGCAGGCTCTGCTTCAAAGCAACCCAAAATAAAAGAAAAAAAAGATAAATTGGACTACATCAAAATTTAAAAACACAACCCATGGATTGGGAGAAAATATTTGCAAATAGTATGCATCTGATAGGGTGTTAATGTCCAGAATACATAAAGAACTTAACAACAAAAACCAAACAGTGCAATTCAAAAACAGGCACAGGACTTGAACAGCCATTTCTCCAAAGAAGATATATAAATGGCCAATAAGCACATGAAAAGATGATCAACATCACTAATCATTAAGGAAATCAAAACCATAACAAGATACCACCTTGTAACCACTAGGATGCCTGTCATCAGAGAAACAGCACATAACAAGTGTCAGCAAGGATGTAGAGTAATTGGAACCCTTTTGCATTGCTCATAGGAATGTAAAACGGTGTGGCCTCTGTACAAAACAGTACAGCAGTGTCTCAAAAAACTAAACATAGAATTACCATATAACATAGTAATTCCACTTCTGGGTATCTACCCAAAAGAATTGAAAGCAGGATTTCAGACAGATATTTGTACATGCATGTTCATAGCAGCAATATTCACAATAGCCAAAGACGGAAGCAACCCGTGTCTATTGGCAGATGAATGGATAAACAAAATGTGGATATACATACAATGGAATATTATCCAACCTTAAAAAGATGAGAACATTTATTAGGTTGGTACAAAAGTAATTGTGTTTTTTGCAATGATTTTTAATCTTTTAAACCCCATTTACTTTTGCACCAACCTAATAGTACGTGCTACAACATGGATGAGCCTTGAAGATATTATGCTAAGAGAAATAAACCAGTCACAAAAGAACAAATGCTATAGGATTCCATTTACATGATGAACCTAGGGTAGTCAAATTCATAGAGACAAAAAATAGAATGGTTGTTGCTAGGTGCTAGGGGGAGGGGGAGTGTGTGTATGGGGAGGGTTGATTGTTTAATGGGTACAGAGTATCAATTTTGGAGGATAAAAAAAGTTACAGAGATGGATAGTCCTGATGATTCCACAACAAAGTGAATGTGTTAAATGCTACTGAACTGTACGCTTAAAATGGTTAAAATGGTAAAATAAATAAAGAAAGCCTCCTTTGCTGCAAATCTGTAAAGATAGAAAGTAGATTAGTGGTTGCCTAAGGCTGGAGGGGGTTGGGGGAAAGGGGAAGTAGTGCTAATGGGTAAAAAAAGTCTTTTTGGAATAATGCAAATGTTCTAAAATTTATTGTGATGTTTACACAACTCTGAAATACTAAAAACCATCGAAATGTATAATTTGAATGGGTAATTTATATGGTATATGAATAATATCTCAATAAGGAGATATATATCCTTTGTGTGTGTATATATATATATATATATATATATATATATATATATATATCCTTTGCCCTTTGACAATTCTTTTACTTAGGCAACTAATCCATCTAATCCGTGATCTTGGCTACCCATGACATGCCTTCTCATTATATCCAAAAATTCAAAATCTTTTCTTCTTCTTCATCAGAATTAACTGTCCTCTGTCCCATTTCCTTCTCATCCTGCTGCAAAAACTAGTATGATACACACTTATGTTTTTAAAAAGGCCTAATGAGTACCTCTGAATAAATGCTTTTGATAAAGAGCCCCTGATACTAAGATTGAGCTAATATGGAAAGTCCAGGAAAGCTGGCAGACCAAGGAGGATATATTTAGAGAGGTGTCACAGCAAACACTGTAAAAGCTGCCTGTGACCTCTTCTCTTTTTGCTGCCAAGAGGGATAGAAACTGTAAGTCTCAGGACAAAGCTTTCACTTTCCAGAAAAGAAAAAGAAAATGGAGAGGGGCTTCCCAGCAGCCCAAGTCATTGGACTCAAATCAGCATTTACAATAGTGTTCCAATTTGCTTTTGATCCCCCAAAAGATAAAATTTGGGGATTCATTGAAAGGGCAATCTGGGTTCTACCGTGTTTCCCCGAAAATAAGACCTAGCTAGACAATCAGCTGTAATGCGTCTTTTGGCGCAAAAATTAATATAAGACCAGGTCTTATTTTATAATAATATAAGACTGAGTCTATAATATAATATAATATAATATAATATAATATAATATAATATAATATAATATAATATAATACAATATAATACCAGGTCTTATATTAATTTTTGCTCCAAAAGATGCATTAGAGCTGATTGTCCGGCTAGGTCTTATCTTTGGGGAAACACGGTAGAAACAGGCAGCCCATTCTAGGTCAAAGATAAACAAAGCCAGACACTAGTTAAAGTGGTAAGGACAAATTTTAATCATACTAAAATAGGAAAAGAGTCCAGCATGAACCGAACTCAACTTTGGTTTGTACAGAAATGACTGTTTCAAAAGTAGAATGAGGGCACAGGAAAGGGGGGTGAGCAGGGGTCTCAGTGGAGTCAGGGAAGTAAAAAATGGCAGACTTGAGTTTTCTCAGGGAGACACTTTAAGAGGGGCTAGGGTCACCCTAGGGACATGACCTTGAGCTGTTAGAAACTATGTCAGTGCTTTGTTCAAGCCTTTAGAGACCAAGGTTGAGGCCTGCTCAAGAAGAGGGGTCAGGGGAGCCCGGCTAGAGTTTGGTCAAGGAGGGACTCTTTTATCATCTATCACTTATTAGCTGTGTGATCCTGAGTGTCACATATCATCTCTGACCCCTAGTTTCCAAGATCAAAATTGAATTTTGCCAAGCCCAGTACCTTTACCAAGAGCCCACCCCCACCACAGATGCTTATTGTACTGAAAGGCAGGGGACTTGAGTTTCTATCTCATGTCAGTTATTAGCTAAGTGACCTTGAACAAGACATGTAGTCATTGAGTCTCAGTGTCTACATCCTTAAAATAACAATGAATGACCTTTACAGAGATTGTAATCTGTGACTTCTGCTTCATTACATTTCGTTGAACATTTCAAAGGTGTATATAATTCTAATTGGAACTTTCACTATTTTGTGTGGTAAAGTGAACATTTTAAAAGAACCCAAATGGCCTTCAGTTAAAGACTGGTTACGTAAACAGCACATTCATACAATTGAATCCTAAGAAAACAATTAAAAATAGATCTTTAAAATAGACTTAGAATAAAAGCCAAGAAACATGAAGTGGGAAAAAAAATCAAGTTGCAGAACAGGAATGTTAATATTCCCCATGCTGTATGTTACATCCCCATGACTTATTTGTTTTATACCTGGAAATTTGAACCTCTTATTCCCCTTTACTTTGTTCCCCCCTTTTAATTTTTTTTCAATTACAGTTGACATTTGATATTTTATATTAATTTCAGGTGTACAGCATAGTGGTTAGACATTTATATAATTTACAGAGTGATTCCCTGACTAGTCTAGTACCCACCTGGCACTATACATAGTTATTATCATTATTGTTGACCATATTCCTTATACTTTACATTCCCCTGACTATTTCATAACTACCAATCCGTACTTTTTTATCCCTTCACCTTTTACACCCTGCTCCCCAAGCCCACTCCTATCGGGTAACCATCAGCTTGTTCCCTCCATCTATGAGCCTATTTCTGTTTTGCTTGTTCATTTATTTTGTTTTTTAGATTCCACATATAAGTGAGATCATATGGCATTTGTCTTTCTCTGCCTGACTTACCCACTTAGCCTAATACCTTCCAGGACTACCCTTGTTGTTGCAAATGGTAAGATTTCATTCTTTTTATGGCCAAGTAATAGTCCATTGTATATATGAACCACCTCTTCGTTATCCAATTGTTTACTGAGGGGCAGTTAGGTTGTTTCCGTATCTTGGCTGTTGTATATAGTGCTGCAGTGAACATAGGGGTGCATTTGTCTTTTCAAATTAGTGTTTTGAACTTCTTTGGATAAATACCCAGGTGCAATTGCTGGGTCATAAGGTAGCTCTATTTTTCTTCTTTTTTTTTAGGTACGTCCATACTGTTTTCCACAGTGGCTTCACCAATTGGTAATCACACCAACAGTGCACGAGGGTTCCCTTTTGTCCACATCCTTGCCAACACTTGTTTTCTGTTGATTTATTGATGATAGTCACACTTACAGGTATGAGGTGATATCTCATTGTGGTTTTAATTTGCGTTTCTCTGATTAGTGATGTTGAGCATAGTTTCATATGTCTATTGGCCATCTGTATGTCCTCTTTAGAGATATGTCTATTCAGGTCCTCTGCCCATTTTTTAATTGGATTGTTAGTTTTTTTATGTTAAATTACATGAGTTCTTTATAAATTTTGGATATTAACCTCTTATCAGATATATCATTGGTTAGTATCTTCTCCCATTCAGTCGATTATCTTTCTGTTTTGTTGATGGTTTCCTTTGCTATACAAAAACTTTTTAGTTTGATGTCATCCCATTGGTTTATTTTTTCTTTTGTTTCCCTTGATGATGACTATTATTATTCTGATTTTATAAATGAGAGAAGTGAGGCACAGAGAGGTTAAATAACTTCTTCAGAATCACACTACTTTAAAGTGCCAGAGCCACGGTTCTAACTGTGGCACTGACTTCAGTATTTCCCTTTTAAGCAATATGTAGCCTCTAACTAATTGTTTTTGAAATGAAAATAAAAATAATAAATGCTTATAAGCAGAGTAATCATTAATTCCAAAATGGTAGTTCTCTCTTCATCACAAAGATACCACTCAGAGATTTCTCCATTTTCCATTTAATATAAAGAAACATTTCCCATATAGGGGTGTATATATGTAAAGGAATACCTGTCTATATTATATTACCATTAGTCAGTAGTATTTTTTCTTACCATGTTTCCCCAAAAATAAGACCTGCCCCGAAAATAAGCCCCAGTTAAGATCGTCAGCCAGAAGGATGCATTTAGTACGTTATGACGATGTTCCAGAAGAAGATGACATAACTGTATTTGAATAAATGTAGATTGTTGTACATGAAAAAATAAGACATCCCCTGAAAATACGTCCTAATGCGTCTTTTGGAGCAAAAATTAATATAAGACCCAGTCTTATTTTTGGGGAAATATGGTATAAGACCCAGTCTTATTTTGGGGGAAACATGGTACCAACATATAGTTTAAAATTTTCAAACCATCCCTTTGTGTGTCCCTGCTTTTATAAACAGGCAAAAAAATGAGCAAGGAGGAAAATCCCAGTATCTAAAAGTAAAAAACATGTCACTTCCCATTTGCTTTTGTGTGTTGCCCCTGCCTTGAATAATTTGAGGAAGAATGAATGAATGTAGATAATTCCCTGTAGACATAGCCATAAACCAGAGAACTCACTGCCTGAGAGTAAAAATGGAAATATAAAGGACTGAAAGTTTTCAAACAATTGAAGACAGAAAGAATAATTGAATTGGACACAATTTGCCAGTTATCCAGCATGCTCCAAATAGAAATAGTTTTAGAAGACAATGGGAAAATGTCAGTTGTCTCATAAACCTTTCTCTGGGCCAATCCAGCCAGTTTTCTCAGCAAAGAGCATGGAGGTGGGGTTTAAGTAATAGTGGGGAAAGAGGGATGGATGTGGGGGGGCCTCAAGCGTAACTCCCCCCAGACATGGTGTTTAACGGTTGTTTCAAACGAACCAGGAAGTTCACGTTCTTGCCCAAAATTTCTCATTGCACGACTTCAACCTTTCTGAAATCTCATTTCCCCCATCTGTGAAATCACATCCTTCCTACTTCATTCCTCATAGGAAACAATTACAAAGTATCGATTCTTTGAACATGAAGGATTTATAAATAGAAGACATGATTAAGGCAAAATAATGCCCTGAGCCAGGGACGCAAGTAGACTACTCTTCTTCCATTTTTCCTCTTTTGGATCCATGTGAACCCTGGCCTCTTGCTTCTCCTCCTTTCCTGGTCCCATTGCATCGGAAGCCACCTAAAACCTATTTCACAGAGGCATTCCTGTTCTGTGTTTAATTGAATATGTTTACTAACACATCAAAATGATAGAAACTATTTTTGTTTCCATCATTTTGGTGTAGGAGGGAGTGGAAGAGGTGGTCCAGTTTATAACACGAGAGAATACAGTTCCATATTCAGGGGCAAAGCCTACTAGCCAGTCACCATATCCTTTTCTTCCAGGCCCTACAGCTAAAATACATTTCTCAGGCTGTTTGTGGTTAGATGTGGTTGGTTCATAAGTATCTATCAGCTCTCATCCTCCATGCTCTTTCTCCTTCTCCTGACTTCATGCTAAAACAGGACAGCACACAGAGAAACTATGTGTTGACAGTAGCAGGGCCACGGAATGGAGGGGCCTAGACACCTGTGTCACCCGGCAAAGGAGGGTGGCTCACCAATTAGGAGCATCTGTGATAGGTTTCTTTCGGGCAAGAAATAAACGTCTCTTGCATTTGAGCCATCATGCATTTTGCAGTTTGTTACAGCAGCTGTTTTCACCTAACAAATACAAGTTTTCTTCCACTAAAAAAGAGACAGGTATGAAGAAGCCATGGCTAAGAATGTGGTCAGGTTGATAAAAAGCTACAATGTCAGCAAAACACTGTGCTCATCTGTTGGCTGAGGAAAAAGGCCCCAAGAGAATGACTGAAAGGCCAAAAATCAGATCAAAAGAACTAAATAATTCTACATAATCAAACAAGATTTTTAAAAGTTTTCCAGAGCAATTCAAGAGTAGTAAAAAAAAGTCTCTCAAATGCATATATTAGGGTTGAACATATAGTTTGGAGAGATGGAAGGAGAATCCTAAAGAGAAGATGACATGGAACAACAAAATGGTCATCAGCGAGAGGTCCTGCAGAGAAATCAGCCGTGAAAAGTGCTCAGTGGTCTGGCTGGCAATAGGATTTTAGGTACATGAAAACCGTGTATTAAACTTTGTATCATTAGCTTTGTTATGACATAACTCTCTTCAATTAATGAAATGTGTTTCTTTGTATTGGGATATTTTAAGAAAGTCAAGGAAAATATGCTGCAGATCACACCCAGCCTGCAGGAGAATAGGACAGATAGAAAAATAAGAGTGACAGTAAAAAATCATCAAAAGTCAGCAACATAATAAAGAAATGAATGGGGAGAAAATGTAAGCCTCCAAGAATTTTTGGAGAAAATGGGAGGATACTGAATTTTCTACTACATGTGAATATGTGGTTATGCAAAGTATTCTTTAAAACTGGCTCTGAAGTTGAACTGCTTATGACTTAATGCAAGTGTCACCAGAAACTAACTGCATGACTTTGTACAAGTTCATTTATTTTTCTGGGCCTCATCTCTGGACCCTGTGAAAAGAAGACAATGCTAGAACCTATTTCCTAGTGATGTTATGAGGAATAAATAGTGTGTGGCAGATAGTAAGCCTTCAGCAGATTTTACCTATTATTATATTATCATTACTCTGTATTACATGGGAAGACAATGTAGTCAGGAATTGGTGAAGACTAAAGCTTTTAGAGTACGTAGTTTTATGAAGTGATTTATGACAAAGTGACATTTGTGTACAACTATTGTAAGTGCATGTAAAATTAGCTGACGGAGCCAAAATGATTGCCTAAAGAAACATTATCAAAATGAGGTTATTTCCTGCCAAAGTGGCTAAAATTAAAAAGATTGGCAATTTTTTAATTCAAACTGGAGTTCATGTTTATTACCAGCAGGAATAAAAAATGAGTACAACCAGTTCAGAAAGCTATTTAACATTATCTATTAATATTGAACATACACAAACCTAAGGCTCAGCAATTTCACTCCTACCTGTTTGCTCAGTAGAAATACAGTATTTGCTCACTAAAAATTCTTTTTTTAAAAAAAAAGATTTTATTGGGGAAGGGGAACAGGACTTTATTGGGGAACAGTGTGTACTTCCAGGCCTTTTTTCCAAGTCAAGTTGTTGTCCTTTCAGTCTTAGTTGTGGAGGGCGCAGCTCAGCTCCAGGTCCAGTTGCCGTTGTTAGTTGCAAGGGGTGCAGCCCACCATCCCTTGCGGGAGTTGAACCGGCAACCTTGTGGTTGAGAGGATGCGCTCCAACCAACTGAGCCATCCGGGAGCTCCGCGGCAGCTCAGCTCAAGGTGCCATGTTCAATTTTAGTTGCAGGGGCGCTGCCCACCATCCCTTGCAGGACTCGAGGAATCGAACTGGCAACCTGTGGTTGAGAGGATGAGCTCCAACCAACTGAGCCATCCGGGAGGCAGCTCAGCTCAAGGTGCTGTGTTCAATCTTAGTTGCAGGGTGTGGAGCCCACCATCCCTTGCGGGACTCGAGGTGTTGAACCAGCAACCTTGTGGTTGAGAGCCCACTGGCTCATGTGGGAATCGAACCAGCAGCCTTCGGAGTTAGAAGCTCTAACTGCCTGAGCCACCAGGCCGGCCCCTAAAAATTCTTTAGAACAATGTTTATCACAGCATTGTCTTGATATCCTCAGACTGGATTCAACCCCAATGCCCATCAGTAGAATGAATAAATAAGTAAATTCATAGCATGGACTACATAGCAGTAATTATAAAAAGTGAATGCTACATACAAAAGGACAAATCTCACAAAAATAGTGTAATGGAAAAAGAGCCAGACATAAAAGATTAAATACTATATGGTTAAATTATATACAATGAATATATAGAGTTGAATATTATATAGTGAGATTAATGTATAGTGTTATATGTCCAGGCAGTAATGACCTTGGAGAGGCAGGGATAGTGATTGGGAAGAGGCATGAGCAAGTTTTTAAATAATGTTCTAATTCTTTCCCTGGGAAGTGGTTGCACAGGTATGTTTACTTTGCCATAATTCTGCAAACTATACATTTATGATTTATGCCCTGTTATACTTCAGCAAGAAGATTTTAAAAAAGAGAACCCTTGATAAGGATGGATTCAGTGTTAGCCCTTGCTAGATCCCACGTGGTACTTGCTGCCAGGATCACACACTTTCAGTCTCCATCATTGTTCAGAGATGAAACTACTCTGAAAAGACTGGCCTGAAATAACCTAAAAACAATGACATTCCTTGAAGGAATTAAGCAACTAAACAACATAAACAGTTCTCCACAAGCCAATAATTCTATCCAAAGCTGTTCACAGGATTAGAAAAATGAAAAAAAAGTCTTTCATTTCCACAAACCTATTTGTCTTACCATTTCCATTGCTCTGAACAACAGACAACAGGAGTTTCCTTTCTTTCTTTTTAATTAGCTATGTTGGACTCAACGTTGAAATGCATATGAATAAGATTTTTGCAAAAAAACCCAAAGTGATTTGTGAGTCTTTCTGTAGAAAAGATTCAAATTCAATCACCCAGTCATTTCTACATTCGCTGATGCCATTTTTCCCCAAAAAATATTTCATCATAATTTAATAATCAGACAACAAAAACATTTTTATCACTATTTACACATAGTTATTTACTGTGAGTTTGCTTCTTTAATTTGTGTCTCACCCATGAGACTATAAATTTCATTAGGGCAGGGAATAAATTTTTGTTGATTCATTTGTTATATATTCAGTATCTAGAAAATATGCAAGTAAATAAATGACTAAATATTTTTATGACTTACTAATGTGAATATGTTTCCATCATTTTTAAAGGGAGCAGCAATAAATAAAATCTTAGGTAGATCCCTGGTCCATCAACTGTATCAAAGTAGTATAGGATTGTCTGCAGGTATCTCTATACAATCCTAAGGGTCCAAGCCTGAAGGCCTGAGAACCAGGAGTAATGAAGTCTGAGGGCAGGAGAAGATTGATGTCTTCTGAATCAGGGAGTAAATTCACATTTCCTCTGCCTTTTTCCCACTATTCAGGCCCTCAACAGATTGGATGAGGCCCACATTTATTCAGTCTACTGATTCAAATGTTAATCTATTCTAGAAACACTCTTACAGACACACCAAGCAATAATGTTTTAGCAGCTACCCAGGCATCCCTTGTCCAAGTTAGGTTGACACATAAAATTAACCATCACAGTGACATTTGAAAAGGCTTGAAGAAGTTGAGTGAGGAAACCATGAATACAATTAGAAAAAGAGTGTTTCTGATTGAGGGACTGTCAAGTTCAAAGCCCCTCAGAAGAGTGCCTGGTGCTTTGGAAGAACAATAAGAAGGCAAGCATGGATAGAACAGAGTGAGTGAAGGGGAGAGTTATAGAAAGTAAGGTCAGAAAAGTAATAAGGGGCTACATTATTTACTGGTACTTGGCCCAGTGGAGCAGAAATAGATTCAAATAATCAGAACTCAGCCTTGTACATATCTAAGGCCATTTGCTTGAATCAGTTATCAGAACATAGGAATAGATATTTTTAAATTAATAACTAAATAGCAATTTAAAAAAATAAGAGATGTACTCTTTGCAAAAACATTCATGTGTTGAGAAAACTTGATGGAAGGGGGGTATATTTGAATTAGTTTATAACAGAAAATTATGGAGAACTCAGAAAATAATGTATGACTTTTGATTAGACTATTCTAGATAACCCTACAGATATCTCTGTATGGTAGAACCAAAATCTTGCTGAAAGGGTGTCTCAGAGAGTATTATATATTGTGGGTAATCAAAATGTAGTTTAAATTGGCTTAACTAACAAAGGAGATGCATTGCCTTGCATAACTAGATGATTCAGAGTTCGTGAAGACTTCAGAACTGGTTTGATTCAGCAACTATGTTATTCATCAAGGACCCACCTTTCCATCATTCTCCTCTGCCTTCCATTCTGACAGCTTTATCCTCAGGGAGGCTACCTTCATGATAAAATGGCTGCAGCAGCTTCAGATTTCATATCCTCATGCCATATTGTTCAGAAGGAAAAAAAAAAGTTTTTTAGAAGCTCCCTCAGAAGAGTGAGGGATTTCTAAAATTACTCAGCAAAGATTTTCTTCTGTCTCGTTGACATAAACTGAGTTAACAAATACTTTTGTGATCTAAACTCTTAGCTAGGTGAATTCTATGTACTGATGGCAAAGGACTGGGTTACAAGGATTCATTCATTCACTCATTCAGAATACTTACTGGGTGCCTATTGTGTGTCTAAGCATTTGGAATACAGTGGTAAACAAAATAAAGGTCCATATCATCATGTGGGTGGAAACAGACAGAAATTAATATAAGTATATTATATAGTAACCTAGAAGGTGATAAATGCTATGTAATAAAAAGAAAAATAAAGCAGGAGGAAAGGGAATTGGAGTGTGTAAGAAGCTGAAAGAAATGGTTTCAGTTTTAAATGAGGTGATTAACATAGGACTTATTAGGAAGATGGAATTTGAACAAAGCCTTCAAATAGAGGAAGGAGTTAGCCATCAGATTATCTTCAAGGAAAACAATCCAAGCAGAGTGAATAGCCAATGCAAAGACCCTAAAGCATGAGCTTGCGTGGCACATTCAAAGCACAGCAGTGAAGCCAGAGTGGTGTGAGAAAAGGATCAAAAGCAAGATGATCAGAGACAAAATGGAACCAGATTATGTGAATCTTGTGAGCACAAATAAAGACTTGACTGGCTTGACTAGTATTTGGAGTAAAAGGGGGAGCCACTGCAATCTTCTCATCTGAGAAATTGCACGACTTGTTATAAACAGAACAATCTAGCTAATGAAATGTGAATGGACTACAAGGGGACAAGAGTTGAAATAGAGGCACTATGGAGATCATTGGTGACTACGACAAGAGCAGTTTTAATGGAATGATAAAGGGGACAGAGAGGAAAAGATGTGGTAGGAAGTCTACAGAGATAGCATTCATCCCTTTCTTTCCTCCTTGTATAAGAATATTTATTTCTCTCACATTAAGAGGGGAGACTAATACTCCTTCATTTGAATCTTTGTTTCTTGCTTGACCAGCAGGATATTCTGGGAAGTGACAATATGCCCAGGCATTTTCAACATTTATGTTTGTAATGCTCCAACTTGGAACCTAGCCATTCCACCTGATGATCCCAACTGATAGTCAGCATCAACTGCCAACCATGTGAGTGAGTCATTGTAGGTGTCCAGCCCAGTCAATTTATTAAATAACTCCAGTCTCAGCCGCCATCTTTGTGCTGCAATGTAGTAGGGTGGGTTCCTCAGGAAGCAGATTCTGAGACAGGAAGTTCATTAGGGAGTGCTTTGGGGATGAATACCAGGGAAGGGAAGGGTAGGAAGCAGGACTGACAGAAGGAGGAATCAAGCTGCTAAACAATCACATCAGAAGGCTCAACTGATCCTTTGGGGGAGTTCTGAGGATGGGATGATCTCTTATATCTGTACCAAAGTGGGGTGAAAGGGTTGGGCTTTATATCCCCACATGAAGCAGTCATTGGATATTGGCCATCTTGGAAAGGGTATGAGATGCTGGGTGAGATGACTGTCAGAGACATTCCCTGAAGAAGACTGACAACTGAGGGCTATCTATCAGCCACATTCCCAGCAGGTGATGTAATATGTCCTTCCTTCCTAAAGTGGGATCTGATTGACACATCACAATATTTACCACAAACTTTATGACAGATCCCAAAAGAGAACTGCTTAACTGAGCTCAGTCAACTCTTGGAATCATGAGTGGTGACAATGAGTTGTTGTTCTGAACAATTTACGGTTGGGGGAGTTTGGTAAGCATTCAGGGATAACTAGAAGAGAAGACGGAATGAGGAATGAGCTTTGGAGCACTTCAACATTAAGAAGACATGGAGAAGAGAGACAGGGAAGGAGTAACCAGTAAAACAGAGGATGAAGCAAATCCATTGTGCCAGACTTGGTCCTGTAGACCCTCGATCAATCCCTCATCCTTCCCCAAGTCGGGTCTTATTGCAGTGGGATTGACTACTGCAGGCTGCTTTTCCAAGATTCTGATATTTGCTTTCCAGCTGGCGTTAGTTTATGAAAAGTACTGATGGAAGTTTAGAGGGAGGGAGAAAAGGAGAAACCAGGGACTTCCTCTCCTCTTTTCGCTGGTGTTTCTGGCTGTGGTTGTATCTCTTCTGTTGCTCCAGCTTCCGCCAGATAAATCTTCCGTAGTTCTAGTGTCTGCTGGGTCCCCCAAACCCATGAGCACCTCCTCCCCTCCTTGTTCCTCCATGCTGGGTTGATACTATGTTTCTGCTGTTGCCAGCCTCTGGTTTCTTCATTATCTCCTTCCTGTTTGGCCTTTCAGCTCAATTGTCACCTGTGTTATCAAGACCCAGAACTAAATTCTTTCTGGTCAAATACTCCGACTAGTTTCTGTTTTCTTGATTAGATTTTGACTTGATTAGGTCTTGGAAGCTAAGTGAAGAAAGTGTATGAGGTGTGATAAAAAAAAGTACAGTTAATGTTTAAATTTTTAAAAATTTGCTACAGAAAAAGACACATTACCGTTATTCCCCCTAAAAATACTCCCCCTCGCTTTGAACATACTTATCCCATCATTCTTGCCACTTTCTGAAGCGGTTCTGGAAGTCCTCTTTAATGAGTATCTTTAGTTGCGCTGTTGTGCCTGCTTCAATGTCCTGAACTGATTCAAAATGTTTTCTTTTCATGGTCATTTTGACCTTGGGGAAGAGCCAGAAGTCGCACAGTGCCAGATCAGGTGAACAAGGTGGATGAGGACACAGAGTAATGTTTTTATTTGACAGATATTGCCGTACCAGAAGCGATGAGTGACACAGAGCATTGTCATGGTGGAGGATGAAGTCAAGACACTCACAAAAGAGGACTTCCGGAACTGCTTCAGAAAGTGGCAAGAATGATGGGATAAGTGTGTTCGAAGCAAGAGGGATTAATGGCAATGTGTCTTTTACTGTAATAAATTTTTTAAATTGAAACATTCCCGTATTTTTTCATCACATCTCATATCGAAGAGGAAGGAATAATTAACTGCTAAATGCTGCTCAGAGGTCAAGTAAGATGAGGACTGGGAATTGATTATTAGATTTAACAAAATGGAGGTCACTGATGACATGACCAGAGCAGATTCAATAGAGTGTCAGGCAAGTGAAAAATCTATGAGATTAAATCAGAGACCACCTCTGCAGCTGTGATGGGGCCAGATCCCTAAAGAGTTGACATAGGGAAGCCATAGACTGAATGTAGGGAAGTAACCACAGTATCCACTCTCATCAGGAGAGACGCGGAAGACTGAGGTCACAAGAGGAAATTCATCTAGGTGGAAAGAGCTAGAGATCAAAGCCAGAGCCTTCCCATGAATAAACTCAAGGCCTTAGGTTCATGGCAGAAACACATGTCAAAGCAGGAAGATAAAGTCACATATGGAAAATTTGGAAACTCTAGTTAAAGCACCAGAAAAACTCAGAATCCCTTTGGGGAACAGTGACTTTCTGCCTTCCAAACTTTATTTTTGGAATTAGACAAACAATTAACAGTGTATTGTGGATGAGTTTATTGTAGGAAGTTAGTATAAGCTGACAAAATATGTTTATCTGCAGTAAACTGCAGAATACAACATTTTTAAATAGCAACTCCACTTGAGGGACACTAACCTGAAGAAATGATCCCAGAAAGGAAAATGTTTAGGCATAAAGATGAGTACAGAGCTATTATTTATTAGAATAGAAAAGTGGGAAACATATTAGTTGTTTAGAAATCTAGGAATATGTAGTTAAACTATAGAGCATCCACTCAGAAGACTGCTATGAAAACCATTAAAAGTTATGGTTCCATATACAAAGAAAATACAGACAATTTAATGTCAGCTTTTATAATGAAGGCTGCAGCATAATTATAACTGAGTAGAAATGTGCCAACATAGCATTATTGGGGGGGTATTTTTCTATGCTCTATTTATTGGTTGTGTATAATTTTTTAATACTACAAAAAATAAATTCTGTAAAGGAAAGAAAAATTCAGGTGATAGAAGACAGATTTTTCCCAATTGGAGAAATTCTATAAGAGATGTTAAGAGGCACAGGAGAGGTGATTTCTTTTACTCTTGGGTAGACTATATTTTAGCTAAAGAAATTCTTAATCAGAGTTCCAATTTTTTTGGTTGCTTGTAATTAGCACAATATTTACATTGTGTCAAAGCTACCTCCCTTGCAATCTTTCTTATTCCATTACTGAAGCTTTTAATTCATACGAGTATGTCATGTCACAATGCTTCAACTGACAAAATTGCATATATGCGAGTGTCATAGACAACTGGTGCAAGTTTCTGGGCTCCTAATTATATAGATGAAAACATATGTTGCATACAAATGGATTGAAAACCTTCATAGAGAGAAGAGTGGAAAAAAAAACATGCTGTTTTAAAAATATCTTTAACAGTCCTTAGAAGAAAGAAATGGGGGATTGAGTCTGAGATGAAATTATACCATTCAAATATATTATGAGTTTTCAGTCTCAGATGTGAAAGCATCTGTCCACAAATCTCCCCATCCAGAGCCAACACCCTTTTTAAACCACTCTGTTATTTCAAAACCTAAGTGGATATGCTTTCTTTATATTGCTGAAGAGTATGTGCTAACAAAAGATAAGGGAGCTTGCCGACATTAAGTTAAGTTCTGAAGAAAGTCAGTGTCAACCAGTATAGTAATTACAACAAGCCCCGATGACAAATAAATATTTGGGATTTCATTGTAAATGAGGAGAATGCAACAAACAGTTCTTTTTGCTCCTTCTTAAGGTTAACCAAGAAGTATCAACCAACAGGACTTTCTGGCCTTTGATCAGAACAAAACATTCCAGATATTTTACACAGACTAGCAGTAGAGGTCTAAACTTTAGTTGCTCTTACATTCCTCAAATAATTTTAAAAGATGAATGGACAGCGGGTTGTTTTGGATAACCCAAGAGATTTCTAATTAGGTATACACGTAAATGTTTTCTCCAAAATTTAACCTTCCTTCCCTCAGGTCAGGCACTATATTTTTTCCTACTCACAATAATTCAAATTCCTCTCCATTCACTTATAGATTAATGATAAGCCTAATCTAGTCAAGTTTTAACAGCACCTTGGGTCAAAAACAGGGAATTGTGTAAGATAATGGATACAGCATAGTTTTGAAAGCATAGGCGTGGGGTTCAAAGTTCCTGGATTCAAATCCTGCCTTTACCACTTATTGGCTGGGTGACCTTATGCAAGCTTCCTAAACTCTCTGAGACTCATGACTTCATTGGTAAAATAAGGATAACAATATACCTCCCTCCAAGGAGCATTGTGTGACTAAATGAATTAAGACATGTGAAACACTTAGAGTGGCGCCTGGTACCTTGTGTGTTACTAAGAGTGTTAGCTGTAGTTATAATCGGCAACCTTTGTGTCAGCTCCAGGAAATTCTTTGGAGATGATTATACCCACCCTTCAAGATAATATGGTAGGATTGATAATTAATCTCTGTAGTTCATTTAAGTGAACATCTGGTCAAGTTTTCATTCCAAACTGTATCAGTTAGAATGACTCAGCCAGACCATGACTAAATAAGACAAACATTCTCTAATTCTACTGTATGACTGACCCAGTTTTTTTTCCTCCTCTGCTTAAAGCCAGAGACAGTGTTAAAGCAGGGTGGTAATTCATTTCGTTTTACAGAAAAGGGAGTGTTTAAGCTAGATACGTGGCTTCCAACTACAAATATCTGGATAAGATATTTTTTTTTAAGAGCAGATACTTATAACACCATTCATATTCTTCACCACATCTTGGTTATTTTGTGTAATAATTTCTCTCCCAACAAGAGAAAAGATGGAGCCAGTATAACTGAATTACAAATGGCAGTCTTTACCAAAGTCGCATGCGCTCTGTAAAATATAACACCTTCTTGTGCACAAAACCTTAATGCCCCATGGATTCTAAAGATAGCACACCCTCTTTACTCCATAGCAATAATAGAGATAAAGATATCTTTGAGGCTGTCTCTTGTCCAACTACCACCTTTTAGACAGGAGATAATCTAAGAGTGAAGCAGAAAACCGACTTATTTAAGGTCATGTGGCAAGTTTAGGACAAAACTGGGACTAGAATTGGATCACCTACCTCCTAAGACTAACTCTTTCCACACTATTCCGATGCTTCCCCAAACTCCACTGCCTGCAATTACAGAAAAGAGGGTCTTTACACATTAATTTCCGGAGAGATATCAGCATAGGTTTCCTCTTCTATTGTCCATTTGCAAATTGAAACCAAAGTTCTTTTCTATACCTACCATCTGGATATCATATGTAGGCTATTTGGCACGTTAAAAAAATAAATAAGTTGTGGGTGTGCCAAAAAAATTTCAGTAAGTAATCCGCAATATGTTGTACCTGGGATGATTCTATTATAAAAGACTCAGAATGGGCCAGGTCCTGGGCTAATGTTTTCTAGGGAAAATATCATTTACTCCTCACAAGAACCTTATGAGGTTAATGTTAATTCCACTCTTTGACAGATGAGAAAATTGAGACTTAGCAAAGTTAAATAAATTGCCTAAAGTCAACAGCTATGGAGTATCAGAGTCTTGTCATACACTGTGGTAATTTTACCCCCAAGCCTGTGTGTAAGCCTTTTCTAATTTGGGGCTATCACTGCCATCCACAGATATATTACTGTCTAATTGTTCTATTTCTTGCTTTAAAGGTCACATGAATGCTTTCGAGTTTTGTTGACCTGAGGCTGGTTTTGTTTCTATTTTATTTATTTAACAGACACTTATACAATAGTTAGGTGTCAGGCATTGTTCTAAGCAATCTATATAGTATACCACATATGTATTTATTTGATCTTTACCACAACCCAATAAGTTAAAATTAATACCCGCATTTTACAGATGAAGAAACTCAGTCATTTGTGTAATATGCCCAAGATCACACAGCTAGTAAATGACAGACTACCACAAAAGTTGTATAATTTAATTTTATACCTTTTTTACTTCTTTTTTTTTTAAAGAGCATAGTTTCAAAATAAAACTTAAAGTGTTTTGATAGAAGGAAGATCGGATTGTCTCACATTGGATTTCTCCTCATATCTATTAAAAAACAAAATTCAGCTTCAAATTCAAAATTCAAGAGTAAATTTGAGCAATTCATGAATTGGGCAGCGTCCCACCTAGCAACTACCTAGAAGTGCTCTCTGATGAGTTGTACAAAATGAAAGGTTTTTATAGGCAGAAAGAGAGTGGGACTAAGGAGTTAAAAGAGTGAATTCAGGCAAGGACGTCTTCCCTTAGGAGCTTCTTATCAGGCAGATTACCTCACTAGTGATGATTAGGACTTACCCGGTTTCAAATTCTGTTCCTGAGAAAGTCTCTTGGTGATGTGAGTTAACAAAAGTGACTCCATTTTGGCCTGTTATTCCTTTTTCTTTTTTTTTTAACATCTCCCATACCACGGTAACTGTTAGGCACAGCCAGAGGAATGAGTGAGGGAGACCAAGATTGGTCCGATTAGAACTTATTTGGCGTGTTTGAGCTGCAGGAGGTCAGGCTAGAGCAGAGAGAAAAGATCCTAACATCCCTGAGCAAAGAGAGGAATGGAGTTTTATAGGAATGGGTAAACAAGGCTGTTCCTCCTTCAATGCTTCAGGGGGTTTTTGTTGACAAAGGGTTTCAGGGCATGACCAAGCCCTCCAGCTCCACACCCTGGCCCCAGGTCAGTGTCTGGACCACCCAGGCCCACTGATCATAGACCCCTAGGAAATAAAACAAGACAGGATCAAGACAAGATGGCTTTTAAGATAAGGTTTCTGCTTCTGGTCTAAATATGACTTAACAGTAACCTTTGGGGTATGCCAAAGATCACAATCTGAAAATAACTGCTTTAGAAGGTGCTTAAATAATTTTTTTCTTCCTCAGCTATTTCACATAATTTTTGCCTATTCTCAACCCAAAGGAATTGCATTGCCACAAGCAATAACTTGTGGATGATTACTCATCCATTAAAAGTGATAATTATAAGGACTATGTAATAACATAGCAAGGTCGCTATAATGTAATAGTGGAAAAAAGGAACACAAAAGTGCATGTATTGTGTGATTATAGCTGTATAAAAATCTATATGCTTAGACATCATTGAGTGGGTATGTTACAGCAGTGGGATGATGAGTGATTTTTCTTTTGAAAATTTCATCTGAAGCTATTTTAGCATCTAAATGAAAAGCAACCCTAACAAAATATGAAAATAAAGAAACATACCTGAGGAAAGAAAGGACGCATTCATTATCCTAAAGGAAATACTTAGCTGTAAGTGAACTATCAGAATAGTGATTCTTCCCCAGATTATATCTTTGGGATATCTATCTCACAGTGATCTACTAGCATTTAGTTAATTATTTTAATGGCATTGCTCTTGAAAGTTAGTCAAGAGCCTGGTAAGGTAAACCATGCCAATCCTCTTCAAATATAATTTAGCCACCGTGTTTCCCTGAAAATAAGACCTAGCTGGACAATCAGCTCTAATGCGTCTTTTGGAGCAAAAATTAATAGAAGACCTGGTATATTATATTATATTATATTATATTATATTATATTATATTATATTATATTATATTATATTACATTACATTATATTACATTATACCCAGTCTTATTTTATAGTAAAATAAGACTAGGTCTTATATTAATTTTTGCTCCAAAAGATGCATTAGAGCTGATTGTCCAGCTAGGTCTTATTTTTGGGGAAACATGACATTAAAAGTACTGTTTATGACAATACTATTTATGACAAGTACTATTTATTGTGATAAATAGTACTTTTAATGGCAGACAACACTTCAGTGGTTATCCGAGGGTTGTAGGGAGAGGGGATGGTAGAAAAGGGTAAAGAGGGTCAAATACGATGATGGAAGGAGAACTGACTCTGGGTGGTGAGCACACAATGTAATATGTAAATGATATATTATAAAATTGTACATTTGAAACCTGTGATTTTACTAACCATTGTCACCTTCCAAAATTTAATTTTAAAAAAAGTACCATTTATGGTGAGTATATTATGACAAAGGCTAGAAAAATATAAGGTTGCATATATAGTATGATCAGTTATATTTATATATTTTTAAAAGGCAATACATAGTAATAATGCACAAAAGAAATACAGCAGAATATTGAGAGTGGTTGTGTTGGGGTGAAGGAGTTTAGATAATTTCCCCCCTTCTTTTATTTTCCTATACTTTTCAAATGTTTTATAATAAACATTAATTATGTTAAAATGGAAAGCTGTAAACTTCCATTTTAAGAAGAATTAGAAACTTTACAAAGTAAAAAGGAAGAGAAGTTAGCATTTTATTTGAAGATTCCAAGAGTAATGGCGTGGGGGAGGAGGAAACTTTCCTCTACTTCAATGTTCTTTCAGCTGGTCTAATAATTAAATATACATAAGACAGATTGACAAGAGAAAATAACCAAATTTAATTACATTCATATGTAAGGGAACCCCACACACTAGTACTTGATCGATTCCGAGACAGAAAGTTAAAATGAGGTATATAAGGCATTCTGAGCCAAGGATGAAGTAAGGCCTTGGGGCTTCAGAGGGGAAGAAGGATGATAAAAAGAGCAGTGTTCAGTAATTAATAGTTTCTCCTGCTTTATAAACAGGTTAAAAAGGTTATCTCTGATAATCTCTTATTATGGACAAAGTCCCTAATTTAAATTATTCTAGGTAAGTAAGGGCAGATGCAGAAATTTCTCTTGAGCCTGAAAGGTCTTGGTTGCCATTAGCTCAAAATAATCCACATACCAAAGAGGCACATTTTAGGGTGACTTGTTCTGATCCCCTACAGTAGAAATTGTTCAGAGTTCCCTTTATCATCTCTTTCCATGGGGAGGGGAGACTGGAGGGAATGGAAGATCATTGTGTCTAAATGTAGTCCTCGGATTTCTCAAAGCCACATTAGTAGCTGATGTTTCCATCCCTGGGGTTTTAGACAAAAGTCAGGTTTCAAAAGAGTATGCATCTTGTGAAATGTTAAGACTATAGCAGGCTCTCTTCTCAAAGAAGCCATTTGTTTTTATTTTTAAATACAGTTTGACTTTGGAGATGTTCCAAAAATTAGAAAAAGAAAATACATTAATTGCATTTCCCATTTGAGACCAAGAGAAACAATTTTATTTAGGAACTGCGTGTATCATCTCAGAAAATCTGAAATCCAGAACAACCTGGGAAGCTTTTAAAAATAATACGTTCCTGGGCTGGCTGGAGATTCTGACTCTGTACACAAGGGATGGGGTCCTCCCTGGTTTGTGTAAGCAAAGATCTGTAACTAGGCCAAAACAAAAATGAAAACAAAAACAAAATCCGCACATGAAACACCTTAGGGTAACCAAATGTTCTCTTTTCCCAACCTGTTCTGATTTTAGCACTGTAAGTTCTACATCCCAGGAAACTCCCAGGTTTTAAATCTTCCTCAGTCCTGGGCAAACAGGGACAGTTGGTCCTTTTAAGTTATCTTTCTAGACTCCTAACCAAGACATATACTTTGTTAAAAAAGGAAACAGGTTAGAAAGGAGTCACTTTTGCTAATCATGTCACCAAACCAAAACTTAACACCTAACCTAATTGCAGTTACAGCCTCTCCAAGTAGTGGAATTTTAAACCAATCAGTCTGGAATTTCCTGATCAACACTAGTGAGGTCATCTGCCTGTAAGACCCCAGAGTTTTCCCCTAAGAGAAGGTGTTCTTGCCGGAAATCCACTCTTTTAACTTAGTCCTAAGCTCTTTCTGCCTAGAAAAACCTTCCATTTTGTACAACTCATCTAGATTCCTTCTACTTGCTATACAGGATGCTACCAGATTTATGAATTGCTTAATAAAGCCAATTAGATCTTCAAATTCACTTGTGTTTTTTTTTGTTGTTGTTTTTTGGGGTTTTTTTTAGCAACTAGAATCACTTTTAGTCATGGTGCAAACAGAGAAATGAAAGTCAGAAAGAATGGAGTACAATCTTTGAAATGCTCACATCATCTCTGCAGAGCATTGAAACTATCGCATTGGTCAATTTGAACAATAACAACAACAACAACAACACTTAGGTTTTTAGTCTTCTAACTTCCTGAATGTTTCTCTTTTGAGCATTTTATTTAAGAAAATATGATAGTGATTCTTAGCTTATAAGGAAGGACTCCATTCTAAAGTGTCTCTTACGCAAAGGCCAAAAGAATGACACTTTTATCCAAAGTGTAAGTCTAGTCCTCAGACATCATAGGTAAACTTTGCCTTTATTTTCATTTCTTTCTTTCTTTTCTTTTTCAATGGTAAGATAACAAATTCAAGCATTAGCAAGAGGTCTTTCATAGTTTGGACTGGAATTAAAGTGTTTGGGTCACTTGGTCCATTTGTTGACGTTGGAATAGGGTAGGGTATAATTCTTGCCTTGTATTAATGTTACCTTCTTCATCAATAGCAATGCAGTTGGAGGTATGAAATAAGAACTCTTTGAGCATTAACAATGGGAGGAGTGGTGCTTGTTATTATTAGAAATTTATTCCATTATGAGGAGCACACATTGAACCATGAGATGTTGCACAACTTCAAGCAATCCTCTTACAAATGTAGTGAAGACTGACTTTTTGCCCTTTCTGCATCAAATCACAGTGCGGGGGCAAAAACTGACCAAACTGTTATTTTTCAATCATTGTCCCAAATAAAGCTATACTATTTTCCCAGTGAAAACAAAACACTGTTTTTGTTTTTTTTTTTTACCTTTCTCAGCTCTGTGTTAAGGAACAAGAAATTATATGGAAGTTCTTAAAGATAGGATTTCATAGCAAGTCCTTTTGACATTTACCCCAGTGCAGATTCTTGGGTAAGGTTGGCTTATAAAATTTTAATAGCTTTGGCCATGCTTTCAAGTATCTTATTTACTTTAACAAGAGGCTTCCTAACCGGGATCACAGAGCAAGTAATCTGTTGCAAAATCCGCCTGTCATCCTAGCTGGGGCCAAGGAAAAGCAAGGGATGGTGATGCTTTGGAGAAGCTGAGGTGACGAGTATGCCGTTAGTAGGCAGTACTGCCTCTGTAGGCAAATCAGTTGTGTTCATATATAGGCTTTCTTCCCCTTATTTGCTCTACAACCACAAGCCAGATATTTTAACTGCAAGCATCAGTCTCCATCTGTAAAATGGAGTAGTAAGCTGACCTCATAGAGCCTTTTTGTGTCTTTAATGAAATATGCAAACACTGAGCACAGTGTGAGAAGTGACGTGTGTGCTTGGCAAGCACCGGTAGCTGCTGTATTTCTCTCTTCCTCCTTCTCCATGTGCCAATCACATGGGAAATATTTGTTCCTGGAATGAGCAGTATGTTTGATTTTGACCGTAGGTCTTCACAGATTCCATGTCACCTGCAGGAAGCTGGCCTAGCCCTTTACCTTACGAAATCTCATCAGCCTTGCAATCTCAGTTCTTCAGAAAGTCCTTTGCTCATCACCTAAACCATAGGCTGGTCATAACATCTTCCTGAACTTTCCCTTTATTTGTCCAAATTGGCATATAATAAGCATTTAAATGATAATTATTTACTAACAGCATTCTTATTTAGAAAATGTCATAAATCAATTTCTGTTTCTCATTTGTTTGTCTTGTTCTTTTGTTGTTTTTGGTTTAAATAAAAAAAATGGGGGGAAACGCAACTTTATAAAATAATGGTGTTTATAGCCAATGGATTCTCCTACTTCTTGTTGTAAGTAACCAGGCTATAGCAGAATGTATCATTTGCCAAATTGCAGTTATTCTTATGTTAGCATCATGGTTTGTACCATATCTCTATAATATCCATACTATTTGCCCAGATTTTTCTTTATATTGCTTCATTTTTTGTTTAGATTAATTTGTCTGAGGAAATATTAAATCACAACACGTAATGAGAACTACTAATCTATGTCACCACTAATCTATGTCACCACTTTCTTTTTCCACATCAGGAAACTGGGGCCTAGAGAAGGGAGGGAACTTTCCTACAGTCTTTTCTAAGTACATATCAATGGCAATAATTCAGATCTCCCACTTCTTAGCCTGCATTCTTTGCAGTATTTCACACTGCCCCATGTGAAGTTTCACTCCAGGCAGTTTTACTTTGGTTGAACATTTGGAACGGACTGACAGAATGATCCATACTGGTTTTTGATAACTTATAAAGCTAACTAAGGAACCACACTGGTGAGAGCTGTCTCTATCAGAAAATAACGCTCTAATCCAAAGGAGTAATTTGTGTTTCAGAAACCATGACAGACTAGTGACCATCTTTCCTATCTCTTAAGGTCCACTCCAGTAGCTTCTTCCAACTTTACAGATAAAAACAAGAGTTAATTACAATAAATTTCATCATTGCAATAACAGTATTGTAACAGAAAAGCTGCTTCTTTATAAACAGCTTTATTGAAATCAATTCTCATCTCATACATGTATACAATTGAATCTTTTTAGTATATTCACAGGGTTGTGCAACGTTTACCGTAATATAATTTTCAAACAGTTTTCCCCCTAAAAGAAACCAGTATCCATCCCCATCCCCCATCCTTCACGTTAGCCAGTCTCCTCAGCACTAAGTAATTACTAATCTACTTAACCTACTTTCTGTTTCAACGGATTTACCTATCCTGGACATTTCATATAAGTGGAATCTTACAATATGTGGCCTTTTGTGGCTGGCGTCTTTCACTTTGCATTATGTTTTCAAAAGCTAATCATATTGTAGCATGTAGCAGTACTCCATTCTCTTTTTATAGCTGAATAATATTCCATTGTATGAATCAATTTATCAACTAATCACTTATTAGTTGATGGACATTTGGGTTGTTTCCATTTTATGGCTGTTATGAATAATGCTGCTATGAATATTCATATATAAATTTTTGTGTGGATGTATGTTTTCATTTCTCTTGGGTATATACTTAGAAGTGAAATCACTAGGTTGTATAGTAATTCCATATAAAGCTATTGTTTTGCCTCCCTAAAATCCTGACTCTTCCTTCTAGTAACAGTCCTTCCTGTCTCCCTTCCATTTTGCTGTATAATTTCTCCTACTTTGGCTACTATCTTGGTGGAACTGTCAATCAACTCATTAGGACCTCCCCTGGCCAAGGGGTGAGCATGTGATCCAAGTCCTACCAATCAGATGCCCTCTCCCTGAAATTTGATGCTTTGGCTGAGGGACAATAAGGCTGAAAGGAATAGGAACTCATTCTTCACTGTCTATTCATTTTCTATCATCCACATTTCAAAGTTGCTCTTATACTTCAACATTATCCTCAAGGGTTGAGTTATACCATATCCTTCCGTAAATTCCCTAATTTTGTTTTTTCCATAAGCAGGTCAAAGGTATCTTTATTGTTTGCATCCACCTTTAGCCACATTTTGAACACTTTCTTTAGATAAATAAAAATGCATGCCTATTTTATTACCCCAAACTTGTATTTGTTGGTGCTATAGTTTAGTCAACTCCAACTTTCCCCTTGCCCCAGTCCATCATCCAAGAGGAAAAGGAAAAATAAGCCCTTGATCCCCAAAATGGGGAATTCAAGCAAGTCCCTAAATTCACCAAAGATGCAAATGCCAGAGCCACCAGCAATGGTTCTTCTTTTTTTGTCAAATTATAATCTGAGGCTTTCACAGAAGCATGGTCCTTGCTCTTTCATGTATATAAAAAGGATGCAGTTAAAACAAATTAAAGGCTTGCATGCCTTCATCCTGTATTAACCCACAGACTTACAGAGCATTCTTCAAACCCAGAGATTAGATCCTGAACTCTCTTTTTTCCAGTTGTCAAAGACAAAATGCACAGGGCAATGAAAGAGATGATTTTATTCAGGCTATTGCAATTAGGAAAATGTTCATTAATGAAGAACATCTCAAAGAAAAGGGTGGGGACCTGCGGTTTTATAGAGGGAAGTAGACAAGGGAATCAGGAGGCAGAGTGGAAGCAGGGCTTGACTGAGTCACGTGGGAAGGATAGTATTTTGTCATTAACTCTTTCCTGAAGTAGTAAATGTTGAAAAATTTCTTTTTGGGAGCAGAGTGCATAGATGAAGTTTAATCCTTCCTTCCTTCCTTCCTTCCTTCCTTCCTTCCTTCCTTCCTTCCTTCCTTCCTTCCTTCCATTCCCTCCTTCCCTCCCTCCCTCTTTCCTTCCCTTTCATACTTTGGTCCATTCAGGAAATATATATTGAGTGTCTATTTTTATGCTGGGACCAGGGCTCTAGAGGATCCTGCCATCATGGGTCCTTGTGAAAGAAAACAGAGCTTAGTAGGTGTCTTGACCTTCATAGGCCGAGGGAGCACTTGGTTTTGAGGCAGAGCCTTTTTTCTCTTCCTGACTCTTTCTCATCATTCCCAGTCCCATGTTACCTCCCCTCTCTTGGTCTCTGTGCCTTGGATTAAGATGTCCCTCTGGTAAAAGGGATCAAATATATGGTGATGGAAGGAGAACTGACTCTGGGTGGTAAACACACAATGTGATCTATAGATGATGTAATACAGAATTGTACACCTGAAACCTATGTAACTTTACTAACACTGGTCACCCCAATCAACTTTAATTAAAAAATACACACACACACACACACACACATATCCCTCTGTCTGAATAGCATTTCTACACTTTTCTGCTACTTACCAGGTCAATCTAAATGCCTTTTCCTCCAAGGAATTTTATTAGATTTCAACTGAAGTACGTGAGATGGCTAATGGTCCCTACCAAGCCCTATGAAATTCTTTAATAGAGATGGTCTACATTTTCTTAATTTTCTATAGTATTATCTAAAAGCAGCTTCAGGGGAGCCTTCGGTCCCTCCAGTCCAACTAGATTACCTCCCCTAAATGCCTCATATAGAAATTTTAATAGGTTCCCAGAACTGAGTGAATCTCCTTCCCTTATTTACATTTTTTATCAATTCACTTTTTTGAAATTATTTATAGTGTCCGCTCTGGTTGTTTGTAAGACATTTTTTTAAATTTATGTCTATCTCCCAAAATTCCTTTCACACCTATCAGGTGTAATTTTTTTTCTGGGTTTGAGGAGCAAAGGTGAATTGTAAGTATTACAAGGAAAATTTTGCGCTTCAGTGGAAAACTACGCATTGTCTACAGCACATCCTTCCAGTGTTATCTTACTCTGCTTCGATGGGACCTACAATTCTGTAAGCTGTAAATAATTGATAGTGACGCAAAATAGCGCTTGTCTATAGCTGTGCAAATTCTGTCCAGTGGAGGTCCCACTGACTTCCGTCCCCGATTGTGGAAGAATCCAGGTTTGCCTCCATTTCACATCTATTTCAATATTCCTGATATATAAATAAGTTTTTTTGTTTTTTTTTGGTGGTGGTTGTTTAACATATCTCTAGTTTCCTCATTATGAGTTAATAAAATCGTTGACATGTGTTCATATTAGGTTGGTGCAAAAGTAGTTGCAGTTTTTGCAATTATTTTTAACCTTTTAAACCAGAATTACTTTTGCACCAACCTAATATTTATATTTACATGAAGTCATGATTTTACCTATTTTTGAAAATTATATTTTAACATGGTTGAATTGAATTAAATTGCTCAGGTCATCAAGGTGTAGTGAGGAAATTCCCAATAGTCATGATGAGTTCAGGGGAAATAGAGTGTGGTAGTTAAGAGTTACAGGATTTGCAGTTAACTATGTGAGTTCAAGTTCTACCTAGATCTAATCCTTTGTCTTTCCTCTAAGCTCTGTGGCCTTGGGCATACTACTTATCATCTCTGTGCTCAGTGGAGATGACAGTATTTATTTTATAGGGTTGTTGTAAGGATTACATGAGCTCTGTCAAATAATGTGTACCATACAGTAAAAGCTCAATAAATACTAGCTATTACTATTATTATTTAATAAGGAGACATGTAGAGTAAATTCTACAATAAATCTTGCAGGTTAAAGTAATCTGCATACCACTGAGGCACATTTTGGGGTGGCTCATTCTGAAGGAGCAGAGAGCTCCTTCATGGGTATCTGTGATTAGATGTTTGGAAGATAAAGATAAAACAGAGGGGAAAGAACCCAGAAATAGTAGCGGTAGAAAGAGAAAGTGTTGGACTGATTTAGGAAGCCACTGAGAGAAGCAGCCTTTGTCTGCACACATGTGGCAATTTCTAAACTACACTCAGGAGGAAGAAATTATATTTCAGGAAAACAATCAAAATGCTTTTTTTTTTTTTTTTTTTTTAGGGGCAAAAGACTTGTTTGCCCTACTTTTGTTTTGTCTATATCAGAACAAAAATTTTAAAAGATGTTGATGCCTAGTTTAACATTAAATTGGTTTTCTACCAATTTTTTTGAATTCACTTTGAGTGTGGACCATGTGCCCATCTCTGTAGATAAAAAATGACAACCATATTTCTTTTTTGTTTTGCATAGTGTCAAGTTTCTTAATTATGAATTCATGGACCCTTAAGAGGTCAAGGCAGGTAAATGTTTGAAGCATATGTATCTTAAATTCTTCTGGGGCCTTATTTTCATTAGTTACTTAAAAGGGCTCAAGATTAATGCAAATTTAAGACTCCCTGCTTTAGAGGATTTTAAAAAGCTGAAAAAATTTTATCATTTCTTCCAGTTAGTAGGCAATAGGGACATGCAAGTGAAGAAGGGATTTTGACGCAGCCTTTGTTCCACCTCTCCTCTAAGGCCAGCACTTGACATGAGTGAGTGTAATTCAGGGATGGAGAGAGTGATTGCAAGGAGCCACATAGTATGTGATCATAGCAATTTCACAGAATCATAAGGGACCACTTTTGAAAATTATTGTCTCTTCAATGCCAGAGAGAGAGAGAGAGAGAGAGAGAGAGGTTCATCTTTCATTTAAAGAAGTAAGCCTTCAAGGTCAACTGGTTAAGTGACGTGGACCAAGTTCATTCAAATGCTAGATAATGTTCTGGTTATGTAGAATGTTTGGAGGGATTTGTCTTCTGGTGAGGCTGAAAAGTCACCACGTCAAGGCTGTCAATGACTCATTGCAAAGGTCGGGGGCGGGGGCTGATATTATTCCTTCCCCCCAGTGCAGCATAAATGGTTGAATTCATTCTCCCAGGTTTCAAACCGGCTTTTGAAATGTCCTGAACTGGATAAAGCAGAGAGGGACGGGGGAAGGGGGAGTTGCTTTATTGTCCAGTTTGGCTCCTCAGTAGACAGCACAGCCATTTTTTAAATAATGTATTGAGCAAGCCTTAAAAAGGGGGGTTGCTTTTGACCAGGGAATTTCATATTTAGGAATTATTTACCTCTGAATGACTCCATAGACTCTCTAGGGGTAGGTCATATCCATCAATAGTTTAAAGAAACTCTCCAAGTTATTCTAATATGCAGCCAGAATTGAGAATCATTGGTTAGAGTCAGAAAAATCTGGATTTTTAACCCCATTTTACTATAAATCATTTCAGACTCTAAGCTGGTTTCCTTATCTGTAAAGTAGGGCCATGCAACAAATATTATGTTAGGCTTCAATAAATATAGAAAAAGAAAAGAAGAACACACTCTTAAAATTATGTTAATCCTTTTCTATCCTACAATAGACACTCTCCCCCACAAAGAGTTATAAAAGTGACAAATATCTCGTTACCATATTCAAATGTAATGAATTTAAAATAACTGTTTTTTTAAAAAAAGATGATTAATTCTGACCAAGCATCTCCCCCTCTTTGCTGAGTGAATAATAATAATTAATTTACAGTAAGTAGATGATTCTCATTCTACTCACACTCAGAGATTTTCTGGCTAGACCCAATGTGGAAGATCCAGTCATCTTGGCTGGCTGTCTATTCATCCGCCGGATTATTCTTCTTAACAAACAGACCCAGCCACAGCAAGACCAATTCATGCCCAGCTGAGACAATTATCCTTATCACCATGCATCTTCTGGGAATGTTCCCCAATCCCTGCCACATGTCCTGTGTCTCCTTTTGTAATGACAGAGCAACCGTTTTGGAGTGCTTTCTCTGTGCCATTCAATTTCTGCTAGTATATTATTGCCTTGAACCCTCACCACAGCTTCGTGAATGAAGTATACTATCTCCATTTTGCAGAGGAGGAAATAGGCTTAGAGAGGTGACAAACTGGCCTATGGGCACAAAGCTAATATTTAACATCTAGATTTGAATTCAAGTCTGTCTGGCTCTTAACCATTACACTAAATTCCTTCCTGACCAACCCAGATTCTTTCCTTTCTTCTTGCTCAAATCAGAGAGCAAATGAAGTATCTATCCATCCTAGAAGACCTAAACTTAGGATTTCTATTATTATAATAACTAACATTTATTGAGGACTTACCAGGCAACAGATACTCTATATGCCTTCTTCTTTCCTTTGAACTATTAATACCTCTTCTAGAATTTCCATATATATATATATATATATATATATATATATATATATATATATATATATATATAAAAATATATAATTTTTAAACTAATGGAATATTTTACATGTTGAAAATTATGTATGTATACTTACATACATATATCACATCTACTCTGTTTCTCACACTCTTTGCTCCTACCCCTCTGCTCATAGGAAACTATTTGCAGTTCTGAGAACCAGCCAAACCATCTCTTGCTTCTGATTTTTTGTATATAGTCTTCTTTGGCAGCAGGCTCTTTCCATACCACTTTGCTTCTCCCTACTTATTCTTTAGAAGTTGGTTTTTCTTACCCTCCAAAGATGGCTTTATGTGTCCCACGTCTGAGCTGATCCTTTTGATTAGCATTTAGGCTATATTTTCATTTGCAATTTGTTTGTCCCCTCCATGATGTTGGGAGCCCTTGTACCATAATGACTGATACCTCAGCTATACATAGCGAAGTGCTGACATATGGGAGACCCATAGGAATTTTTTTAAAATAAGGTAATTAATTGAAATTTCTGTAATCTACACTAAATCACGTAAGCTGCACCTTATGTCATTTCAATCCATGCATTGCCAGCCTCTGAAGTGGAACCAGAGCTATTTGGTACAAAAATGCCAGGAACATGTAGAACTGTTTTACCTAATCAATGACTTTCTCTTTTCATTTTCAATTATTAACTTTTCCTGGGCCATTCTCAGATTTTACCTTTGAGAGACATAGAAACATTAGCTAAAATATCAGTTTGTTTCAGATTTAGAAACAGGAATAGAGAGCAGCTGTATTCATTAAATTGCTAACCACAATCCAGATTTTTGGTCCTTTTTGACACATGGCACAAAATTTCAACTCTTCGGAATTAATGTAAAAATTTAAAGCAGAGTGCTTTGGCTTAAAATATGAAAGCAAAACAGGATGCTATACCATAAGGACTGTGTGAAGGATCTTTCTCTTGACTACAAAACTAATATATTTGCCTCCCCAAAGAGAGTCCAAGCATACTCTTCAAAGAAAAAAAAATTAGAACAATTTCAAGCATTATAGTATTAGGAAAAAATCCAAATTGTGTGAGTTGAAATAAATCTGAGACTATTAGCATTTAAAATAGAGAATCCTGGGAGCTGCAAGGATTTGTTCTTTGAAGGATCCATCAGTTACAATCTGCATTCAGGTGTGTGACCTGCGTTTGAGACCTGTGGCATGTGGTGCTGAAAGAACAGTTCCTGCAGAAGCTTTTTCACCTCCACCAGGATAAATGGGGAGACCTGGAAATCCTCTCCAAGTTGGGAAGCGTTAGCAACACATCTGTTTCAATAAAGATGGTCTCAGAGACACCAGAGAACACTGTTGCTGAGAATGTGCCCTGGCTGAGAACTACTTGCAGTAGAAACACCTGGCAGACACATCTTAACATGCAGATTTTTAAAATATGGCAGACTTGGTATCTATCGTCAAACTGCCTTCTAAAAATTCTGCTCTTTATAAACATTCCCAGAAGAGACAGGAACGTGTCTTTCTGCACATTCACCCACCTGAACGTGCTGTGGATCAGGGTTGACAGACTTTTGCCGTAAAGGGCCAGATAACAAATATATTCATGTGTGTGGATGGCACGGTCTCTGCTGCAATTACTCACGTCTGCAGTTGGCAACACGTAAACAAATGAGTATGACTCTCTTCTGATAACACTTTTTGTTTATGGACATTTCAAATTGAATCATATCATTTTCACGTCATGAAATGTTTTCTGATTTTTTCAACTATTTTATAATGTAAAAAACAGCAACAACATTGTAGTTTGTGTACCAAAGGAAAATAGGCAATGGGTTGGATTTGGCCCATGGGCTGTGATTTGCTGATCCCTGGGATAGATGCCCCAGAGCCAGCTCTAGGAAAATACAGAAATTTCTTTTGGACTAGCACTCAACTTCCACAACATGTATACAAGGTAAAATTCCTGTGGACTTCCCTTTTAAAAGGATATAGGAAAAGAACAAACTTTTATTTCAACTCAATGGCAATGCCCTGCAAGGGAGCTGGGAGACTTAGCCATGTGCTCATAAATTAAGTTCATAAGTCTCCAACTTTAGACCCCTTCGGAGCCTTGTCATGAGAACTTCTGAGGCCACGGAGAATTGAAGGGGGCTGCTGAGGCTGCAGTAGGAGCAGATGATGAAGGTTACCTAGCTGGGAGAATCGTCTTACTGTGAGCACATGAGGCAAGAATCTGCCATTGTCCTGGCTCACAATACTTGGCTTCTCTGGCTTCAATATTTGGGGCGGGGAGGGGGGAGCTTTTGCCCAACTAATAAGTCATCAAGATTTTGCCTAAGAACTTGTCCCCAAATTTATGTAAATTTCCACATTATGCATTTCTACAACTATTATTGCAAAATAGCAAATATGTCTGTTAAGTTTATTGTCTCATTGTGCAAACTGTACAGATTCAGAGGTCTACAGCTGCCTACCTGCTGGCCCCCTACTAGTAACTGATGCTGCTTGAACTAGAATTCTGATCCCCTAACGTGCTCTTTCCACTACTCTACTGGGACTCTCAAAAAATCCCACTCAACAAAAAGACAAAGTGTTTCATTTAATTCATATACATTTGAATGCATTTCCATGTACTATCTCATCATTTTATGCACTTGTATTGATACCCTCAATATTATATGGTAAAATTCTATTATTAAAATATAATTTTGAATCATATGATCATATCCATGTCACCATCCTCAAATATTATAAATGTAGATATTTTGATTCTGAGTAAATCCTTAAGCCCTTAAGACCTGGACAGAGGGCCCAGTTAACCTGAGATAGTATATTTGTGTTGTTTTAAGCAGCTAAATTTATGGTAATTTGTTATATACCAATAGAAAACTAATACACTCTCATAGAGAGAATTAAAACCTTTCTTCAGGTACCTGTGTATATTATTTAATCTTGTTTTTTTTTGCATCCCACTGCATCTCACAGTAAGACAGGATTCTCTTCCATCTCATCAGTCACAGCTCTAAGCTTTCTGCTTTGCTGTCAAATCATTGGTTTTCCAACAACTGTTCTCCACTTGGCACCCTTGACAAAAAGTGATCATCTCTCATCTTAAACACACTGAAGACTCATTTAGAAACTCCCTTTCCATGCTGAAAAATCGCCTCCCAATTCTAAACTTTTCTCCAAACACTCCTGGCAGTACACATTGAGATTTCGCAAACCCACTCAGCAAGGGATGGGAAATCTATATACTGATAGCTGGAAGTGTCATCACTGTTAGGAGAATTTGTATCCATGAAAGCACTGAAGTCTTAAGGAATAGAACAGAGGTCCTAAACATGATTTCAGATGGCAATATGAACGTAGGAGAAATTTGGGCAGAGGGCAGAGGCAGAAGTGAATTTTACATCTGAAATCAAACCCAGGTACTCAACTCATGGCTATAGATGAGGTTAGTATCGCAACGCAGGTATGACCCAGGGTATACTTCTCATATTTTCCTAATTAAAAAATCCTCCCCTCTCATTCAGGATCCTCATATTCAAGCCGTGTCTAGTTTTCCTGGTCTTATCTATCACCGCCCTACAAGGGTTGTGCTCTCCAGCCAAGCAGGATTGCTCTCTGTTCTCCCCGGTTTCTCATGCTGCCAGGAATGACCTCACCCAACTTCCCCTTAGAGACTTGTGGTTTGCTTTTCAGAAGGCCTTTACTCATCTGTACTTCTCTTTTCCTTTGTGACACTTATTACAGTCTGAGCAGCATTGTATTTGAATACTTGTCTTATCTCCTATGTTATGAACTCCCACAACACCTTGAATATTCCATGGCACAAAATAAGTTCTCAATAAATATGTAATGAACTGAAATGATTAAACAGACTGTCCCTTTTGTTTCTCCAGAATTCTCCTCTTAGTTCAGGGAGTGTATACTTGGCTCAGACATTGTCTCTCCTGCATTTGAATTACTTTAGGATAATAAACAGAACTGGTCTTTGAATACAAAAAAAAAAAGATGAATAAGGCTAACTCAAAAATTCACAGTTTTTTATTTTTAACAAGAATAAATTTCAAAGTGGTTTCTTAGACATTATTCAATGTCTTGAAAGGAAAAAAAAGGAAAGAAAAACAAGCAAATTTGATTTCCATATCATCAGGTATACTAGAATTTTGGGAAGAATACTTAAAAATCTACAGAAATAGTTATATGTCTAATAAAATTGGATGTGCCTTCCCTATGGGAAGTTTTTATTTATATCTTATCCTGAATGAATGAAAGACTTCTCAGGATCCAGATGTAAAAAGCACTGGTAAGAATCCAAATAGTGGTATTGATCATCACTGTATGCTTTAAGATTGTATTTTAATTACTGATTATTGAATTTTTAAATAAGTAATTATGGCTTGACAGCCAATGTCAAAAATTATATCCATAACAATGACTAAACCAACTAACAATATTACATCCTGATTGTATTTTGTTACAAGGGTAATTCCCAAGGTCTACAACCACCAGACTTACCACTATGCTATAGGTATGTTATAAATCCTATCCAGGTCTTAAGTTACTCAAATTTTTTAGTTTGATAATTAATTTTTAGTTAAAAGTAAGCCATAAAAATAAATTACTATATTAAAAGTAAAATACTTCACCAGATAATTAATCTACTATAATTTTTGCATGGTATTTTAATCTCAGATTTTCCTTTGATAATACTCCTAACTTACATATTCAATACATGTATGGTTTTGAGAATTTTAGATTAGTCCATCTTAATATACTCGAGTTATTCCAAGAATTGATCCGTCAATCTTATCACAAAAGACTGCAATATATTTTTTGTAGGTATAAATGTTATAGCCAAAAACTCCTTTCTGATACAACTAATGATTTTATAGTATATCGTTTGCGCATATATTCATATTGAACATTTTTTATAAGAAATAAACACTTTAGCAAGTTAACATAGTTAGACATCAAATAGCTAAAACTGAGTAAATTTTAATATGAGCTCTGCTTTGAAATAGCAATCTTTAAAAACATTTGCCTATATTTTGTTATTTTGAGTGTATTTTTATATAATATGTTTCACGTACACCTCTGACTATACCTTTGGTCTAGGATACTTTTAAGAGACAAATATCTGAGAGTTTTAGGATTGTAATAGAAGGTAATCTGACTTGGTTTCCCAAAATATATTTTCACTTTGGTCATGCCTAAGACTGATTAGTAATCCTTAGCTACCCACTGCATACAGTTCTAGCTACTGTTGAAAAATAAAAGTTCCAGATAACATTAATTCAACACATGTTTATTGTTTACCTACTGGGTCACAGAAATTGGGGTGAGGCTCTGAAGAAAATAAAACAACAAAATTTGTAGAGAACAGTTACAACTTGGTATGCCATATCTCACTTTATTTTTCCTGACACCACAGCTTTATATTCCCATTTTGTTGATGAGGGAACAGAAATAGAGTTTATGCAATTTCCCCAAATTCACTCAGCCAGTGGTGCACCCACCATTGTAGTCTAGATATTCTCACTTCAAATCCCAGGTCTTTATCAAGCATATCACACTCCACATAAATACTCTGCTATTTCTTAATGAGAAATGGAAATTGGGGCAATATGATTAAATTAATTATCTATTTTTTTCTCTGTGTTTCCAATATAAATAACTATAAAAACTCGAAACATTGAACAGATCCCATTTTGTATCCATTTGTCTTAATTGTCAAAGATCTGGAAGAATAAGGCATGTCAGGGAGCTGGTGAACAAGGAGTTATTTATTAACAGAAAAATAAAATCAGAGAAAAACACTGGGATAAGAAGGCATTACCAATGCATTTATGTTTTCTGAATCTATATATAACTATAAAATTCTCAATGAAAGAATCATTCACTGTTTTTTCCATTTTTTCACTCCCATATCTCTTAGTATCTGTCATTCATATTCTTGCCTGTTAGCTGTTTATGTTGGAGCCAGGATGTGCCCTCGTCTTGTGGAGCCAGCAAATTCCTGTCTGGAATGAAAGGAGCTTCTCTTTTCAGATAGTCATTTTATTGGACTCCTTTTCTTTGGGCATTACTTAGCTTATGCTCAAGGGGCTACTAAAATAAAAAGTTATCTTTTTAAATGTTAAGTGTAAGTTTTATGTCCAGGTTTCTTCAGCCACTCAATCTATAATAACAACAACAATATTCCCGATAACAATAAAATGGTTGGATTTTGAGTTTGTTTGTAACAGAGATGGTATCAGCTGATTCAGGACCCCAGAGTGCTGAAGACATACACCTCTCTGAGAGTTTGAGTGGGACATTTTCTGCCCTGATACAAGAGCTATGATTACCTTTATTTTAGTAGGCAGAAACCTGAATGTTATTGCTGCAAGCTTTAGCTTTCAAGGAGTGAGGGGCTTCTGTATGTCAGACATATCATGGTTATTCTTAAAAGCAAATAATTAAACTAGGACAGTAATTTATCTGGTAAGAAAAAAGGGGTTTAAAAATTCCAATTAAAAGATCAAGTTCCAACAGAGAGCAGTCTCTAGGAGAATATGAGAGATTAATAGAGGTTAGTTGTTCTTTTTTAGAGAGAGGAAGAGAGAGCAGAACAGGTAAGAGGCACTTGAACTCTTATCACTTGAAAATATATGGATAAAATGTGATGAAAACTTAAAATTTATAAATTCTGGTGAGTGAATACATGGGAGTTTTTTTTTAAAGTACCCTCTGCTTTTCTGTAGTTTTGAAATTTTCATTGAAAAGGAAGGATGACAATTGTTATCCCGATAAATTAAAAAAAAGAATAGGAAGGATGAAAGGGAGTTGGAGTAAACAAAGGATTCATGACTGTTATTTTTCTCTTCGGATGGCAAAAAGTTAGAGAGAATTACTTTTATTTTACATAATCAGAATGAGCCTGTTATAACAATAATGTAAAATCCGTGAGGTTTTGTTTTTTGGCAAATGAACAAGAAACAGGAAAAGAAACTGGAAAAATAAATAAGTACTGTGTTTCCCCGAAAATAAGACCTAGCCAGACAATCAACTCTAATGCATCTTTTGGAGCAAAAATTAATATAAGACCCAGTCTTATTTTACTATAATATAAGACCCGATCTCATATAATAGAATATAACATAAGACCCGGTCTTATATAATAGAATGTAATATGAGACCGGGTCTTATATTAATTTCTGCTCCAAAAGACGCATTAGAGCTGATTGTCTGGCTAGTTCTTATTTTCGGGGAAACAGGGTACATTTTTTAAAAACTTGGAAACGCATTGTGACCATTGTGGCTGGTAAAGGGGTTGGACAGGTTATAGGGGTTTTTTTGTTTGTTTGCTTGCTTTTTTTCCTATTACATCCTGTAACTCAATTGATTGTCTGGCTCTTACTTACAGATTTTCATTTAGGAGATTAAATTGCACCTGTGCAACTGCTCCAAGGAAACTAGAACATTAGAGCATTTGAAGTGAATATCTATTTTATCATATTGGTCAGCATTTAACATTTGTCTCCTTCCCACTTCAAGCAAAAGGAAATTCTGTGATTGACATTGGCTTTTGAACATTTGAGAATAGTAAACACCCAGTGTATGAACCTGGGAAGGAAACCCCAACAGCTCCCTACTAAGAAGGTGATTATGTCGTGTCTTATTAACTAATCCTTTGGTGGAAAGGATTTGCCTGGAGGACATTTATAAATCCTCATTTCACGCCTTCCTCCTAATGATCATTTTCTCACTCAGCTGTCTCAACTGCTGAGGTGCTTTGTATGAGGCGACACTTGATTCTGATGAGGGGTTTAATTTCCTTTTATTTTTATTTTTCATTTTAGATAATCGACCTTCATAATAGAGTAGGAACTAACAGCTTGGTTCAATAATTCTCCATCAGCAATTTTGGATATACTCAATAAATGTATTTTTATCTAAAATAACATTCTGGACACACATTTAAAAATAACATTCTTTATGATTATAAAAGTAATGCACAGTTATAAAGATTTTGGAAAAATATAAAAATGCAGGAAAGAATAAATTCAAAGTTACTCCAAATCCTACAACTCATCTCCTATTAATATTTTTATATATGTTCTTACAGGTTTTCCCCTATGCGTATATATTCATGAAATAGCAGGGATTCATTTCTGCATGTACAGTTGGAATTATTAAAAATATTTCATAATTTCCTTTTAGCATTGTGCATATATTTGAAAAACAACCTGTTTTTAGATAGCTAATGAACACTTTAGTCACCACATATTGAGCCGCAACTCAGTACTGGATTGTCAGGAAAATTCTTAGGGTGTGGCAGAGGTATATGGAAAATAGCAATCATTTTAAAACATATATACCAAACATTATGATATTGTCAAATTGCTCCATAAAACCCTGCAAGGCTAAGGTTTCAGGACATGATCAAGCTCATTATTGCAAACTCAGTGTGATATTCATGATACATCTAAATATACTTGGAGGAAATGGAGAACTAATATTTATTGAGCGCTTACTTTATATCAGGCAGAGAACTGAATGTTTTGCGAAGATTGCCTCATAGATGGCATCTGCGGAGTGGAAAGTGAGGTTTCTAATCTCTGAACTCATCAAGTAGGAAACAGGTAATTCTGCAATTCAAGGAGGAAAAAGACAGAGCGTGGGTTTTGATCAGAAATATTTGAATCCACTGTTTAGTCAAGGTAAACTGTACAACTCCTTTGCTTTCTCCTTGGAGGCCCAGTCTTAGTATTAAAATTTTATCTTCTATTGAGGCAATTTTTGCCTTATAAAAATGCAGTGCACTTCATTTTGTATAAAAGATATTCTTTGCGCTCCCATTTCAGTATTGCTTCGTGCATGCCACTGCTTACTTGCTGTCTAGCATTCTCTGCCTTCCTCTGATCTATAGGTGATAGAAGACGCCACCGGAATACATTTCCCTAAGTCGTATATGCTATGGGCTCACATCACAAGTCATTTCAAAGCAAAGTGGCAAGTCATTTACTGCAGAGTTACAGGAAATGCACATTTGATCTGGTGCATGAAAAGTGGAAGCTCTGTTTTGTTGCCCATGTTATGGAAATAGCTTGCACATTGTTTTGGATAGCCCCTTCGCAAAGTCGGACTTAAGGTGGCTTTAAACCTAATACTGCTCTTATGTTTGTAACTGTCCTAAGTAATGTATCCTCTGCCTTACTAGGGAGAGACATGACAAAATCGCCATGTGTTCATATGGCTAATGCTTTTATTAGGAGGACATAGCTAGGAATATATATATATATATATATATATATATATATATATTCTTAATTAAAGTTAACCTTTGCCCAAGAATAGCTAGGCCACTTAGAATTATTTCATTTGTGAATGCCTTACTTCTGGTCTTTCCATTTATTATCTCTTTGGATCCTTAGAACAGAACTCTATCATGGGGTGGTTTTTAAGAGCTCAGCCTCTGCAACTAGCTAGTAGAGGGTTTGAAGTCCAGCTGTGATACTTTGGGCAAAGAACTTCACTTGTTTAGGGGTCGTTTTCTCCACTGGTAAAATGAGAGTAACAATCACACCGAATTTATGGGGTTGATAGGAAAATTAAGGCAATGCATATGATATTCTTAGCACAATGTTATACTCAAGGAATGAAATGCTTGGTAAAACTGTTAGGTGGTTGAGGCAAACATGAAGCAGAAAGACATCAAGAAGTTCAGTAACGCACTTGGCCTAAGGCCACCTAGTTGCAGAACTGAAGTCAGATCAGCCATCCCCATTTCAGTATTCCTTTAAAGGCTGCTTTGCTTTCTTAATTAAACACATATGTGTATACAGCTGTTGACTTTAAATATGATGTTTCATGAACAAATGTAACTATTGAGCATATACATTGCAGTAGACATAGAGGCAAGGCAATGCAGCTCTAACAACGAGGCTGATCTACGCGGATGCGCCCGTGCACGCATGAGCACGTACAAGCGGGCATCTGTGTTCAAAATGTACCTCTCTCCGAGGAAACCTTAGACCCTTTGCACATATCTTGCTTCCAGTTATGATTCTGTCATAACTTGGGCATTTACTCAGAGCCCCAGCTTCCTTGCTAGTTAAAAATAATAATAATAGTAGCCGACTTGTAGTGTAATTATTAAGATGAATCAAGATACTGTATGGAAAGTCCTTAGCACAGCCTGGCGCAAAGTAAATTCCTAGTAAATGTTAGTTAATGACCTTGTTGACAGTGCTGGTGCCAGTGGTGTTTATAGAGAATCACAGGGCGAGGACCTAAAGGTTTTCCTGACCAGCCAATGTAAAAGTTGGCTATCTTGTTTTCTTCATGGCTCATGTGACTATCTGACCTGATCCTTCTTGTTTATTGTCAGTTTCCCACCACTGGAATTGTGTTCCACAGAGGAGGGAACCCACGACAATGCTTGACACATAGTAAGGGTCCCCCTCTAAAAGTCTGCAAATAAATGAATGAGTGGGGAAGAAGTTGACAGCAATGGGAAAAAGATGGAAATAACCTACATGAGCAAGAGGGAGGGAATGGCCTAGGTAACTGATTTCTCACATGAAAATCCATCACTAATCAGCATTTGTGAAAAAGGAACAGCTGCCTGAATTAAGAAATGATGAATAATTTTGATAGCAATGGGCAGTTTAGCAAGTGCCTTTCTCCTCACTGGGGTTAAGTATAATTTGTGTCAACTTTGATTCAAGTTCAGGTCCATTTCCATCTCCCAAGCATTCAAGGCTGTTGCAGGCCTGCCATGGAGAGAGATCCCATTTTCCAATATCCTAATTACCCTCCCAAACTGGAGTTCAGAGTTTCAGGTCATCAAATTCAGGGCAGATGCCGTCCAAGGTTGTGTCTGTGTGCACAAAGAAGCCTGCCATATGCTTATGAGCATTAAATGAGTCAATATATGTAAAACAATGACAATAGTGCTTGGCATATAGCGACAGCTCCATAAAAGTTGCCTGTTGTTGTGATTTTCATCATTATCCAATTATTCAAAGAGGATTTATGACTTACCATGTTCTAAGCTCAAGATATTCAAAGGTAAACTAAACAGATCAGATCTCTGCCTTTATGGAGCTTATGATGTAGTAGGGGTGTTCAGAAAATAAAGTTTAGTATGTTGAGCAGAATGGTGAATGACTGCTACCTAAATAAGTGGTTGTAGACTACACTCAGAGTGAGGACAGGTCCCCATTTGCCTTGTTTAACACTGTTGCTCCAAGATCTTGTGATGAGCATAGAAGGCATTCAATTCGTTGGATAAATGAACGAATGAGTGTATTTCTGAGAAGGGGTCCAGTTTTTTTTGTTTTGTTTTTTTAAATACATTCTATTGGGGAACAGTGTGTTTCTCCAGGGCCCATCAGCTCCAAGTCACTGTCCTTCAATCTAGTTGTGTAAGGCTCAGCTCAGCTCTAAGTCCAGTCGCCGTTTCCAATCTTTAGTTGCAGGGGTTGCAGCCCACCATCCCATGCAGGGATTGAACCAGCAATCTTGTTGTTAAGAGCTCACAGCTGTAACCAGCTGAGCCATCTGGCTGCCCCTCCAGAAGTTCATTGGCAGCTCGTTGTCTTCAATATAGTTGTGGAGGGTGCAGCTCACTGGCCCATGTGGGAATCAAATGGGCAATCCTGTTGTTGAGAGCTTGCGCTCTAACCAACTGAGCGATCTGATCCGGCCACCCCAGAAGGGGCCTAGTTTAATGTGGGCACAGCAAGTTTAGGCTGTGTGTGCCATGCAAGATGCCATGCAAGCTCTGCAGTTTGTGGACCTTGTTTATGTGGCAAAGTGAGGGTTAGAGTATATGTGTTGGATGTAGGCAGGAGGATGCGGATGGAAGAGCGTGCATATACCTAAGTAAAATCTGAGTGTAGGTAGGGTAACGGGGAAGCCAAAGCCTTTGGCTGTGCGTTTTGATGTAAATCTGAGCTTATGTGTGAGCCCAAGTGTGGGGTTCTGACTGAGGTAAATCTGAGTTTGAGTCAGCTTGTGAGGTATTAGGCTGGGGTTTGTTGTATGAGGACAGGGTATTAGGAGTATATTGCAAGGCAAAATCTAGACCTATATGTACGTCTGTGATCTGTGATGTAATTGTGAGGCAAATTAAGGTGGGTAAAAAGCAAAATCTAGGGCGCTATATAGGAGGTAAGAATGGTTTAAGTGTAGATATGTAAGTCAAATATAGGCTTTTGTATTGTCAGTGAAGTAAGAGGGTCTCTCTCTCTCTCTCTCTCTCTCTCTCTCTCTCTCTCAACCAATTCAGAATTTCTTTATTTGAGGATGCAGGTCTGTGAGGCAGATTCTAGAACTGGGAGCAATTGTGAGAATTCTAAGATTAGGATGAGACTAGTCTGGGATTATGGATAAGCAAAGTCTGGGATTGTGAGTCTGATAAATCTGAGTTTGTGTGTGGTTGTAAATCACCCCTGAGCCAACTAGGTTTAAGTGCATAAGCATAGCAGAAAAGCCTTGTGTTTGTGAGGAGAGTTGGTGTGGGTAAAGTAGGGTTTGTTTGCATGTGTGAGTAAGGCAAGTTCTGGAGTGTGAATCTGGGGCTTGTTGGGAGAGCGGGAAGTGTGTGTGTGTGCGCGTGTGTATGTGCTTGCCTGTGTGCGCGCGCGCGTCAAGTTGGGATTTCTGCTTTCTATGGGTATCAAGGACGCGTAAGCCTGAGAGGCCAACTTAGGGTCGCTGTGCGAGAGGAGGCACGGCCGGGTGGACAGGCGAGGGGTCCGGTGAGCAGAGTGCGCCCTGCTCCGGCCCCTGCGCCGCGCTGGCTGGCTGGCTGGGGACTGGCAGGAACCGGAGCAGCACTGCCGCCTCTGGCGCGAAGGCTCAGGCGCCTCCTCCCGCCCCAGTCACTGTGGCTCCGCGCACGCCGCCGGCAGCTGCCCTTTCCGCCTCTTGGGAAGAAAACCCGCGGGCCGCTGTCGCGCTCCAACCATGGCCTCGGGCCGAAGAGGCTGGGACAGCTCCCACGAAGACGACCTGCCGGTGTACCTAGCCAGGCCGGGCACCACAGACCAGGTCCCGCGGCAGAAGTACGGAGGCATGTTCTGCAACGTGGAGGGCGCCTTCGAGAGCAAGACGCTGGATTTCGATGCCCTGAGCGTGGGGCAGCGGGGCGCGAAGACTCCCCGAAGCAGCCAGGGCAGCAGCCGCAGCTCAGCGAGCCGACCGGGGCTGGAGGGGGATCCCCCGCGCAGGGGCCAAGGCCGGGAGGAGAGCAGGGATCCCGCGCCCGCGTCGCCCACGCCCGCTGGGGTCGAGATCCGCAGCGCCACCGGCAAGGAGGTTTTGCAGAACCTTGGTCCCAAGGACAAGGTAAGGGGGCCTGGGTCTCTTCTCCATCTGCCCTCATTCTCTGCTCGACCGGGGGCGCCATGGCCCGGCACAACTTTCTTTTGCTCACTTGGCAAGGGGCTGGGGGACTAGGAGCAAAAGGGCATCCTCCGCTGAGAGTGCCGTGACCTCCTAGCCTGGGTCAGGATTAATGCGTGTCCCCAAATGCAGCATCTTTGTGCGCGGATCCCCTTGCCTCCCTGCCGCAACCTTGGGGCATTGGTTCTGGGTGGGTGTGTCAGCCGGACCAGTCCAGGAAGCTCAGTGATTTTCCAGCCTTTCTCTCATCTGAGTAACCGGACACAATTGTCTTGGCCTCCTCTCTGACCCTAGATAAAATCTTCACCCGAGTCACCAGGCCAGAGGACAGACTGGTGCTGGGAAAATGGGGTCATCTCCATATGCACGGATGAAAGTACAGGATGGGCGGTCTCCCGACTCACTTTTCAAACATCAGCTCTGTCCCTGAAACTTTTGGGTGTGGAGCCGCTAGACTAAACTATCGCCATGTCTCCCGTCTGCCCTCGATTGACATTTCACCTCTGTGTTTTAAGGTGTGTATTTGTTTACGTAGCTTGACACAAGACTGGGTACCACAGGATTCCAGCTGTCTCTGGAAGAATAGCCTGGTATTATGGGTGCATATTAATCTAGCACAAGCTGCAAGTTCGCTGCTTTCTTACATGTGCCAAAGCCAATTGCTTGTCTTTGTATTGTTGAGAAACTCATGTCATACTGAATAACGGAAGGTGTGGCATTGAAATACAGCTTGCCCTGATTTATTTGTTTATTTTATAGAAAATCAGAATGCTAGTTCAGAAAACTCAGGGCGTGGGCAGGGCTGGAGTACTTAAAGTTCAACTGATGCTTTTGAGTTGGGGGACAATAGTAATCAGATATGTCACCCTGGTCTATTGATACTGGCTGCAAAATCCAGCCACATGTATTATTCTACACTAATACAGTTATGAATAATAACCTGAAATGGAAATGTCTGCCTCAGAGCAATTACAGTGAAAGCTTACCCAAGTTTTAGATGTATTTCCATTAAAATGCTGAAAGCCAGGGAAAGGACAACACATTTCTCCCCACTGTTTGATTTTTGGAAGTTTAAAAAAAAAGCCAACCAAACAAACCTTTATTGATACTACCAGGGAAAACCGCGTCCTGTTTAAAAGTGCCATTGGGAAATAAGGTCAGTGTCCCTTGGAATCACTTAGTTTGTGATTTTCACCTCATCTTTAGAATATGGGGTTCCTCTAGGCCCTGCTCAAATACTCTTTTAGGAAAAACTTCAAATATTTAGGAAAGGGTTTAGCTGATTTCTAAACTGAAGATGGGTATTGCCTCCCTTCAGGCCTGAGTTGATCAGTGTTGAAATGTTCCCTTCCTGATTCTTAAGAGGTGGAAGAAGGGATAGAAAAGGTCAGTAAAAATTACTGTGAGTCAGTGCTGTTCGCTTTGCTGGAACAACCCTGATGTAAGCCAGATAATATGCCTGGTTTGCAAGATTTAAGAATGGTAACTAGAGAAAGGGAAAATGTTCCTTCTTTAAACCCAGCAATTCTCTCGTTTTCCTTCCTTTTGTAAACCCTATACTTTGGCTCCTAATTGAAAAATAATAATACAACTTAAGCACCAGCAGGATTTCTGGAGTTACATGGTTATTTGTAAGTTCAGGCTTGCTGTCAGCTTCATCCAGGCCATGTTATTATCTCTAATTTAGTTGAATCACGCTGTTAGAAGAGGCAGCATAGGTTATCTACTTCTGTACTTGCTGATAATTTCCTTGAGGATAGAGATTGTGTGTTTGGATTTCTCCTTCTGCCTGGCACATTGAAGGCATTCTATACATGTTTGATACATTAAACCTCCTTAATTAAGCCATATATTTTGCTACATAGATGCAGAATGATCATTTGGCTTCTGTTTAAATACTGCCACTTTCTGGAACCTCTTTACCTCATGAAGCCACTTTTAGATGACTTTACTTAAAAAAAATCTAAATTAAGCCTTAATTTGCCTACGTGTAATTTCTACAAACTATTCGTAGTTCTGATCTTTTGAAACATAAGAATAAATATGCTTCATTATTCTGAAATATTTTAATTCCTTTAAGCCTGTGGAGTAGTGTATCTGTCAGAAAAGGCTGGGTAATGCCACAGTAACAAGCAGTCCCCAAATTTCAATGCCTTAATCAACCGACAGGTCAGCAGGGCAGCTCTGTTCAATCACTGCCCCTCAGAGTCCCTGATTGATGGAATTCCCATGACCACAGTGGGAAGAGCATGTGGCAAACTGCTGACAGACTCTTAAACTCCCACAGTGAAGTCACAAACACGACTTATGCTCCCATTTCATTGGTCATAGCAAACCATCAGTTCATGTCCAACTTCAGAAAAATTGGGAGAGTGAAATCTTACTGTGATCCTATAAGATAGAGATTAGCAATATATATTTGGAAAATAACTTTAATAGCTCTTCCAGATCTGGGGATGGACAACTGGGGTGAAATCTGGTTCAGTCCTGACAAATTATGTGACTATCACCATGTAACATGGCCTGTGTGCCTCAGTTATCTCATCTGCAAAATGTGGTAACAGTGACTACTGTGCACATAAGTACTCAGTACATATTAATTACTATTACTCTTTGATTTTTACTGCCCTATGTATGTTTGAGGGCAATTATCACATTCTCCCTAAAATTCTCTTTTTTAGCCTTATTGCCAGCTTCTTCATCCCTTTCTTATATGAGCTACTCACCATTTCCAGGATATACTATATTTTGTAAATATTCTTCCGAAAATACAGTGTCCAGAACTGAACACAGTGCTCCAGACAAGATATGGCCATGGCAATGTGCATTAGGCTAGAAAATTTCCTCGGTTTATACACAGCATATGCTTCTGTACTACAAGATACACCTTATAATTCAGTGTCCATATCTTGCTGTTGTCTCCATAGTAAGTTCCTTGTCGTTCGAACCTTCAGAAACTTTTTCACATACGCTCTCCATTCTATGCTGATACAACTGTACTTAAAACCATAAGGAAAAAAAGAATACTTTAGCTATAGGATTTTATTTTTCTTCCCGCTATAATATTCATTACCATCTTAGCTCACCTTTCTATTATACCATGATAATTCTCCCAGCTTTGGACCATCTGCAGATTCGATAGTAAGTAGTACGTCTTTTCCAGCACTTTCTTTGTGCCTAGGAAAAACTATATATATATATATATATATATATATATATATATATATATATATATATATATATATATTTTCTCTCTCTCTCTCTCTCTCTCTCTCTATATATATATATATATATATATATATATATATATATATATATGTATAGTTTTTTTCCTCCTCTTTTTTTTCTTACAGAAAATTATTTTACAGATAAGGAAATTGAAACTCAGGGACTCTAAGTTGTTAGCCCCAAACTACATGTATAGTAAGTGGGAGCCAGAATTCAAACTGATTTCTGTAATTCCAGAATCCATCCTCTTTATAGACTGGGAGGCTGCTTCTTTATTTAAATTCAGTTGTGTCTGCTCCTGACATGTTACTATAGTACAGGGCAAGGACAGATCTTCCTGCCACACCTCTAGAAACCTTCTTCCATCTTGGAGATCCGTTGCTTTGGTTTTGCGTACAGTAACTGCAAAGCCCTATTCTTCCAAATTGATTGCAAAGTTGTCAAAAGAAATTTTTTTAAAATGTCTTGATAAACTCAAAATATGCTTTGTCTCTAGCATACCTACTTATTACTCCCACCATCAGAAAAAAAATGAGTTTAGTTAATTAATGAATAAATCACGAAGTAAGTAAATAACAAGTGTTTGGCAGAATAGAAGTATAAAAAAGTTTCTGAGTTATAGTCCAAATTCCAGGTTTGATGTATGACTGGATATTTATACTGTGGTTCCGGACCTACCTGTAAACACCTTGTTAAGTTTTATAGTTACATTTTTCTCATGATTGGCATTCATATTGCTCAAATCCTCTGTGATTGGCCCATACAACTTTTTGTTTATAATTTTTGATAAAAAGTACATTAAAAAAAGCAATTCTAAGTGAAAAGTAAATATTTCCCACCATTTTTCAAGATGGTTTCTGGAATTTTTCCTGCAGTGAAATTACTAAAAGGAGGAGAATAATGATATATGACCAGCCAAGAGCAAATGATACCACAAAGACTCTGTCATCCGGTGAAAACAGAGTAATGACATTGATTATATGGGCCTATTGATAACTCAATCCTTCAGAAACTGTGGCTCATTTCTAGTTCCCTGCTTCCCATGTGGGCCACTACTGAGCAAGGTGTTTTCTTTGTGAAGTCAGTGGGGGTTGTAGGTGTTAGAGAAGAGAATTTGAAACAAATGCGATGTGACCCTTAACTTTTTATCGTATGTCATTTGCCTTCTTGGTCCTGGGTGAAAAGTTTTCCAAATGATTCAGAGACATTGAAGTTCTCCTCCTTACCCTGCGCCAGGGAAGACAGCTGAAAATAGAATTCTAGGTTTATGAAAGCCTCTGTAGTGATCAGAATCCAAACTCTGTAGTGTAAATTAATTTTACCAGGCTTCTCTGACAAATGAAAGTTTGCACTTAAGCTAGGAAAAAATTGCTTTTGCTTACCTGGCCCTCAGGGAATCTGGGAGTATATTTACTTCCCCAAACTTGGAAGTGTTTGAAATCTTTCAGAACTTTGGTTTACTTTGACAATGAGCATTTGAGGAACATAAAAAATGTGCCTTCCAAGTAATGCTTCGATTGGCAGAGTTCCCTCAAAGTAATGGTCCCCGGGGACAGGGTTTTGCTGACGGCTCTTGTAAGTAATGTTTAAGGCGGCCAGAGACTGTCTGTGATGCTTTTCTGTCAGTGATTTCTACAGCTGATTCTCCTTACGATTTATTTCCATTGGGCATTATCCCTTCGAGTAATGTTTCTGTGAGATAGTGGATAAAGCTTACTAGGAACAGGAAATTTGGCTGAGGAGAATGCAGTCTGTGACTGGAAGCTAACCCTCCATTTTTGAGAGGAGGCAAAAAGTCCATTTAGGTGTGTGAGCACTTTTTAAATATTAAACTTCTAGGAAAATATAATACCAACATTTATCTGTACTCATAACTTGGACTCATATGGCATTCAAAAGACAGTTTAAAAGAAAAGCTATACCAAAATAACTGCATAAAGCGTTAGCAGTCTCAGCTTGGAGACCCCATCTTTAACTAGCTGTATCACTTGAGCAAGTTACCTCCCTTCTCTCTGAGCTTTAGTTTCCTCCTTTCCATAATGAAGGGGCCGGAACAGATGGTCACTATGGTAATGACCTTTAAACTTTTTTGATTGTGCACCTCACAATTTTTTTGATCATGCTCTCTCTATATGTACATGCATACACATGTGCATATATATAAATGACATACGCAAATAATGTATTAATATCTTGTAACCATTATACAATACAAATAAAAAGTACAAACTAAAAAAGAAGAGATATCAGCATAAATACAAATAGACATGCTGATGTTTTTTTCTTGTACCCGAGTAGCTCATATTGCCTACATAGTTGGGTGAGTACGTATGTGACCAAAGCCATAGTAGTCAGTGGTTCTAATATTATAATGATTAATGAGTTCATTGTCAGTCTCAGTTCTTCAGGGATATATGCCCTTTTATGGACCAGTATCTAAGAGGAAAGCTCAAAACTGTTGAAGGCTGTGATGAGGCGATGGACCAGATGCTGGTTAGTGCTCTGCGTACTCTCTTTATAAATACATACATGGGGATGGGCCAGTGGGTGTGGAGAACAAGGTTCACCATAAATGTAATGAGGAATCCCCAAATCTCCCTTCACTCACTAATTTTTTTTCTTTACTCATTTATTAATTTGTTTATTAAGCACCTGCTATGTAGGTGCACAATCAAAAACTAGTACTGGAGAAACAAAGATGAACCAAACAGGAAAAAAAAAATTAGGAAAACATAAACTACATTTCCACTTAATCTCCCAGAGAAAACTGCCGTTAACACAGTAGTGTATTTTCTTCATGTATTGTGTATGACGCATGCATTTTTCATTCCAAAATAAAAGTGGAAACATGCAGTAGTATCTGTTTTTAAACTATTGCTTTACCACTTAAAAAAAATAATAATAAATTATTTTTGAGAGCAGTTTTAGGTTCCTAGCAAAATTGAATGGAAAGTACAGAGATTTTCCATATTTCTCCTGCCCCCACACCTGCTTAACCTCCCTCATTTTCAACATCTCTACCAGAGTGGAACATTTGTTACGATTAATGAGCATACTTTGACACATCATAATCCCCCAAACTCCATAGTCTGCTTAGGGTTCACTCTTGGTGTTGTATTAATACATTCTGTGGATTTTGACAAAATGTATAACGACATGTATCCACCATTATAGTATCAGACAGAGTATTTTCACTTCCCTAAAAATCCTTTGTGCTCTTCCTATTCATCCCCTCACTAACCCCTCCTACCCCTGGTAACTACTAATCTTTTTAGTGTCTCTATACTTTGGCCTTTTCGAGAATGTCATGTAGTTGCAGTCTTATAATCTGTAGCCTTTTTAAATTGCCTTCTTTCACTCAGTAATATACCTGTAAGCTTTCTCCATGGGGTTTCATGGCTTGATAGTTCATTTCTTATTAGCGCTGAATAATATTCCATTGTGTAGATGTACTACAGTTTATTTGTCCATTCACCTACTGAAGGACAGTTTATTTGCTTCCAAGTTTTGGCAATTAGGACTAAAGTTGCTATAAACATCCACCTGCAGCTTTTTATGTGGACACAAATGTTTGATTCATTTGAGTAAATACCAAGAAGTGTGACTGCTGGATCATATGGTAAGAGTATGTTTAGTTTTGTAAGAAATCGCCATACTGTCTTCCAAAGTGGCTGTACCATTCCCACCAGCAATGAGTGAGAGTTCCTGTTGCTCCACTTCATCACCAGCCTTTGGTGGTGTTCACTGTTTTGGATTTTCGTCATTCTTAAGATGTATAGTGGTATCTCATTGTTGCTTTAATTTGCATTTCCCTAACGACATACAATGTGGAGCATCTTTTCATGTACTTACTTGACATCTTTATAGTATTTTCTTTGATCAGGTGTCTGTTTAGGTCTTTGCCCATTTTTGAATTGGATTGTTCGTTTTCTTATTTTTGAGTTTTAAGAGTTCTCTGTATATGTTGGGTAACAATCCTTTATCAGATGTGTCTCTTGCAATATTTTCTCCCAGTCTGTGGCTGTCTTCTCATTCTCTTGACATTATCTTTTGCAGAGCAGTAGTATTTAATTTTAATCAAGTCCAGCTTACCCATTATTTCTTTCGTAGATTGTGCCTTTTCCCCAAAGGGTATGGCAATGTCATACCCAAGGTCATCTAGGTTTTCTATGTTATCTTCTAGAAATTTCATAGTTTTGCATTTTACATTTAGGTCTGCGATCCATTTTGAGATAATTTTTGTGAAGGGTGTACGATCTGTGTCCAGATTATTTGGTTGCCTGCATTTTTCCAGTTGTTCTCTTGCACCATCTGTTGAAAAAGACTGTCTTTGCTACATTGTATTGCCTTTGCTCCTTTGTCAAAGATCAATTTACTGTATTTATGTGGGTCTATTTCTAGGCGTTCTATTCTGTTCCATTCATCTGTTTGTCTATTTTTTCCCCCAATACTATATTGTCTTGATTACTGCAGCATTATAGTAAGTCTTGAAGTTGGGCAGTGTCAGTATGATGTTAGCTGTAGAATTTTTTGGTAGCTGTTCCTCATCAAGTTGAGGAAGTTCCCATCTATTTTTAGTTTGCTGACAATTTTTATCATGCATGGGTGTTGGATTTTGTCAAACGCTTTTACTGTGTCTATTGATATGATCATGTCGTTTCTCTTCTTTAGTGTGTTGATGTGATGGATTACATTAATTTTCTAATGTATGTCTTGCATACCTTGGGTAAATCCCACTTGATTGTGGTGTATAATTCTTTTTATACATTACTGAATTTGATTTGCTTTAATTTGTTGAGAATTTTTGCATCTATACTCATGAGAGATATTGGTCTCTAGTTTCCTTTTCTTGTAATGTCTGTCTGGTTTGGGTATTAGGATAGTGATGGCTTTATAGGATATGTTGAGAAGTATTCCCTTTGCTTCTGTCTTCTGGACGCGGTTGTAGAGAATAGGTATAATTTCTTCCTTAAATGTTCGGTAGAGTTCACCAGTGAACTCATCTGGGCCTGGTGCTGTTTTGGAAGTTTATTAATTATTGATCAAATTTATTTAATAGATATAGGTCAAGTTTATTTAATAGGTATATATTTATTTAATAGATATAGGTCTATTCAGATTATCTATTTCTTCTTGTGTGAGTTTTAGCAGGTTTTGTCTTTTAAGGAATTAATGCATTTTGTCTAGCTTATGCTATTTGTGGGCATAGAGTTGTTCATGATATTCCTCTGTTAGTCTTATAATATCCATGGGATCTGTAGTGATGTCCCTGTTTTATTTCTGATATAAGTAATTTGTGTCAGCTCTCTTTTCTTCTTAGTTATCGTGGCTGGAAGCTTGTTGATTATTTTCAAAGAACCAACGTCTGGTGTTGTTAATTTTCTTTATGCATTTCTTGTTCTCAATTTCATTGATTTATGTTCTAATGTTTATTCTTTCTTTTCTTCTGCTGACTTTGGGTTTAATTCATCTTCTCTTTCTAATTTCCTAAGATGGAAGCTTACACTATTGATTTTAGGTTTTTATTTTTTTCTAATATATGCATTCCATCTTTTTTAAAATAAATTTCCCTCTAAGCACCGTTTTAATTGTCTCCCACCAATTTTAATATATTATATTTTTACCTTTATTTAGATCAAAATATTTATTTTTTAACTCATGATTTTTTTTATTAGTTTCAGGTTAGCTCAAAATATTTTAAAATTTCTATTGCTGCTAGTCATCTTTGCTATACATAAGCATACATAATACGCATGCATAATTGAATGCATTTTTGCTATTATTATTTTGAATAAACTCTTATATGTTAGATCAATTAAGAATAAGAAAAGTAAAAGTTTTTATTTTATCTTCCCTTATTCTTTCTTCAATGCTCTTCCTTTCTTTATGTAGATCCAAATTTCTGATCTTTGTCATTTTCCTTCCCTATGAACAACTTCTTTTAATATTTCTTGTGAGGCAGATCTACTGCCAACAAATTCCCTTCATTTTTTGTGTAAGAAAGTGTTTATTTCTCCATCATATTTGAAAGATATTTCCCAACATCAGAATTCTAGGTGGTTTTTTTTCTCTAAGCACATTAAATATTTCATTCCATTCTCTTCTTGTTTATATGGTTTCTGAGAAATTAGATGCAATTCTTATCTTTGCTTCTCTATAAACAAAGTGTCCTTTTTTTTCCTAGCTCCTTTTAAGATTTTTGTCTTTTTAGTTTTCTGACATTTGAATATGATATGCCTAGGTATAGTTTCTTGGGCTTGGTGTTCTCTGAGCTTCTTCGATTCTGTGGTGATTTGGTGCCTGACATTAATTTGGGGGAAATTCTTAGTCATTATTGCTTTAAACAATGCATCTGTTTCTTTTTTCTTCTGTTATTCATACGCATATTATGTGTATGTTACACCTTTTGTAGTTGTCCCATCGTTCTTGACTATTTTGTTCTGTTTTATTTAGCCTTTTTTTCTCTTTGCTCAGTTTTGAAGTTTCTATTGGTATGTCCTCAAATTGAGAGATTTTTTCCCTCAGTCATGTCTAGTTTAGTAAAGAGCCCATCAAAGGCATTATTCATACAGTGTTTTTTTATTTCTAGCATTTTTAAATTTTTTGTTAGAATTTCCATCTCTCTGCTTACATTATCTATACTTGCACGTTGTCTACTTTTTCCATTGAAGCACATTAATCATAATTTTTCTAAATTCTTGGTCTGATAATTCCAACATTCCTGCCATAGCTGACTCTGGTTCTGATGTTTGTTCAGTCTCTTCAAACTGTGTTTTTTGCCTTTTAGAATGCCTTGTACTTTTTTTGTTCAAAGGTGGACATGATGCACTGGATAAAATGAACTCCAATAAACAGAACTTTAGTAGTGTAGCGGTAACGCATGGAGGGCAGGTAGCATTCTGTAGTCCTGAGATTAGGAGCTCGTCTTTAGGTGAGCTCGTGTCCCCTGGACCATGGACTTCACCACACTTCTCAGTGCCTGCCCTCCTTAGGTGGAACAGGATGGCTGGAGGGGGCTGGAATTGTACTTGTATATTTCCCTCTCCTCCATGGAAGGCTAGAGTTGACTGGTTTGGACTTCCCCTTCTCCCTCAGGTAGGTTAGGCTCTGGTAAAATAGTTTCTCCTAAAGGCAGGCTTTGGTAAGAAGAATTGAATGCTCTGGTGTACTTCAAATGGTTCTTTTCCCCCTGCCCCTTCCAGAAGCAGGAGGAGACTTTTCTCTGCTATTCACCATGAGGATCGAGTAGCGCTCTTGGAGGTAATGGTCAAATCTGTGAGGGCCCTCTGATAACTGGGTTCCCCTGGAGGTTTTAACTCTCAAGAGTTGTCCACACAGAGCCTCCAGCAGTTTGTCAACTGCAGTTCAGGTTTTCCTATCCTGGTTGGTTCCCATGAAAGCGTTTGCTTGTGGGTTTCTGCTCGGGTAAGTTGTGATTCTTTGTTATCTACCCATCTGTCTCTCCAATTTGGGGGGCATCAGTTTTCCCTGTGACCTCACGTTTCTGCTGGATCTAAAAAGAGTTAAAAGAGTTGTTGATTTGTTAGTTTGCGCAGCTTTTTACTTGTTGTTAAGATGGAGCAGCAACCTCTAAGCCCCTTACATACTGGACCGGAAACCCCAAACTGTATTTTTTAACCTTAAGTTATTTTGGCATCTTTACAGAGCATCAAAGATTTTCTAAAGCATGCTTTACATTGGCCATATAGGACTCCATTGTGACGTATCATATATTTAATTACTAATTCCTTTTAATTGAAGATTTACATTTTTTTTCAGTTTTGATTTTACTTTATTTTCTCTTCTTTTGCTATTGTAAATAAGGAGTTCATTAACCTCTTTCTAGCTAAATCTTAGCACACATTCATTTCATTGTCATTTGACAATGGAATATTCTTAGCAATGTCCACATGTGGTGTGGTCATTTTTATGTTACAAGAACACTGAGCATGGGATGCTTGCTTCCTATATGAAACTTCACAGGCAGGACTCTAGGGTGTAGAATGCCAGAGAAGCCTTTTGTGTAAATTCTGTAAGAAAGACGGGTGCAGCCTGGACCACATTGCTCAACAGCAAATGAGATTAAGGGGCCACAAGAGCCTGGTAAGTGGGACAAAGTAAAAGACATGGGAAGAAGAAGATTTTAAATCTTAGCGGGAGATAAAAACATTGAAACAAAGTTCAAGTTGTAAAAGGAGATCCACTAAAAGAACAAAACTTTTCTCTACCAAAGTAATTCTCACCTTACTCTCTTGAACTTTTACTCTTCCTTGGGTTTGGGGACACACATATGAGGTTCAATATGTGTTCTAATGGAAGGTCCATATATGGAATACTAATTTATGCAAGGCACTGCTATCTCTAATTCTCGCGATAACTCTGCAAAATAAGTATTAATACCTACATAGTCTGCAAAAGAAACTGAATCTTGGAGAGGTTACTTGACTTCCTATAATTATACAACTAGAAATGGGCAAAGTCAGGATTTAAACTGTAGGCCTGTCTGATTGCTTTTCATACACCACTTTGCTGTTCTCCTTTCATGTGGTAGCACCTAAGTGTGGGTACTGAATGGGATCCAGCACCTAGAACTGGCTTGGCTAAGAGTATTATCCAAAATAAAAATGCCAACTTTTTAAGTAGGGGTGAAACCAGAGGCCAAACGAGTCCATGGCTGGTGCTGCCTGCACCGCTCAGCCAATCTCGACCAACACAGGAGTTGGGTCATAGAATAAGCGCTTATTTTCAGAGCACCAGTGGTCTGAGAAGGTAGAGGGTTAACACCTCCAAAAACTGCCTTACCATTCTCAGACCAGCCTGGGATATTGAAGGGAAAATCTGGACATTCCTCCAGAGACCATGAGATGGTTCCAGGGGTCTGTATGCAGTCTTCCCTCAGGCGATGTGTGTCTCTAACATGCTCATCAACCCAGTAACCTGGAAAGAACGTTAGGCCATAGAGTTTGTGATCAGTAAGCATGGGGTCTTGTGAGCAGTCAGCAAGCATAAGTTTCACGGTAAGTATCTAAAGCAGGGAACTGGGGCAGGGGACATTCCAAGCTCAAACCACAGGGAGGGAGTTGATCAATTGTTAAGTACTAGGCCAGAGGCAAGGCCTCTTTTGTGGGGTCCCAACCAGGCCCTGTTTCAGCGCAACTTTCTGGAGAGTGAGAAGATGGGGCTCATGGAATTGAAACAGGAGAGCAGAATTTGGTCAAGTCCAAAAGGTGAACACAGTAGCTAAATCAGAAAACATGAGAAGCTATGAGGCCCTACAAAGCTGCCAAGAGATAGAGAAAGGGAAGAATTGGAGAGGGACTAGGACAGTTGTCATAAGTCCCAAGTGCCGAATGATAATCTTTGTTGGGTGCTGTGGCTTGCTGGGGGGAGGGGGGTTGGCCTGATTTAAAGGATGGTGGCAGAAACCAGGCTCAAACACAGGTCTACAGGGACCCAGAGCCTGCACACTGCCCATTCTGGACAGTCTCTATTGAGGGCAGACCTTTTGGTTTGTTTTCAAGAGCTAGACTACATACTAAGAGAAGAGATGCAATGCTTATGTTTATTTGGAAGTAGGTTAGGGAGGGGCTGTTTTTCCGCTAATATTCCCACATTCTATCACTTAGAAATAAATAAAACCAATGAAATGGAAAGTTGTGATAAATGGATACTGAGTGAGAAGGAAAAAAAAATACAGTTGATAAATGATGATATCTCGCACAATAGATAGGGAAGGAAAACCTTTCCAGAGATATAGTTTTCTCCTACACACCACCAAGGGAGGGTTGGGAAGCCAGCCAGTGGTACGTTTAGGGAACATTTTAATGAGATTACAGGGTATGGGGAGCAGGGAGTTTCAAATGGGTGTGGGTGATATGAAAATGAAGGCCATATTTGGCAATGCATGCAGTCAACTAAGGGTTTGCAAAAAAAGGATGAGATGTCTCTTGATTGTGTACAACAGGAATCTGCAAATGTTTTCTATAAAGGTCCAGGAAGTAAATATTTTAGGCTTTGCAGGCTATAAGGTGTCTGTCCTAATTACAAAGCTTTGTATAACAAAAGCATCCATAGACAATATGTAAATGAACGGGGGTGGGGGGCTATGTGCCAATTAAACTTTATTAACAAAATCAAGTTGTGGGCTGGATTTGGCCCAAGGGCAATAGTTTACCAACCCTTGGTCTTGAATATAAGAAAAGGGTCACAATGTGTATGTGTGTGTGTGTATTAGAGTGACAGAGTGACTCTAATTTTTAAAAGATTAGACATTTAAAAAGATTCAGACATTTAAAGTAGATCTGATAACTACATAACAAGAAACACTTGTTTCCTTCTTCAGTATGTCAGAGATTGGGGGAAGGAATTAAAAATGCATATCTGACAATGAAGAGAACGATGCACGGTATTTTAGAGAATGCAGATCTATGAAGTAGAGGCAAGGTTTTGTAAAGAACAAACACAGGGGAACATTTGAGAACTCGCTCCCTGGCATTTGTCGTCAGGTTGGCTCAAATCAACTCTTATAAAAACAAACAAACAAAAAAAAGCCTCAAAAAACAAAACCAGAAGAAAGGGGGAGGTTCAAGAGGGTAACCTGAAAATGACAGTGGGAAAGAAATAAAAGAAGTCCAGGTGATGAGAAAGAAGGAGATCAAGTTTAAAATGAGGATTTGCAGGAGTGCTAGGAAAGGAGACCTGCGAAGGCAGCAAACAGCTTGGAGCTGCACAGAGGAGAGGTAAGTGTAGGAAGTAAGTCCTCTTGGAGTATTAATTAATTGAACAGAGAGACTGCTAGGCTCACTTGCCCTTGAGACATGTCAACAGATACAAAAGTGGAGCTTTGGGAACTGCAAGAATGGCTTGTCCAATAAAAGTATGATTAGGAATTTTCAGGGGAAGGGGTAGGTGTACTTGGGAAGGTGTTTATTACCTTTTGGAAGATGTGTACTCACTGCACAAAATCTGACTTAGGGCTCAGGAATGCAGCACGGGTTGGCTCCGCTCGAGGCATGCAATGAGAGGCAATGGCTAGGCATTTGCTCTTAAATTCTTTTTTTCTTTCATCTATTCATGGGTCCAACAGATATTTACTGAGAGTCCACCATGAGCCTCTTCAGAGTCACTAGAAATCAGAGATTTATCAGGTACTTGAAGAGGTGATGGCAGCTTCAAAATGAGTACTCAGAGGGATGCACTGGGCCCTGGTCGTGCCAGAGGAGGGAGAAGGCAGATATTCACGAAACAATTTCCCTACAACAAGGCAGGTGCATCCAGCTAGAGTGTAGAATCTCAGAGTTAGAAGCAATTTCAAAGATTATTTTGTCCCTTTCGTTTATAAATATGAAAAATGCGACCCTCAGAGGGGAATAAGGATGAAAAATAAAAATCATTGAGTGCTTAGTATATGCCAGGCACTGTTTTATTTTGTTGGTGTTGTTTTTACTGTGGTAAAATGTGTATAACATAAAATGTACAATTTTAAATACTTTAAAGTACAATTCAGTGGTATGAAATACATTTACAGTGTTGTGTGGTCATAACTATCTCGTTCCAGCACTTTTCCATCACCCCAAAAGGAAACAGTATCCATTAAGCACTAACTCCCCATTACCCACTCTCTCTAGCCCCTAGCAACCACTAATCTGCTTTCTGTCCCTTTGGATTTGGGTATTCGGGACAGTCCATATAAATGGAATCATACAATAGGTGGCCTTTTTTGTTTGTTTGGCTTATTTTACTTAGCATAACATTTCAAGGTTCATCCATATTGTCGCATGTATCAGTACTTTATTCCTTCTTTTGTGGCTGGGTACTGTTCTGTTGTATGTTTATCCATTCGCTACATGATGGACACCCGGGTTGTTTCCATTGTGGGGCTATTGGGAATAAGGCTGTGCCGAGGTACTTTGTAAAGTACTATACAAGGGTGGCTGGTTGGCTCAGTTGCTTAGAGCTCAGTGCTCCTAACATCAAGGTCGCTGGTTCGATTCCCACATGCGCCAGTGAGCTGTGCCTTCCACAACTAGATTGAAAACGTAGACTTGACTTGGAACTGATGGGTCCTGGAAAAACAAACTGTTCCCCAATATCCCCCCAAAAAAATAAAATTTAAAGCACTATACATTGATTTAATCTGTTCACAAAAACCCTTGGAAGGAGGAACTATAATTATACCTATTTTACAAATGAGAAGAGAGATTAGGTCACGTGTCCAAGTTACACAGTTAGTAGAAGGGGGTTGGGGGTAGAGCTAAGAACCAAATTCTCTGTTATCCCACCTAGTGCTCCTCTACTCTCTCCACTAGCTCAGCTCTGCGAGGGCACTCGCCACCCACTCCTGACGGCTGGTCTTCAGTGTCCCCGACAGTCACATGGACTCAGTGTATTTGGTGTAAATCAGTTGACTTCAACCTCTCTGCTGAATAACACAGGAAAACAAAAGGAAGGGCTGGAGATGATAAGAAGTCACTCTATGTTTTGTGATAGTAAATATACAGAACAAGTGATCCAGTAATAGGATATTATAAATAATGTACGGCATATTCATATAACAACACTATAGAGACATTAAAACTGATGCTGCAGAAGAATAATGGCATGAGAAAGTGTTTGTGGTTTCTTAAGGCCCTTAGCCCTCTGAAAGAAGGTGTTATCAACTCCTTGGGTGGGAAAACAGGCTTAGAGAGGTTAAATAATATGCACGAGCTCAGCTTGCAAATCCCTAAACCCATGCTGTCAGCCACAGTAAAAAATTAAATGGAAATTGAGCAAAATCTTAGCAGAGGTATATTTCTGAGCAGTGATGATGTCGGACATTTTTTCTGTGTGAGTGAATGAGTGAGTGCCGGGATCGTGTCTCTGAAACCGAAGAATGGAAACACGGACCAAGGAGTTGCAAAAGAAGACAGTTTATTAAAAAGCAAAGAAATGCAACTCCTGAGTGGGAGGGTGTTCCCGAATGGGATGCCCCCTGACTGAGGCAAAAGCTCTTAGTTTTGTACCTTCCCTTGCCTATTTGGGGAAGGGGAGCTGGCATCTTTTAACAGAATTCATCTATCAGGTTTGTTCTGTTTGCCCATCCTGAAGGGATTGGCAAAATAACCCATTCCAACCAACAGATCTGTTCCGTTTGCCCGGCAAAAGGAATTTTATGAGATAATTTATTAACCTCAAGTTGCTGTTACATTTTATCCTGGAGTGAATAAGTTACTTCAAAACCTGGAGTTTTAGGATTGGGCTGTCTTTTGTTCATTTTACCAGGGACCTTCCTGTCTGCCTAACAACACGCTAACTAACCTGTCTCAGTGGGATAATGGATAACTTGGGTTGGCTTTTATTCCTTCTGCAACATTTCCCACATTTTCTACAAAGACCTAGCATTGCTTTTGAAATGAAACAAAAGCATTACATTTTCTTTTACCAAGAAGAGAATTCTGTTCAAGTTAACCTCAAAACGTAGTTGGAAAAAAAAAAAAAAGAGAGAGAGAGAGAGATTACATTCTCATGGGAGAAAATATTGGCCACAGCAGAAGTAAGAAACAGTGCTGGCGAGAAATCTTCAATGGAGGTGCAGGTCTGTGGTTCCTTTCTTTACTGTCTCAGCATTTGGAAACTATTAGGTGATGCTGACCACTCCTTTCCCCTAAATAAGCCTTTCTGTTTCCCAATTCCTTACACAGTTCATGTGATGCTTTGAGAGAGCAGTTGTCAAACCACACCCAGTCATATTCAGTTGTAGCCTGGTCTTGTGTGACATGGTGGAAATTTGAAGGATTCAGTTATTTAAGTTATACCCTTTGTTTCTGTAACCTGTATCTAAAATTTTACCTTACTCTTTTTTGATTTTGTTTGATGTCTTTTATTTGTTATCGAGGTATAATTGACATACATTATATGAGTTTCAGGTGTGTCACGTAGTGATTCACTATGTATATGTCCATTGCAAAATGATCACTGCCATTAAGTCTAGTAAGCATCCGTCACCGTACTAACACAGTTACAGAGTTTTATTTTCTTGTGATGACAACTTTTAAGACCCGTTCTCTTAGCAACTTTCAAATATGGGATAAGGTGTTGTTAACTATAGTCTCTGTGCTGTACATTACATGCCAGGATTTAATTATTTTATAATTGGAAGTTTGTACCTTTTGACTCCCTTCTCCCCTTTAGCCCACCTTCCAGCCCCACCTCTGCAACTCCCATGTGTTCTCTGTATCTAAGAGCTTGTTTGTTTGTTTTTTAATTCCACATGCGAGTGAGATCCTCATTCTGAATATTGCCAGTGAGCACTTGCTTGGGGCCTGTAGTTGTTTAGTTTCTACAAAGGACTTGAGAAATAACCCTTCTTCCTATTGTTAACTTAAGAACAATAGTGGTTTGTTATTGTTTTCACTGTTGATAGGAACAACATTACGAAAACTAGTCATTGTCTCTAAGGACTTAGGCTGTTGATCGTTGATTCCAAATTTCCCCTTTCAAGTCCCGTCTCCTCATTCAATCAGCAATGATGTGGCTCCACAGTAGCTGTAATATTGTCATAATTTCCATAGAAACCATCTGTAAAGCTGCAAACACAGGATTACACCCTCCCTGCAGGCTGAGGCAGGAAGGCCAGATGGGCTATGAAGGGGAAAAGGCCCTCCGTGAGACATAAATCACTTGGTGGGAAGGGTGGGGGTGGAGGAGTGGGGGGAGACAATGGGGTGGGGTGGGGGAGGAAACCACTTTAGGCGGAAAATTGTATTTGGTTCAGTCTTAGCCACAGGGTGAAATTCCCAAGTGAAGTGGCCAGCAGTGCAGGGTCCTTTCCAAGGCCACTGTCTGGGCCTGGTTACTTGCTTGGTCCCTAATGCTAATGAGGCTGGAGACAAAGATTTCTTCCTCTGTGGGCTGCTGACTTTATTGGTCATCAGCCGCAGACAGACGTAAAGTCATGGTCAGCTCCTGTGTGTATGAAGATAGGGACACAAAGTAACATGCAGTGCCGTCCATCCCCGCGTGCCAGGCTGGACGCAGGCATCAGTAGTCCCCACTTACATGCAGTTTCACTTTCCACAGTCTCAGTTCAGGTCAATTGCAGTACAAAAATATTAAATGAAAACTTCCAGAAGTAAATAATTCATAAGTTTTAAATTGCGTGCCCTTCTGAGTCACGTCAGGACATTTCCCACCATCCCGCCCAGTCCTGCCTGGGAGGTGAATCAGCCCTTTGTCCAGTGTGTCCACGCTGTCAACGCTCCCTGCTCATTTGTGACTTGGTAACAGTCTGGGATATCAGATCAGTTATCAGAGAGAGAGAGACCACATTCACATAACTTTTATTACCGTACTTTATAATTGTTCTGTTTTATTATTAGTTACTATTTTTAATCTCTTACTGTGCTCATTTTGTAAATTGGATTTTATCATAGGTAGGAAAAGACATAATACATGTAGAGTTTGGTACTATCCACAGTTTCAGGCATTCACTGGGGACTCGGAATGTATCCCCTGCAGATACGGAAAACTGATGTCTTTCTTTGGACCACAATAGCATTCCTGAGAGAAAAATATTAGTCCTATTTTATAGATGCGGTAACTGGGCTGTGCTCTCTCTCTCCCGCAAATCTCAGCTTCACCTTGAGTGTTTCCAGAGATCTTTCCCTGGGTCCTCAAAGCCAGGTGATGTGTATCTGTGTACTCCCAAATGCACCTCTGTTTGACACTTATCATTCTGTCTTATAGATTCTTGTTTACCTCTTTCCCACTAGCCTGGGAGCCTTTTGCGGGCAGTGCCCCTAGTACCTAACACAGTGGTTGACTTATAGTAGGTGCTCAATATACATTTTTGAATGAATGAATGAGAAAGTTTCAGTAACTTATTTATGCATCTATCTTTTTCACAGTTATATCCCTGGTAATTAGTACAGTCCCTGGCATATAATAGACCGTCAGTGAATATTTGAATGAAATAGTGAATGAATGAACATCAGCTAGCTCATTACCCAGTGTAGCAGGGAGTCGTACCAAGCTTTTCTGACTCCAGGCACTGTGTTACATTAGCTGGTATGAGAGATCATTGTCAAGTCTAGCCAGGGAATTAGAAGTGCGCAGTTTCCTGATAGTGGCTTGGTACTGTCTGGTTTTAGAAGCACATCTCATTATATAACAGCTCTTACACTTGTCTGAGGCAAACTCCAGCCTGGAGGACAGAACATTTGTCTGAAAGCCAGGAGAGCAAAGGTGAGATGTGGTTCTGTTACTCATTGTGTAAATTTGGCCAAATTCCTTCTTCTTTGTGGGTCTTACCTTCTCTACCTTTAAAACAAAATATTAGCTGAGTTAAGTCAGAGGTTTTCTAGGAGCATGCCTTCCCTTTAAAATTAAATCCAAAGTAATCTTATGCATAACCCCAATAACAGTGGAGCTGCTTGGATAGAGCTCTTCCCCAACCTTCCCTTTATGTGTCCCTACCCTTGGTAGCTTCTGAGGAAGCTCAGAGGACAACCAGGTACCTCGTAAATACAGTTCAGAACCCAGTAAAATAGATTATATTTTGGGCCCCTTTGGTGCAAAAGTTCAAGAATTCTAGAAATAGTGGACATTGAGCCCCACAAACTATGTAGCCAGTCCTAGGCTAATGGTATGTGCTACTTATCCTTACAAATAGGCATCTTGATGGAGAGGAAGGGGCAGAGGATTTGGGGTCATGATTTCTGATTTTGGGACCCAGAGTGATCACGTCCCCAAAACATATTACCATTAAGCAAGTCATTTCACTTCTCTGAGCCAGTTTCCTCATCTATAAATTAGGGTGAGTATTGGGTTTTATGAGATTCATAGTGATTACTACCATTTACTATGTAATTACTAAGTACTTCATAAATGTTGTTGGGAGAGGCAATCCACCATGGGCTTTGAATATCCCTGCATGTCCTTACTGGTTATCCTCAAAATGCAAAGCTCTGACTCCTCTTTACCTGGATTATTTCTCATGGTTGTGTTTTCAGTGAGCAAGCTTGGCAAATGAGGTAACATTTCCCCCAAAGAGTAGTGTTACTATAGTTTACTATAAAAATAGTGAATCCTCCAAGCACAGTGTTCTGTAACACAACCCACTGTGTGTGCAGACTTCCATGTTCATCCCTCTGCATCATCCCTGTGAGAATTGAACAGCATGAGCAATTAGTGAAAGCCAACATGAAAATCTGGCTAATGCTTTTCTCATGAGTAGTGAAATCATTTGTCTCTGACCCAGGAATCTCCTGTCTTCGGTCAGCATCCATGAAATACTAACAAGCTAACTTGTTAGGTTGTAAGTAGGATAAAATCTCAGACCCTATACAGTTCTTGACATACTACTATATTATATTAATTACATGATCATAGCAGCTGTATGAGGTAGGTAGTTCTAGTAACCAGATTTCATAGATAACAAAATTAAGTTTCAACAAAGGTACAAGGTTCAGTAACATGCCAGAGATCACATAGCTATTATACGGCAGAGCCAAGATTAAACTAATGTCTATCTTACTCTAAAGGTTACACTCTTAACTATAATATATTTCCTTTTTTAATCATATGAAGTAATGCCTATGAAATCCCTTCCAAATGCTAAAGATTTATACACATATGTTATTATTAACAAAAATGTAATTATGGTGTGAGCACTGAGAAATTGGTTCATTTCAACATATGTGTGTTGATTATTTGCTGATTATTTGCTGTGGCCCTAGTTCCCCACAGCAGATAAATCTGTCTATTTAAACGTCTGTGGAAAACCTGACTTTAGGAATAGCAGTGCTGCTTATTAGATATGTGATGTTAGAAATGATATTTAACATCTTTGTATCAGTCCATATTCAGTCATAAAAACAGACACCATCCTAGGTACTTCAGACACTGGGATTTACTACAGAGAATTGGGTATATACGTGCTGGAAGCTGGTGAGTGAAAAAGGAACATAGAAGTAAAACCAGAGACAGTAGCTAGAGGAAAACAGCAACCACCCAAAGCTGAGTGAACAAAGAGAGAGAACTGCTAGAATGGAGGTGCTCAGAGGGGCTGCCCTGCAGGGTCGGTGCTCAGATTTCTGAGGAGAGATCTCCGCCTATCTGTTCCCACGCCCTTGAGAAGGTGTGACAAAATTGGGCGTGGAAGTACCAAGAGAAGGTGGAGACAGGAGACAACTGCAGCTATAGGAGTGATGCTGCCGGAACAGGGGAGCAGGAAGGAAGTTCTGGTCCCTTTATTTGGTTCACTTTCTCCATTTTCTGGCTTCTGTTTGCAGAACTTCATAGGAAACTAGCTGGTGAAGGGTCCTGGGTCATGTAGTTTGCAGAGTCCCAGCCGAGTAGAGGTTACAGAGAGTATAGACGATAGAAGGATGGGCTTGGGGCTGAAACAGTAGGCAACTAACAAGCACAACTGCTGTCCTTTGGTTCCATGTCTGTAAAATGGGGATAATGCCTATCTCACTATATTCTTTTGGAGGATTAAATGAAATAACCACTCAGTTGCCTGAGATGGATTATAAGTGCCCAATAAATGTAAGCTTTTATTATTCTTATGATAAGCTTGCTTTCTGTATAACTTGCTGCCTGTGCCAATTTTCCAGTGGGACTGGGATGTTAATGCGTGCTTCAGGGATTATGAGGCCATCTGGGAAGCTGCTTTTGCTAAACCCCATGTGGAGAACAGGCTTCAGAACTCAGCATTTGCCCTTGTGAGTCAAGATGGGAACCCTTTCCCCAGAGATGTTTAATTCTCTGGTTGTCAGAATGGTATTGATAGATGAAATGCCTCTCTTAGACTGAGTCTGTGGTTGTTCTGATGTGGATTCTCAGTTTACTTCATTTGTCACCCTGCTTCCTCTCTTTCCCCAAAGAAAGACCCCCTAGCCTTTCGCTTTTCTCTCTTTTCATTCTCTCTTCGGATAAGATAAAATGCCTGTTACTGAGTCAGCACGATCTGTACTACCTAACAGCTGTTCGGTGCTCTGGAGCTTCGTGCTGCAGCTCTCTCTCAGAACATACAGCCAACTCGAGTATCACAACATAGCCTGGTCATTAAGGGTTTAGATTGTGGAGTAGAAACAACCGGGGTTCAAATCCCTGATCAATGTTTTATATGAGAGGCAAATTGCCTCTCTGAGCCTCAGTTTCTTCATTTGTAAAATGAGCATGGTAATTCCATGTGTATTGTAGAGTTGTTAGAAAAATAAAAGAAGATAATTCATCTAAAGCTTGAAACCCATCATGCTTCACATTTTATAAACCCTCAATACACAATAACTATTATTACTGTCTGTCTGCACTGTGTTTTCCCTCCTATGAACACAGTCAGAGTTGAATTTATTCATTTATTTATGCCACGAATGTTTATTGGTCACTCTTTTGGTACCCGATACTGTGGAAATAATTGGTGAACCAAAAATGAGTAAAATGCAACCTGACCTGGTGAAAACAGAATAGAGTTCCTCCTGCCTTTCAGATGCTAACAGTTTGGAAAATGTGGGGTGGGGAGGTGGGCCACTGTCACAAACACACAGTACACTGTGATAGGTGTTCTAATAGGGGTATGCACCAAGGGCCACAAGATCTAAGGGACAGATGGGGGTGCTGAACCAGGACTTGGGGGACATGCATATTTAGTTAGCCTGGCAAAATATGCATGTATGGTATGGTGATGGAAATGTATGCTGGTGTGCGTGTGTGTGTGTGTGTGTGTGTGTGTGTGTAATGGTGGGTGATGCTGGTGGTGGTGGTGGTGGTGGTGGTGGTGGTGGTATAGAATGGGAGGGGAGGGTGTTTCCAGACAGAGGATCTATAAAAGAGAAAGCATGGTATACTTAAGAACCTGAAATCCTGTAGATAGTGAGGACGTTAGTTGGGCAAAAGGTAAAGCCAGAGAGGTCAGCCACGGCCAAATTATGCAGACCCTTACACAGCATGTGCAGGGCCACAAACCCTGGGAGCCTCTTGCATTCTCTTGGCTGCCTCCTTCTTTCCAAAGGTGTCATCTGCTTCTCAGACCACACCTCTTATATGTGTAACCAATCATCAGTTGTCTCCTTTGTTTTAAGAAAACCTTGATTTTGTTGAGGGTGGCTGTGTGTCCAGCTTGAAAAACTCCACTTTCCAGCCTCCCTTACAAATACTTATACATAACTGAATGCCAGTCCTAACTGAACTGATGTGTACAGCCTAGAGATGCAGTAAAAATAGAAAAGTCAGAGAGTGTATTAAGAAGGTCGGTAAGCCCCCCTCTAACAGACCAGTAAATATAAAGGGAATGTTTGAAGGTTTGAGAGGTGTGTTATCTTATGCAGTGGATACCCAGGATAAATCCTTTATTGAAAAACATTTTTATGAGAGCAATGCTTAAAAAGAGAACTCAGAATGGTAGGACACAAGAGACATAAATTCTGGTCCTAGCTCTAAAAAGTCTAATTGTGATTCTGAATGAGCCATTAACTATCAAATAATATAATTCCCTGGGAAAAAGGAAACAAAGCCTCCAGTGCAGTGCTACTATGAAGTTCAAATGAAATACAGTAATGGTAATATTCATTGTTTCCTGTATTCTGGGTGCTGTTTTAAACATTTTATATGTATCATGTCACTTAAAACACAAAATATTATGATAATCTATGAGTGCCATCATTTTATAGATGAGTGAAATGATACAGAGATTAAATAACTTGCCTAAGGTCAGAAAGCTTCTGGTTGGTGGAGTCAGGGTTAGAATCTCTTTCATCTGACTCCAGAACCAGAGACCACATTCTTAAGACCAAACTCATCACATGATAGAGATTTTGAAAAACTGTATGTGCATACAAAGGAAATATTCTTATCATGTCCACATGTGAATTGCATAGATTACTGAGAATTAGAATAGATAAAATATGCTAAACACTAACCTTGTATTGGGTGATGTTTGATATTACTTTAAAGATGCCAGGGGTCTTTCCAAAGCTGATGTGGTTTCAGAATCAAAATTCACTTGTAGTTAATCTTTATGTCTTTGTCTCTGAGTTCTGCAATTTTAGTAAAGATTCAGGTATTTTTATTTTTCCTTCTTTGAACTCAGCATGCTTTTTGAATCTGAGGAGTCACATCTTTGAACAATTCTGGAAATGTCTTAGCCATTATCACAGTGAGTATTGCCTTCCTCCATTCCCTCTCCTTTCCTATCTGAAATGCCTATAAATTGATGATGAATCATCTCTCCAATGTCTAGGTCTCTTAGCTTCTCTATTGTATTTTCCATTTCTTTTCATTCTTTGCCACAATCAGTTATTTGACCATATTTTCATTCCAGCTCACAAATTCTCTCCTTTGATGTATTCAATCTGCTGTTTAATCGTCCGTTAAGTATTTGATTTCATTGGCTATTTTTTTTCTAGAAGCTATATGCCCTTCCCCTTTTAAAAAATCTCCATTTTTCTGTTTTGATAGTGTCATATTCTATTTCTGTACTTAAATCTTATCTGTACTGGGAATTTTGTTAATTTAAACACACATTTTATTTTATCTGATTCTTATATGAAGTTTTGAGGGGACTTAGTGTACTTATTGTGTCTGCTAAATCTTGCTTGTGTGTTTTGTAATTTCTAATTATGAGCCCATGTTGAGTAGTGCTTTTTTGAAAGATTCTAATGAGTCTGCGTCTAAAGTGTCTCTTTTGAGTGGTTTTTCTTTTGCCAGCTATCCCAATGATATCTTTGACATGACCGCTTTTAATGTTAATATCTCATTTTAGGAATTCCTAGTGGTTTAGAGTAAAATCTATACCTGTGTAAGGGTCCCCCCATCATTACATATTCTGAGGAGACTCACCCTATAATGCCCCGTCAAGAGCATAAACCAAGGCCAACAAGCTCCGTGTCATCATCCTTTTTTTTTTTTTTTTGTCATCATTCTTTTTTAATAAGATTTCCTACTTGATTTTCTTCACAGGGGACCAAAATTTATATGGTGGGAGGGGGGCTGTCTCTTCCAACCTCTCCTGCTTTGATGTGGACCGAAGGACCTCCTTTCTTGTCTTCTCTGGAGCTTTAAAACCCAAACCCTTGGTTACGAAGTGTTTTATATACATTAAATCCTGAAGCACCTACTAACTGGCAAATTCCCATAAAGCAGCTAAAGTATCAGCTCTCCTGCTTACTTCTATTTTCAATTCCCTTGCTTTGGCCCCTAACTGTGCATTTATATATTTTGTGTTGGACAGGCTAAATTATCTAATCTGCCATATTGCTCTACTCATCATATGGACGTCAGTTATTTTACAGTCATAAAAACTGTCTTCAGAATGGACCCTGAATAACTAAAAGTTTACATTAATTCAAATAAAATCAATTTGTTTCTTCTTTTGACTAGGTGATTAAGGGACTAATTGGTATTAGGGCTTAATTTGCCATGCTACAATTATAGAATAATTCATCTCCTTTATTTAATTTTGAATTTCAAAATGGGGTTCATGGCCATTTGGAGTTCTATCAGTTCCAGCGGCCCCTACCACTTACTTGCTGTATCAGCTTGGTCAAATAGCAATATCATTGTGACTCAGTTTTCTCACTGTAAAAAAGGGCCATAATAATAGTATCAATCTCGGCAGGTTGTTATGAGAATTAAATAAGTTGATACATGTAAAACATTTAGAAAAGTTCCTGGGCACATGGCACTTAATAATTTTACTTTTGTCCTTATTATTACTGTTATTATCTATAGAAGCAGTGTAATAATGATACATTTATTTCTGAGGATATGTTCATTGGTGCTACTTTGTGTTTATTCTCTTAATCCAAATAAATTCACTTTAGCCTTTTTTCACTATAATTTCCCCCCCTAAAACCCTTAAGAGTGTTTTTTGGAGCTTGGGTCATTTTCCTCATGATAACATGTTAAGACAATCCTTTATGTGGGTTTGCTCCTACAGATTCTAATTACTGTGATCTTTCCACCTTTCCTAATGCATCTCTTCCTTAGTCTTTAATTTAGCTTTTATTTATAAACAGCTTTGAGGCTTGGCTTTTATCTGTTCTTTCATTCCCTTGAATAATTTTCCACTTTGAACACTTTGTCTTGTGATTTCCATCTTTCTGTGAAGACTATAGCAATGATGAGCAAGTTATGTCACTCCTAAGACTGGTCTCAAAAATCCTATACATACCAGCTTTCATGTCAGGGCCTCTTCTTCAAAACTTGTCTTGGCTTTCTTTTTGAAATGCCATGCTTTTCCCTTTTTATTTTGAAATAATTATAGGTTTACAGGAAGTTGCAAAAATAATACATAGAGTTTTTTTGAACACTCCACTCAGTGTTCACCAATGGTCACATCTTATATAACAATAGTACACTATTGAAGCCAAGATACTAACAATGGTTAATAAAACAACAGGGCCTTATTCAGATTTCACCAATTTTTATATGCATTTGTGTGTGTGTGTGTGTGTGTGTGTGTGTGTGTGTGTAGTTCTATCATATTCATATAACCACCATGACAACCAAAATACAGAATTGTTCCATCACTCCAAAGGGACTCCATGCTACCACCTCATTGTCACACCTATCCCATCCCTGTCGCCTGGTAACCACTAATCTATTTTACATCTCTAAAGTTGTATCATTTTGATGATGTTATATAAATGGAATCATTCATTATATCACTTTGTAAAATTATTTTTGTTCATTAAGCATACTACTTTTTCATCTGAGCATAGTTTGACTTTTTTATTGTTGAATAGTATTGCATTGCGTGGATGTACCAGACTTTATCCATTTACCTATTCAAGGACATTTGGGTTGTTTCCACTTTTTGGCTATTACGAATACAACTGCTATAAAAATGCCTGTACAAGTTTTGTGGGAACATAAGTTTTTATTTCTCTGGGATAAATGCCCAACAGTGTAATTGCTAGGTTGAATAGCTAGTCCATGTTTTGTCTTACAGAAAACTGACAAATTATTTCCAGGAGTGGCTGTGCCATTTTATATTCGAACCAACAATGTATGAGAAAAGTGACATTTTTAATATTATTTCTCCCTTAAGAAATCTATGAAAATCAAGGTTTTAAAAATAAAAGACTTTTCTGGTAATGAAAATGTTCTACATTTAAGTTGTGATGATGGTTGTACAACTCTGTGAACATACTGGGAAAAAAAACACATTGAATTTGTGAATTTTATGATATGTAAGTTATATCTCACTAAAGATGGTAAAACAAATAAAAGGATATCACAAGAAGGGATATAATTGTATTATAAAAAATCTTATTCCTTCATCAAATTTCTAATATTTATTAAGAATTTACCATGTGGCAGGCATTACATAGAATGCTTTATATCTATTAAGTCTTGACCCGTCTACTAACTGGCATGTCATTTAACCATTTTCAACTTCTGCATCCTTTTCTGTAAATGAGAATAGTAAAATTGCTTTCCTTTGTGAGGATTGAATGGAATACTGTATAAAGCATTTAGAATGCTGCCTGCATAGTATTATTCTCCTTGTTATTAAATTCATGAAAAGACATTTTTCCTCTTAGTAGTTCATAACTGCCTGGTAATAGTGTTATGAAAAAGTCATGTGTATTAATGAAAGATGACAGATTTTCCCATTATGTTTATTGAAAGAAAGGGAAGCAGCTGACATTTACTGATCACCTACTGTGCACCAGACACTATATTTATTAACCACTATTTTGGTCATTTAATATAAACAGTGTTCCATGATGGAAACAGTAGTATTATCACCATTATATAGAAGAAGAGACTAACTCCCAAAGGTTAAGAAAATTTCCCAGTTTCATAAAGCACGTATTTGATGTAACCCGGATAGAAAACCAGGTCTCTGTCCCAAGTTCATGCTTTTCTATAAGACTTTCATGGATGAAAGGAATTGATATAGATTAGACTTTTCTTCAAACACTGCAAATAACTTAGGGTATTAACATACTTGCAGCTTTTCTGTCCCCTGTATTCAGAAACTAAAATTTAGCATTTCCAAGGTGGTTGTATGTAAAGCATTTTTAATGTATTTTAAAAAGACGTTTGGAGATCCTTATGGTAGTTCAGAAGGGGCCCCAAGATTTGACTCACTCTGAATTTCCAACTGTTTCGAGCTTGAACTGAAAAAAGGCAAAATTGCTGGTGGGAATTGCCAGAAGTGCTCAGTAAGAAGTGAACAGATATATTCCAGAGATTAGAAGGAGACAAAGTACCGCATGTTGAGCTCAATTAAAAAAAACAAAACAAGAACTAATTCCAAGCTAAGAAGAAAAGAAAATTATTTGCAATAATATGTCATTGAAACCATTTCTCAAGTTTATTCACCCATGGGTTAGTCTTTGTGTTTTTTTTTTCTTTTTCAAACTCCTTTCTCTTTAGAAACTGCCAAGTGTTGTAATGGAAGCAAAGAAGGGACTCTAATGTCAGCCAAATTATTGAGAAAAACAACAAGGAAAAGTTTCTTTGTAGTAAGTCTCAGAGATGATACATCATCTGATTCCTCCGGTTTATGGAGGAACTTGGCTGCAGGTTTTCACTGGAAAGAAGCACAAGGATTTGGAATTCCACTTGGGCAACTTAGGTCCTCTCGATTTCTGGATGCACACAGAGACAGAATTACAATGAGTACCCTCACATTGATGTGAGACAGGAAAAATTTGGAAAGGAACCCACTGATTTATTCTCATGGGTTGGCATGTTATAACTTATTTTATTTTACTTTATTTTTATTATAAGCATGAGAAACAAGTCTGCTTCCCATATGATTAAAACAAAACAAAACAAAACAGCCTTGGGTTCAGTTAGGAGGTTCTCTAAACCAGAGAAATGACCTCAACACTGGCTGAAAAATCCAACAAGAATGAAAAATGGCATGCTGCAAGTTCCAGGAAGATACTGCATCAATGAGCTTCAGACACATTTCATTTTGCACTTTTATTAATGGCTTGGAAAGAGGCTGTAAACCTATTATGATAATTATATCTGCAGATGAAGGTAAATAGGATGGTGTTATAGACACTAGTGAGGAAGAGACATAGAACAGAGCAACCTTAGAGAGATTAGAAATATGGACAGGAAATGAACAAATGAGATCAGCCTGGAAAAGTAAGAACGTGCATCTGGAGAAATACATAATTTGAAAAACAGAGAGGTACTTACAGGAGGGTCATACTTGGAAAGCAGCGATGGTAAATAGGCCTTTGAGCAGATATGAGTCCTGGATATGTTTGTAACACGATGGAAAAATAATTCTAAGGCTTGTGTTCATATAGCCTTTTTGAGTGTATTTGGTTTCAAACAGGGGCATTTCCATGATCTCATTTGATCCTCAGCCCAAAGAGGTTGGAAGCACCGAATTTATTCTCCATTAAAGACATGAGGGCAGATTAAGTGAATTGCTTAAGGTCAAACAATTTGTTCATAAAATAGACATGGCTAAAACGTGGGTCTCTTGACTATTATTTTTCTCTTTTCACACCAACACCTTGTCAGTATGCCTTGGATCTCAAAATAGTAATTTTTTCTGGTTCAGCATTTATCCGTCTCTTTCTGATATTGTGCACAAATTTATTTCATGTGAGACTGAGCTTAGTATTACTGAAGGTTTGCACAGGGCGTGAACACTGCCTCTGCCCCCCACACCTCTATAAAGCGAGGCAATATGTAACAGATAGTGGACCTCTGGAGTACGAGTCAGAACCCTACACTATTTGCTTCACTAACTGCGGGGTTAGGGGTGGGCAAACCATGTGACTTCTCTAACCTCACGTGTTTCAGCTGTAGGACTGAGTGGGTTGATTGCTATGGTCTCGTGGACTTGATCTCTTTGAAGATCTAAAAGAGGAATGAGGTTAGTACAGGTAGGCAGAGACAAGACCAAGAAGCCTGAGAGAGAGAAGGTAGAAGGAGGGCCGGAGAGAGAGGCACAGAGTCCAGGTAACACCTGTACTGAGAACACTTATTAGCATATGGGCAAGCAGGCAGATTTAAGTTTTCCAGGATCACATTTACAAAATTTATCTCAATCTATTCTCTCCTGCCCTTGTTAGAGAGTTATGTTACTTTCTGAAACTTGACATTTTTTTCTTTTCCTTGGTAATGATGTATGAATTTCTGTGCATCCTCGTCTGCCCCTTTTGTGTGGACAGCAGATAAGAATCAGTGCACTAGTCATCTTTCTGGGTCCCGCCAAGATCACAATGGCTCCTTTTTCTCTGCAAAATGCCTCTAAGTCCATATGGGTGGGCCCCTTGCACTTGTGTTTGTATTTTGATTTCTCCACACCTTCTCCTTAGGTGATTAGATTGTAGGGTTACATCAGACTCAATTAGATTCTTTCCAATTGGGAATTAGAATGAAAAGATACTCATTTTATTTTCTCAGTGTGATCAGAGCAAAGAAATATGTAATGGCCTAATGTTTAGAGAAAAACATGTACTATAAGTAGAGTTGAGTGGATGCCCGTGAGGCCGCAGAAGGTGAAAGAAACTGGTGGACAGATCATGATTCCAGCCCAGCTGGATACTGACGAGTACACTTACATCTTTTTCATAAATACAGTCCCCACCCCCTTTTAAAAATTGTTTTACTGAGTTTTTTTTTTTTTTTTAACTTTTTAACAACGTTTTCACTAAGAGTCAACCAAAGTGATATCCTGTCAACATGCACATGGGGCCATCCAAAGCGTTCTGCCGCCCCAACCAATGCATTAGTCCTTGAGGATTAATGGCTCTCAAGTAGGGTTTACAATTATTTTGAGTTTGTTGGTGAATGCATGCATGTATGTGTGTGTGCAAGCACGTATATATAGTATATGTATGTTGGTAGGTAGTCATCCAAGGCATTCAGCACACATCTCATGAGTGCCTGCGTCTGTCTGTGAGGCACTAGGCCAGCACTGGGATACAGTGATGAATAAACAGAGCCCCTTCCTCACAGACCCTGAGGGCAATGGCCAACGAAACAGGTCATTATAACATACTCTATAAGCACAGCGCTGGAAGTTGGCAGAGGCCCAAGAAAGCACCAGGGGACAGTGAATAGGTAGGTGTCAGAGAAAGCTTTCTAGAAGAGGTAATGCCTGGAGTTTCCCAGTTCAAGTAGGGTAATAGTCATTTGCGGCAGAAGGTATGACATGGGCAACTGCTTTGGGGGCAAGAACCAGCAGGATATGAGAGAGGCACCCCTGGTTCCTAGGGCTACTGGAACATCAAGTACAATCAGGAGTGAAGAGACGTGAAGCCACAGAGATGAGCAGAGGCCGACTATGGGGAGTTTTGTACATCACATTAAGAATCTTAGACTTTAACATGAAAGTATGGGGGGATGATTGAAGATTCATAGACAGGTAAGTGAGGATGTGACATTTAAGATGAGGCCTGAATGATAATGACCCAAACTGGTTGAGGTTGATTTAGGCATAGGCAAAGGGAGCAGATAGTGAGAAGCACCAAAAAGTGAGACCCAGATTTCTGGTTAAAGACCAGGTGAAGCGAAGTATCGCCACCTGAACTAGAGAAGGTGCAGAAGGTTCTGGAACCTATTTGAGACATGTTGAATGTTCCAGTTTTCCTAAGAAACAGACTGTAAGACAAAGATTAAGATGCAGAAGGCTTTTTAGGGAATGCTCTTGAGATCAACACCAGTGGATGGGAAAGGAAAGGAAAGGAAAGGGGAGGGGAGGGGAGGGGAGGGGAGGGGAGGGGAGGGGAGGGGAGGGGAGGGGAGGGGGGAGGGGAGGGGGGGAGGGAAGGGAAGGAAGCAGAATTGGCTAGAGGGAGAATGTAGCCTCAATAGAAACCTTAGCTGACTCTGCGGGGGTGTTCTGAAAAGAGGATGAACCTTCAGTTCTGTCCTGAGTTGGGATAAGAGGGCTAGGCCTCAACTTCTCATTTTTAGCATTGGATGTCGGCCACCACCCAAGGCATTTGGCATCTCAGTCAAAGTGAATCTGCTTAGCTGAAGCCAAGTTCAAAGGTGGCCAACTACTGAGAACCTCTGCCAGTGGCACTTGCAGCAGCTGGGATCATATGCCCTTTATTCCCAAAGGGGGACCTGGGTGGCACACTGCAGTGGAGTGGAGATGCCTGTGGGTCACTCCGATGGAGACATCCCGTACGCATTTGGGTTTATGAGCTGGAAGCTGACAAAGAAGTTCTGGCTAGAGGTAAGGATTGGGAGGCACTGTCATATCAGTAGGATTGTGTGATCTTTCTGGGGTTAGGTACCCTTTTGAGAATCTAAAGAATACTAAACTTACCCTCCTTAGAAAAAATTGTACCAGAATATATGTCCATAGAATTTGTTTGGCTCTTTTGGACTAGGTTCACTCAATAACATTCTGGACCTGGGGCAACATCATGTAGTATGTTCATTAATTAATGAATCCAGTTTCTTGGAGCATTCACAGAATATCAGGCACTCTCCGTTATTTCACCTAATCCTTATATCACGTAAGTTAACCATATTATCCCCATTTTGCATAGGAGGAAACTGAGTTTAGAAGAACTTGTCCAGGGGTGCCACAGTTAGTACATGGCAGGGCTAGAATTGAAACACCAGTCTGTGTGACCAGCAGAGTTGGATTCCATGTGTGAGTTCCAGGGTGGGCTCTCTAGGCTCCCCCTTGGCTCTATCGAAGTCATAATAGACTCTTGCTAAGTAAGGAGAAAGCAAGGACCCAGGGATCAGCCAAGAAGGTCTATTGGTCCCCACCCCCCACACCAGCAGCCAACACTGACGTAGAGACCTGGATTGTTGGAGGAGAAAACTGCTCGCCTCAGGCAGACCCCTCCAGAGCATGTGGGGTGGGTAGGGGTGGTTGGGGAGTGGTGGTGTGGGGATGTGTGTGTGTGTGTGGTTTGCAAGGTTCCCAGGGCGTGGTGTTAATATTAGGGTGCCACAGTGGTCACAGGAGTTTGAGCAAAGGAGGAGAAGCAGCCAGGCCCCCACTCTAAGCCTGGTGGTGGGTGCTTGGCTGCCTCAGAGAGTTTTCTCTTGTATGGACACAATCATGTAAAATAGCCTACCTTGTGTTCTCAAGTTAATTGGCTAATTATTTTCTATTTGACTTGAAAAGTCACATGAGTGTCATGAGCTCTGCCCATACTTCCAAGCGTCTTTTCTATCTTTTTTATACTAGTTAATGAGAAGTCCGTTTTAAGTAAGGTCTTAATAAATGTATCATCACAAAGTTGAGTCAAATCAGCCTTCCGTGGAATCTCTTTTCTGTAGGGTCTGTTACAATAAACTTTGTGATAAGGTAGTTTCCTATGAGAACCTTTCCTAGTCCCAAGGTTTTAAGGGAGGAGACCTTGGATCCTATTAATACAAACTTACAACATTACAAAACTTAAAAACTCAACTTCATGCTGACAAAATAGAGAATAAATATAGATTCACCTTAAATTCTATAGTAAATATAAATGTTCAGTAACCTTTTCCCTGATAGCTACCCCTTCAAGTGATGTCCAGGTCTCCTGCCTCCTGCTTGGAAAAAGAAAGTGGCCCCTGATTCTAATTTTAATTAAGGCCGAGTCAAAAATATATGGGTGTTTATAATAATTATTTTCCACAATGGCATTAGCTTAAAACCCTCATTATAATAGAACCATTGTCCTGCTAACTAGTATCTTGATATACGTTTCTTTCCCTCATGCTGTAGACGCTTTCCATGAAATGGATAAACTAGGCATGTATTGATAACAAAATGTCACTTCTATTGTCTGCAATACCATGGGGTTTTTGGAGGCCATTGTAAATTATTTGTGGCTATGAAGTAATGAAAACAGGAATTGGTTACTCGTTAAAATATGCGTTAATTAATTATGCATACCGTTTTGGAAGATGCTCAGGATGCTGCTGGAAGTTCAGAAAGTCCTTATCTACTTTGGTATATGATTACACTAGGGAGGCAAGGTTAGGATTTGACTGGGGGCTGAGTTGGGCACGGGTTCTCCATTTTCCATTCATTCACTGCTACAGGGACTCCACACCTATTCTTTTAATTTCTCTGTGCTATAATGATATACATGAACAATTCCTTTTAATGAAAAAACTCATCTTTCTTCTTTGTAAGATCTGTTCCCTCAAGTCTGTGTTCACATATCCACTCAGCTATTCTATTGACCCATTTTATAGATGAGGCAAGTAAAGCTAAAAGGTTTTTCAGGCTGCTAATTCCAAAGTTAAGTAATTTGAAATAATTTTGGAAAAATTTGACAGTTTTTTCTCTATTGCAGTCTCTGGTTTTTGCCCCTTTTGTTCACTATTGCCAATGAAAAATTAGTACCTGCACCTTCAAAACTGACCAAGAATTCTGCTAGGAGTCAGGTCAACTTTTAATATTGGGCGTCTTGAGTCAGAAATCCAGGGTTTCATTTGGGATCAGTGTGTAGAGGTGGCCAGTCCAACAAAGAAGTACTCTTGTTGACATACCAGTTATGTGTAAGTGGCACCCTTTTTCATCCCCTGGCTCCTTTGGGATTTTGCTTGGAGAAACCTGTGACAAGACCCTCAGGTACATGTCTCTGCCATTCCTACTTCTCTGAAAAGATAGGGAGCCAGAGGCTGAAGAGGCCATGTGGCCTTGGAGCATTTGCTATAGCCGAGTACAGGAAACCGGAGGAAATAAAACAAAGGACATACAGCCAAAGTCCCTTCCTGGAGACGGATAGGAAACCTGGAAAATATAAACGAGGTTGCAGCCTTGCACTTGGGGGTTGGCTTGCTATTCTGAGCCTCCATCCAAGAATGAGTCTCACATCCCTCATCTGGGAGTGAGCTGTTGTGCTGTACAGGGAGAGCTGAATCCAGTCACATGTGTTTCCATTCAGCCCAAGGGTGAAACTGATTGCACTTAACCGTTCATTCAGCAGCTCCAGCGCATGTTCTCAAACAGGCTTTTAATAGAGGATCTAGTGGTTCTGGGCTTCAATGTTGTGGTTTAGGACCCAGTTGGGGTGACGTGGGGGGGCTGGGGAGGAGGTAGTTCCCTGGAGACAACCCACTGCTCTCTCAATTCTGAACAGGCATCAGACTGCTTCAGAAAACAACAACCGTCACCTTTGACACACAACGTCGTTGTTCGCTAAGGCCCCAATAACTCCAAGTCTCCAAATGGTCTGATGTCAGAAAGTCAAATGACGATAAGCCAGGCAGGGGCATAAATTCATGGAAGCCAGCCCTCTGGAAAGGGAGAGGAAGCAACAGGCATTATGGCTAATTGGGGAATACACAGTCTATCCAAGAGGCGGCCAGTATTCCATTCCAGCTGATTGCGCACCTATGTGTGTCTAAGAGCCCTTTGTTAAGGAAATCTAAATTTGAGTGTGAAATCTATACATTTTAAAATATTGGTTAAAGAAAAATGTCACTCCATGTAAATATTCATTTAATACCAGCCTCACTGTTACAGGTTGGGTTTCCTGGAAAGTAGATTCTGAGGCGAAAAGGATGCAGGAAGTTTACTAGGAGTGTCCCTGGGATCAACATTTGTAGAAGGGAAGGGAAGGGAGGAGAAAAGAAAGGAAGGGGAGGGGAGGGGAAGGAAGGGAAGGGAAAGGTTAGGCAGAGCGAGAAGTCGAGACGTCATTTGTGATAGGGTCTTAACAAAGCCTTTAGCTGACCTTGCCCCCCTGCAACTGAGATAACCCGTTAGAGCTGTTGCCTTTTGGGCTGGGAGGCCAGGCCTTTCTATGCTCCCATTAAGCAATGACTGGATCAGGCTGCCCTTGTGGGGGTGGGTACCTTAGACAAGGGCAGTTTCCAGAAAGGGCTGACCACTGAGGGTTGAGAGCATGTGGAGGAATAAATCCTTCCACCCTGAACCAGGAGCTGGGTGGACCTCCACTGTATCTACTGCAGACCCTTCCTTGCACTGCTCAGATTCACTTCTCTGTGTAAGTCCTGGGAGCAACAAGTCCGGGGTCTGGGAGTACGTCTTCTCTTGTGGGTCTCAGGGCCTCTTTTCCCACAGCTGGTCTTAGGGCCACAATAACTGCTGTCCTTTCCTAACTACCCTAGATTCTCCTCATTCTTAGCTAACTCTTGCACTGGTCCAGGTTGTTTACTTGGTATTGGGACATGCACCCTCCTCTCTGAGGGGTCAGAGTCCCTGGTCACCATGCCCTTCTCAGGTTACAGCTCATGTACTTGTTCATTTACCATCATGACTGGACAAGGTCATACCTGAAAGAACCCGTGTGGATCACAAGGGCGCCATAATTCTCCTCCCTGCCCCCATTGTGTACCAGCAGCCCTATCTCCTCCTGATAATCAGGGTCCTACAAGGATGCCGTCTTTCCTTCTTGCCTGTTTAGTGCCTGGACACAAAGAGTCCAAGGTGCCCTGTAGCAGCTGTAACTTATAGTTCAGTTGGACTCTTGCTAAGGCCTCTGGTGGAAGCATTTCCCCTTTGGGGAAAAGACACTAAACAACCCAGAGTTGCAGGCATGTGAAGCATACATTTCCCAATTGTGTCCCCAGGACTGAAAGCAAAAGGGGTCACTCCTGCTTCTTACCTTTGGTTCTTGGATCCATGTATTCTTCCTTTTGGGACACAACACCATGTAGAAGGCATTGATGTAGAATGTCCAGTGCACCCTAGAGATGGTGTCTTATCCTTGCAAGGAATCATCTCTGAATTGGTACTTCAGTTGTGCCTTCAGTGGGCCATTCCTCTACACTCGGTGTGATGTGGTACTTGATATAACTAGTAGATCCCACAGTCATATGGCCTTCCTTGCATCGTCTCATTTACTCTTAAATAGGCCGCTTGATCTGATATGATGTCATGTGGGATCCCATGCCAGCGCATCGAACACCCCTTAAGCCCTCAAACAGTAGTGTTGACTAAGGCTCTAACAGCAGAAAAGGTAAATCTATGCCCAGCATGTGTGTTCATTTCTGTAAAATGAATCACCATGCCTCCCGGTGTAAAAGGGGTCCAATGTAGTCAACTTGTCACCAAGTGGCTGTGTGTATCTGTGATGGATGATGCCACACTGGGGAGGCAGAGTTGCTGTCTCTTGCTTACAGGATGGATATTTGACAGCACCAGTAGCTGGATCAGCATTGGTGAGTGGGTGTTGGTGCCCTGCATAACCTCTATCCCTGACACTGTGTCTGTTCCCTCTGAGTGCCCACTGTGCCAACATTGAGGGGGTTGATGAGAGAGCCTGGCTGATGTCAACTGACTGAGTCATTTTGTCTTCCTCATTGTTTATTGCCTCCTCTGTGATGGATGCTCTGTGTAGGGCATTCACATGGAATACATATATATTCACTCTTCATGCCCTCTTGATAGGTCTACTACATGCTTCTGCCCAAAGCCTCTTTTTCCTTGATCTTTTCATCTTTCCCCTTTCTGCCTTGGAATACTTCAATACTGCTGAAGAGTCTACGTATAATCTTGAGCCGCTTTTCCTTCCAAAGTGAATGAATGAGTAGGTGTATGGTCTGAAGCTGTGGCCAGTAGTAAGGAAGAGATCTCCTTACTATTGAGAAGAGATCTCCTCACTCTTGTCTTTCAACACCACCCCTGAGTAGGACGGTCATGTGGCCATGATCTATTTTTAGTTCGCTCTATGTACCAGGCCAACCCATTTGTAAACCAGGCTCCACTGATCACAAGGGCGATAGATGTGTGCTAACAGAAAGGTACTGGGGCAATAGTAGCGGATGACATGGGAGACTGGACCACCTGCCCAAGGGGTTTACTTGTGCCCTTTAGCCCATTTCATCTCGGATGGATCACTTTCACCTTGCAATGAATTGCTGCTGGGCCAATTTGATCTTATGACTTGTTGGGGCTGATAGAACCCAGCTCATGGCGGGCTTTTCTGGCCACTTTGTGACCATGGTCCCAGCTTCCATCTCGTTCAGGCTCCAGTAGCACTCAACGACCTATTTTTCAAATAGTGCGTCATTCTCTTGCTTCCGAATCCTAGGGGTGCAAATTGAGATACTCCTGTTGGGACTTGCATAGCCTCCTTGTGGTGACTTTTCTCACCACGGATATGTTGAATCTTATAGAACTGATTGGGTCATATGGCTACAGTGGCAGGGCTGTTTGCACTGCACTGAGTCTGCTGTAAAGCTCCTTCCTTCTCCAGGCATCACTCAGAGATGACAGCCTTTCATGTATATGTGTTGTAAAAGTATTTCCCTGTATGGAATAAGTTGTCTCTAAAAGCTGAAGAAGCCTGCCAGGCTTTGTGCTTCCTTCTTTGCAAGGGCTTTGCCTGTCCTTTACTCTGGGGGAAGTGTTGTGGCAGGCCCTAGTCCTGGACTCTTAAAATTTCACTGAGGTGTCAGGCCCCTGAATTTTTGTAGACTTCCTCTCCCATTCTTTAGAGTTCATGTGTCCTTCATACAAGCTCTAGAATTCGTGTGTCTTGCCAAAGCCTTCAATGTACTTGTCACTTCTTGCTCATCGAGTCAGATTTGATGATGTCATCCATAGAGTGTACCAGTGGGATGTTCTTCAAGATGCCCAGAGAGTCTAAATATTATGAGATATTATTATGATGGAGGGAGGGTTAATTAACATGTCCTTGGGGTCAAGATTAGTCATGTAAACTACCATCTGTTCCAAGTATGGGCATACTGTTTTTGATCCCCTTATCTGATTGGGATGGAAAATAAGTTGTTTGCTAAATCAATGGCTATGTAGCATGTACTTGAGACTGTGATAGTCCTTTCTAGAAAATTATCACAGCAGCTTTAGTTTGGGTCATTCATGGGTTGAGTTATGCTTTGGGATTTGTCTGGCTTTTGCATTATCCAGACTAGTGAATTAAATGGCAGTATGATGGGACTACCAGCCCTGTTGCATCCTTCAGGTCTTTAAGGGTGTCACGAATCTCTTCTATTCCCTTAGTATGAAAATTTTTTTTAAAATTTACTCTCTTGATTCAATATCTTGGGGTGGGGGTAAAGGTCAGTTTTAGGGCCTTTTATACTTGGTTTTTCCTATTCGATAGCTCTTACCCTACACTCTAAGAAACCAATGTGGAAGTTGTACTAATTGCCATACTTATCTATTCCAATTAATCAATGACAGTCTGTGAAAATGACCACTAGGTGGACCTGTGAACCCAAAGGGCCAGATGTAAGCCACGTCTAGACCAGGGGTCCATTTATTACCCGGTTTAAACATGCCTTCATTCTAAGGGAGGGGCTATGATGATGCTTTACGTCTCTGAGTATCAGTGTCAACTAAGAACTTGTATCCATCAGTCCTCAAGATGTTTACTTAGTCCCCTTTCCCAGCATTAGTATATGGCCCTGGGAGCCCATGAGGAAGGCGTAGAAGAATCATTACCATATACACTAGGCATGGTGTTGCAGGCTCCTTCCTCAGCCTGAAAACTAGGTCACATCCAGAAACTGGGCCAGGAATCGTGCCTTTTTAGTGGAGTGACTACCCTCAACCTTCTGGTCATCAATCCTTGATTCACTTTGATTTCTACCTGTTTTAGTTTTCTATTGCTGCTGTAACAAATTACCGTACACTTAGAGGCTTAAAACAATACAGAGTTATTCTCTTACAGTTCTGGAAGTCAAAGTCTAAACAGGGTCTTTCAGGGTTAAAATCAAGCTGTCAGCAGGGCTGGAATCCTTCTTGCCTTTTCCAGCTTCTAGAGGCTGACCACATTCCGTGGCTCATGGCCACACCAGTCTGACCTTTGCTTCCATCATCACATCTTCCTTTGTCTCTCTGACACGTTTGCCTCCCTCTTATAAGGACCTTTGTGATTCCACTGGGCCCACCAGGATAATCTTGCCTGTGGCTTTGAAATGAGTTTTCATCAAAGCTTATGGAGAAGGCCAAAGGCCATCAGAATTATTCTCTAAAAGAAGTGAATGAGCAACTCCATCCAGGAGAAGGAGGTTTGCGTACCTTGCTCACACTGTGTAAGTGTGATTTGGGGATAAGCCCATGGGAATAGTTCTTTGTGGCTATAATATTTCTCTCTCTCTCTCTCTCTCTCTCTCTCTCTCTCTCTCTTTCTCGCTTATGTATATTAAGGGTAGGATTGTTTATCAGGTTATTTCTGTGTATTTAATATGGAAACATCTAATAATAGCAGGTGAATCACCACTTTGATTTTCATTCTGTGACCCTGGAAGTACATGACTAAGATTTCCTTTGTTTAAATTGTAGGTAAAATTAATGCACGTAAATGATTTAATGGGCAGTTTTGAGATTAACTGTTTATTTATTCACATTACAATAGCCTACATATTTCACAAATGCCTGATAAATGACTTTTGCCCCTTCAAAATTCTTCTATATTTGTTTTGGGACCATTTTTTTCTCCACCCTTCAAATCAGGACTGGGGGAAATGTTTACTCATATTAATACAACAAAATATAAACTTGATTTTAAAAAGTAAAAGATATTGATAGTCAAACTGAATAAATGTCTAAGCACTGATTTTAGACATTTTGGCGATTAAAAGGAAGACAGACTATTCTTAACTCTCCCCTCTATTCAATTAAATCCCCTCCCCATTGATTCTATTCTATTCCAAGCATTATAAAAGAGCTACAGACTACAAAGGTAAACAAGTCTTAGTCCCTGACATAAACGAATTCAGAAAATAATAATCATAACATTAAAAATAATGGCAGGAATGGCTGCTATCTAATTAAGTTGCTTTGTGCTAAGAGCTTTACGTGAATAATCTCATTTAGTCTTCAGTATGTTCACTATCCGGTACACCCCTATACACTCGTGCCCTCACTGCTCTCTCGACCAGCTTAGATTCCATACTTCATCCTCAGTTCCTTTGTGTTTCTCTCTCCCTTCTCAGCACTCATCTAGCAAAGCCCTCGTTAAACTGCACAGCCTGCTTATTCCATGTCTGCATGTATACACCTATACGTGGCTGGAAGAATATCTACTCCATGCTTTCTTCAAATTCATGGCCACTAACTCATGGGAATCCTCAGTACTGCCACGTAATCACAGCATATTTCCCAGGTCCCTTTACTCTCCTAGAAATTGATTTCATATGGACTCCTCTCTCCTCTAACTTCCAATACCTTCTCTCTCAGATTATCTTAGCTGCTGACAGAGAAAATAGACACAATCATAGGAGAACTTCCGTTAACTCCTTCCATGAAAATTACCTAGCTACCTATCTCTGTGCCAATATACTCTTCCCTTTAGTTATTGTGAAGAAACCATCCTTGCTCCTTGCTAAAGGGCAAACCCTGCATTTGAACACTAGATGTCACCTGTGTTACCTGTCAAGAGTGATAGAGCAATTATCCCATTTTTTTTCTGCATCATGATGTTTCTTCTCCTTATGGAATTAGCCCCATTGGCATATAATCATGATATTATTTCTCTTGTATCATATTCCAATTTCTCTGATAGTTATTGCTCCGTTTCTCTGTCCCAGTTTGCAATAAAATCCCTTGAAAGAATTGTCTATCTTAGATGTGTCCAATTTCCATGTTGATTTTCACCCCACAACTTCATTAAGACTACTTTGATACACATACACACATGGTAGGTATATAAATACTGCTTAAACAATTTAGTACATGCTCACAAAACTAAAAAAACAAAAACATTGTGATATGGGTATTAAGATGTTCATTTTATAGGTACTCTAGTTAGCGTGCTCAGTGAACCTTGACAGGGTTTTCATGCACTTATTAATTCTCAGGTCTCATTTTCCTTGATCTTTCAAAATCAATTAAGGAAGTGAACACATTGTCTTCTTTGAAATACTTTTTTTCTTGGCCTTCGGAACACAATACTTGCATGGTATTCCCTCTCTCTCATTGACCACTCCCTGCTTCTTTTTCTGATTGCTCATTTTCCCTCAGGAAGCTTACTTCCCTCAGATTTCTTCTTTATCTATACTCTCTTGGTCATCTCATTCATCATTGTTACTTTAAATAATATCTAGAGGCTGACAGCTCCTGAAAGAAACTTGCGTCTTTCCCGTAGCTCTTCTCTTGGATTTCTAATCTCGAATATCTACCTGCCTGCTCAACATTTCACTTAGATTTTTAATAAGAATGTCCACACATCTACTCCTGATCTTTCTCTGCAGTCCCATTCCTCCCACAGTTTTTCCTGTCTCACCTTCATCTTTTGAGTTGCTCAGGCCAACAAATTTGGTGTAATCCTTGATTTCTCTTTCTCTCATATCCCAGTCAAATCCATCAGCTGTTGGCTTTACCTTGAAATATATCCAATGTCTAACCATTTCTCACTGCTTTCACTGTTACCATTTGGCTCAAGCTACCATCATCTCACCTTGCCTTCTGTGACCCCTTATATAAAATTCCAGCCCAACTTTAAGACATTAGAGTGACTTTCACATCCCCATCTCTGCTTTATTTATCCTCAATGCACTTACCATCACTTTAAACACTATATACTTTAAATCGTGACTCTTAATTTTTCCCTTCCCTGGAATGGAATCTTTAAGAGAGCAGAGCTTTTGTCTCTATTTTATTCAAATATTTGTATCCCTATGCTTAGGTATCCATAGTAAGTACTCAGTAAATATTACCGTATTTTGCCATGTATAACTCTTTTGCTGCATTAATAGATTTCAAGTTATTTTTTCAAAATGTGTCAGAAATCCACAAAAAACAAAAAGTTGATGTTTTGACTATTTTATGCATTTAATAATAACAATTTGAGTTGCTTTGTATATAAATGACATCGTTTTTATGTATAAAAATGTGCTATTGTTATTCATTCTTGACAAATGCAAAAATATAGAAAAATGTACATCTGCTTTCCTAAATTTCCTTTCTGGAAGTTTCCATCCGCAGTCAGTGGATACAAATAGTTATTCGGATATATCCGACCATCGTGGCAAAAGGGATAAAGTGCTTCCTGTGTATAATGTGCACCCATGTTTTTGGCCCAAACTTTCAGGGAAAAAAATCTTTTGTTTTAATTTTTTATTTCAAATTTTTATTTGTTTACATTTAGGTACTTGTTTTTTGTATTATAAAGGAATTTTGGCATTTATTTTTTAACGTATTAAGGTACAAGAAATTTCATGTAACAAATAATTACAAAACACAAGAACAGATACAAGGTACAAGAAATTTTATGTACTGATACCTTATGCATCATACTTGTAGAAGAAGGCCAAGAGCTCTTTGTCATTGCAAGTTCATCATAAGTTCGACAAAACCAATTATCATCTTCCAGGGTATTATTTTGCATACAGATATCGTTATTGATTTTTAGAGTGACACTTTTAACTCGTAAGCATAAATAAAAGAATTAAAAACATTTATATAGATACGGAATTAGTACTACCCATGTATAATGCACCTCCTTTTTTTCCCCTCACAAAGTTGGGCCAAAAAGTGCTCGTTATACATGGCAAGATATAGTAGTTGAACAAACTAATAAATCATCACAAAACACTATAGGGCCTCCTGTAAGGTAGGTAATAAGATGCACATTTTAGAGATGAGGAAACCAAGACTCAGAAAGTTAAAGTAATCTGCTATAGGTCATAGAAATAGAAAGTGCGTGAATTATAATAGGGACTGAGGTCCCTCTACTCCTAAGTCCAGATCCTTTTTTTTATTTTTAACTTTTATTTATTTTAAGTGTGTTTTTCCAGGACCCATCAGCTCCAAGTCAAGTAGTTGTTTCAATCTAGTTGTGGAGGGCGCAGCTCACAGTGCCCCATGTGGGGATTGAACTGGCAACCTTGTTACTCGCACCGCACCGCTCTCTAACCAACTGAGCTAACCGGCCACCCCAGTCCAGATCCTTAAACAGTACACCATTCTGGGTTCTAGCGCAGTTTTCCCTCTGAATTCAACATCAACTTTTTTTTTTTTTTTTGAAATTCTTTAACACAAGGTTCTTGATCTTCTCATACACTTTGATGGCAGTTCCTTTCAAAGCTCCAGCTTTCTAATGAGTGCTCAAGTACCAACTCTATTCTACTGAGCCATTCTTTGGCCCATGTGTTGCCTTGGAATTTTGTGACTGTATCATGTTGGCAAAGTGATTCCTCACCATCTTGAATTCACCTGCTCTGAAATCTAGAATCAGGAAACTCTAAGGAGCCTTAGAGAAGCAAAAATATTCTTAAACCTCTAGCTTCTAACCACATGTCCTTTAATTACAGGAAAGGTCTTACTTCATCTATTATTTACTCTTTCTTCAGACACAATTTAAAACATTTTTACAGTCACTCACCTAATAATTATTGAGCAATTTCTATGGGCAAGACCCTGTTTCACATGTTCAGGACATAGTAGTAAATAAAACAGAAACATTTCTTGCCCTCAAGGAGCTTACATTCTATTGATGGGAAGAAGGGTACTACTCAATAGTAAATCAATATGTTATATAGTGAAAAGTACCATAAAGATACATAAAACACGGAAAGGGACTAACAAGTGACAGGTGAGGCACTCTCTTGATAAGGGTATAATGTCAACTCAATGAGATCTGGGACATTATTATTTTTCACCTCTGGAACACTAGTACTTCGAAAAATAATAGCATATAGTAAGGTAAATATTGTATGAAATTGTGATCCTGAATAAATGAATGACAGTGAAAAAGAGAGCCCAGTTAGGAGGTTACTGCAGTATTCCCGGTGATTGCTGATGGCGGCGAGTCACAAACAGCAGCTTTGTAGATGGAAAGAAGAGATCGTTGTCTGGACATATTTAGAAGACAGAACCAATAGCGTTTCCTGACAGATTGGATATGTGGTGCAAATTGGATTGGATTGAAGCAGAGAAGTCAAGGTTTGGATGATGCCAACATTTTGGCCTCAGCAACTAGAATAATGTGTCTTGGATTCAGGTGTGGAAGTCTATGGATGTGGTTGGTTTGGTGGCCAAAAGTATTTCTCTGGGACCATAAATTAGGCCTCTTTGTGTCTCCCTCTCTCTCTCTCTCATAGTTTCCTGAGATACCTAAAGCCAAGAACTGCTATGTATCCAAGGAAAACCATTCAGAGTCATTCTACTGTGGAAAATATCCATGCTGCTTCCACTCCTCATCCTCTTGGCCAGACACAGAGGCATCTTGTGTTGATGGCTGCCTTTCTTCTTACTCCTTGAATAAGAAAAGCATAGCCAAGGAAGGCTTTTTCCTTCAAACTCATCTTAAGACACTTGATGTTGATCTAAGGAAGAGAAAGATGATTGAAAGGGATGAGAGAGGGAAAAAATAGTGTTTGTTGTACATGTCTGAGGATGGCAACAGCTTGAACCGATTAGCTGGTTACTATGCATTCCTGGGCATGGCTTGTCACAGCGGTCTGATCTGGAGAAACATCACAGGTCCTATTCTGCATGGCCTCTTGCAGGCAAGCCTGACCTGAAAGAGTTTAACGAATTATTCTTGTAATTTGAAACAACACACACACATACACACACACACACACACACACCAAGTGATCAAAAATATGGTATAAATCTCTTTTAGTAGAGAGTGTTCTGGATTATAATGACAGTAACAGCAGAGATAATTAGATTGCAAGACAGGCAAAGAAACCCAGGAAATTAGAAAAAAAAAAAAAGAAAGCAGTGGTATTTCTTTAGGATTGTACTTGTCCCCTACATAGTTTTGCTTTTCTTAAGAACTTGCAAGATCCCCTCAAATAAGTTGGGGGCAGTAAAATCTATGGGAAAGATTCAGAGAAACCTCTGCAGGGTTTCATAGTATGTCTTTTTCTCTTTTAGTCTGTTCTAAATATAATCCTGCTTATTTGCATGCCAATCCCCAGATTGCTTTGTAATTTCACAACTCTTGGCTAGTGGTCTCAGCACTTAAGCTTTAAGAACAAAGCAGAATGTTTAGAGCATGCCTTTGGCTTCAATCTTTTCTTTTTCTCCCCGCTGTGCTTTGCAAAAGAGTTCAGGGAGGTGACCTTGGCCTGGCATGTATGCTCCTAGCCAGAGTATCATAGAAACGCAGTGGAGAGTGCTGTGTGGACTTTTCCTGTCAAGACAGCATTCAGGCATTCAGTCCCGTTACCCATGAATAACCAGAAGCTTGGATTAACTTGAGAAAGAGTGTTTCAGGGAGGTTTACTCTCCCTTTTGATTATGTGACTGGGCTGGTTCATTCATTTCAGGTTTCTGGAAAGCCCAAGCTGAAGTATTCTGAAGTACCCTCTTTTTGTGGATGCTTTATATTGCTTCTGTATTGCAAAGTAAGGCTTCAATTTAATGAAAAGATGTCCTGAAGTGTGGTCAGTGTTCTGCCTCACAGAAATGTGAATTCAAGATGCCTAACACAGACCTAAGTCATGCTAAGTGGTTATCTACAGAATTTCTATTTGGTAAGACACTGGGATCAACAGTTAAGGAGTGAGGGTGGTAGGAGGCTTGTCTTTAGGTGGTTTTATAAGTTTGGCATGGCAAGCCACTGTTGTTGTTATTTAAATAGTATGATTGGGATTATTTTGCAGGAGAGTTGAGGAAGCTCCCCTCTCAGAACACCACTCAGCCACCACCCACAGTGGCCTCTCCAAATTTGCCTCCCTTGGCCCTTTAATTTGAGTGGGTAACCAAAGGATAATATATTCCAGCGCTGAAAGGGCATGTTTTTGCTTTTGATGACATAGTGACTTTTGTCTATCAGCCCTGCCTAAAGTAAACTGGGGATTGTGAGCAGCGCACATTGTTGACACAAAATCCATGGCTGCACACAAGTTACCGTGCCAGGGCTTCTGCCTTCCCCTACAGGTGTTTTCTCCTCTTTACTCACAGAACAGCATCAATGATCTCTCTTCGATTCTGAGAGCCAAGCAGTGTAGTTCCTTTAACACGTATTATTTTGAGAATATTTTTAAAATCCAGAGAACCGTTGATGTTAACTGACACGGTGCCCCTCACAGCCCTCCAGGAGTGAGTGGTCGCTTTGTATTTTCTGATTCGTATTTTCATCGTCTCAGGATGGCAGCGGGCTGGGCAGCCTGCACAGTCTGACCAGTTCTCGGCTTTTTAAGAGATTGCGCTGGCTGTTTACCCACCCAGCGAACAGCAGAGGTGGCGCCCAGCCCTTGGCTGTAACAAAGGCAGCAGCCACCCCATCCAGACCCTGCAAAGGCAGAGGAGGGCGGTTCCGTGAGGGACTTCCGGAGCCGTCACCTTTCTGAAATGAGGGTGGTGATGGGGGGAAATCGGACCGAGGGCTGGTGGGAGGCGTTGGCGCTTTCCCGGGCTTGGCCCACGAGGACAGGAGTGCAACACTAGAGCTCTCTTCCTGCACCGGGACTGCACCATCCCCACCCGGAAAAGTCCCTCGCGCCCCCTGGTGGCGGTGGAGCGGCCTGGCTCCGCCGCACTCGCAAGTCACACACACAAAAAGGAAGAAAAAGTGGGTGAGGCACATGCAAAGAGGAAAATCAATAGGGATAAGACAGAAGAGGGAGGAGTCCCGGATCAGCCATTCTTGTCTTACGGGGTCCCAGCTGGCATCGCAAAAGGGAAAAAAAAAAAGCCCAGGCGTGAACGCGAGTGGAGGAGGGTGTGTGTGTGGCAGGGGGGTCGGGGGTGATAGGGGGACCAGGGACATTTACTATTGTCTCTGGCAGCCGCCGCGGGAGCCCAGGAGGGGGGCGGAGGCGAGGGGAGGCGGCGGCGGTGGCCAGCGCACCATTCGCTCCACCTGATCTCGGGGCGCTGTGCGCTGAGGAAGGCGCGGGTGAGCCGGAGCAGAAGGAGGGAGGGACGCCGCTGCTGCAGCCACTGCCGCCACCATGTCCTACCAAGGCAAGAAGAACATCCCGAGGATCACGGTGAGTCCGGGCGCCGCCGCCTTCCTCCCTCCCTCTCTTGCTCAGTCCCGCTGCGCCGCAGGCGCTGTGGCTTGGATCCCGCCGGCTTTGCTGGTCCGGTCCCCGGGGAAAGACAAGGACCCCGGTCCTGGGGGTGGAGAGTGGCGGTCAGTCCAGCCGGCGCGGCGGGCGCCACCCAGACGGAGCGACCCTGGGGTTGGAGAAAACAAAACAAAGAGGAAACCCAAACAGTGGCGCGCAGAATTTTGGATTATTTAGCCTCTTTTCCCACCACCCCGTAGTTCCCGAAGAACACAGGCTCATGGCCCTCCCTGGACCCCCTGCACCGCCTGGGATGTCTGTGTGTGCTGCTCCTGGCCAGGCGTGCTTTTTGTTTAAGGTTGCTGTTGGCTGGGCGGTGTATAGAGAAATGACACCTTTCCCTAGGGGTACTTAGCAGCCTGAGTGCACTCCCAGCTCCAGACCGGTGATTCTGTCCCAGGCGTCTCGAGGGTGGTAGGTGTCTGGACCATCCGTCCTCACCCTGTCCCTTTCTTGCCTGCCTTCACCCTGATTCATATTTCAGTGCGTCATTTTCGGGACTGGACAGCTAACGTGGCTCTAGCAGGAATGACCAACTTTTTTTTTTTTGCCCGCGATACGTTTTATATTTTTCATGTCATTTCTCCTCCTCATTCCAAGACAAGGCTGAGTTTTTAGAACAGATTTTAGTTTCCCATCGCGGGCACACGCTGTGTGCATGCCGTGTCCAGCTGCCATTGTGTGCAAGACCGATCCACCCGTGGCCGGTGGGTGTCAGATGCTCTGGGCGAGCCCCTAGACAGGGTGAAAGGGGATGTGCCATTATCAGGTATAGAAGACACATCTACACCAGCGGCCAGCAAATCGCTGTCACAGCAAAATACCACACCCAGGGCTGGGATTCCTCCAGGCTGCCCTGAAATGATGCCCCCAAATGGAAGGGACATAGGACAGGCCGGGATGGGCATTAAAAAAAAAAAAAAAAAGGCAGCAAAACAACAAAAAAAACCACTGACATTTGTTAGTTTAGCATGCATCACTGCAGTTGTGCTTTGTCTGTAGTGAATGAGGGGTGTGTGTAGTCTGTGTGTAGTGTGTAGTAAGGGAATGGGTGGTTACTCCATCTTTGCCGGGCGAACAAAGGAAGTGATCAGCTGGCCCCTGAGAGGCTCTGCCGCTGCCCTAGGGCAGAGCTGTACCTGCTACTGTAGTTAATTTGTCTGAATCCATGAATCCATTAGGTTTTGCTGTGAGCATGAGTCTGTTTGCACTTGTTGGGTTATGCTTGAAACACCCAGTGTATTTGTGATTGTCATGCAGGACCTTCCCCTCTGTAGGCAGGAGGAAGCTGTTCTTGCCTCTGGTGCACTTTACTTCCAAATGGTTTATTTGTCTTGCACCATCCTACCGTTTTCATCACCTGAGTTTCACTCCACACAAGTGTGCCCCACCCCCTCTTCGCTGTTCACCTTGTCCCAGGGAAGAAACACTCCCCAGAGGGGAAGAGTTGGGATGGGTAGGGATTGATTTTTGGCAGATAGAGGCAATGGGTTTAAATCCATCCTCCTTTACCATTACCTGATATCATTGACTTCAGATTATTGAAGAAATATTGTGGGTCTTTTACAATGCACGGTGTTTTCTCAGTGCCAATGATCTTTGCAAAGAGCTGTGGAATGTATCCTAAGGAGGAGAAAAAAGGCTGATTGAGAGAAAAGCTCAATTTTTATACTTATTTCCCTAACTCAGGAGATATGGACCCCAGCTCTCATGCTATTAAATGTGGGAGGTATGCTGCGTATATGCCACTTGCTTTACAGCAAGGATGCATTTGCCAGTTCTCCTCTTTGGGATAGCAGAGAACAGATTATTTTTTCTTCCTAGTCTGAAGATTTCAACTGTCCTTCTTCCGGACTTAGCCTGTGCTAAGGCACTGAGGGCCACGCCCATTCTTCTAGGCATCACTTAAGCCACCTTTAATGAAAGATACAGAAATTTAGCCCTGATGACTTCCTTGTCTTAGACGCCCCCATATATGTATGTGGCTGTGTCCTAATCCCAAGGCCAGGTTTGCTAGGGGTTCCCTTTTGTTCCTGTGTGGACTCTCTTCCCTGGGGTGCATCCTTCATTTTCAGTGCGGCTTCCATCCTTTCTCTCTGTGCGTGGGGCGTGGTGCTGCATAGCAGGCTCTGAAGCTGGGTCTGTGTCTCCAGCAGCTGTGACAGGAATGTACAGTAGTTGTGAATTTCTTCAAGCCAGACTGCCTGGTATTCATTGCTGAAAGGGGTATGTGGGGGGGGGGTATGAGACGGGGCACAGAAGAGGGTTAGGGCAGGAGTTGGGGTGGGGCTGCTGGTCTTTGGGGGCAAGGAATCCATTTGTAGATTTTTTATGCTTTGTGCTTGTATTTCCTTGATGAAACATTCTATTTCAGAATAAAATACTTTTGTACATTTGCCAGTCTAGAAATGATTATGGTTATCTACCTATTATAAGGGTTGAGATATTTATCTTCCTAGTTAACAAAAATATGGACATAGATATAGATATACAGAAAATATGATCAAAGATCTGAATATAACATATATCCCCTCCTGTCAATTCTAGTACGTTTTATAATGGTACGATTGTGGAATTTGAATTAAGTTGACTACCCTCTCTATATTCCTTTCTGTGAAGGCTGCCCCACCCAGTAGCTAAAATGTCACTATAATCTAAGGATGAGTGAGGGCAGTCTTTCTGGGCCCTGTACTGTTTACCTTCCCAGACAACACCCTTTGCCACAATTTGAGGGGGCGGCAGTAAGATTTTGTTTGTTTGTTGTCTTTCCTTCTACCTATTTTTGCTGCTCCCCTGAGATTAAAGCCTTCTTACTCCCACTGTGTTCATTGGTTTCTTGGAAGTCCAGGTTGGGGGTTTCTCTGTCACTGATAGAATTGCCTGGGGCTTTCCCTGTGAGTATCTCAGGCCTCAGATGTCACCGTGCTTTCTCAAGTCAACCCCCTGCATGATCTCTATGGCTTCCCTCAATACCAGCCATTGCCTCTAAATGTCAGAGACTGGCAGTTTGGGGTGGTCCAGCTGTGCAGAGCAGGGACCTTATATTGTCATTCACCTCTGTCTCCACTCATTAGCACAGTGCTTAGGCCATAGATGCCAATGATGACCAGGTAAATCAATAAATGAATTAAAAATTGTTCCTAATACGAATCGCTCACACCTATTGAGTGTTTATTATATCCATTGCCTCTTTTCATCCTTGGATCCACACTGAGAGGTACTCTAGTTATCCCTATTTTATAGATTTGAAAAAATACGTGAAAATCAAATGCACTTGCCCCAGGTCAGAGGTATCCTGTTGGAGGCAGGACTCACCCCTACACACCTGGCTGAAATCAAAGGGCTTGCCCCTCCTCGCCGCTCTCCTCTTGGTGTCTATGCTTCTACCATCGTTGTTCCTTGGTGTTGGTAGGGCAAATAATTTAGAGAAAAGATTCAGACAGGCTCTACTCCTGGTAGGACCTGTGATGCATATTTTTCCTGCCACGGTCAACAAATTCCATAGCATGGTCCCTCTTACTTTGTATGTGATATAAATATACACACCAATTTTAGGGATGGTACCTACCATGTCCATGCCACAGCTAGAAAGTTTGGGTAGTTACATTACAGTCATTGTTTTTCTCTGACAGAAGCTAAAAGTTGAAGCTGACCACAGGAATAGGTAGGGATCTAAGACTTAGGATGCAGGGCTTTATGCGCATTCTCTGCAGAAACCCATTTCACAGTTAAGGAAACTGACAGCTAGGCAGAGTCAGCTATACAGAGTTACACAGTGAGAATTTTGTGACAAAACTGGATGGAAATCAGAGCCAGGTCTTGTCTGACTTCACAGCCTCAGCTGCCCGGCTGAGCCGCTGCCTCCCAGAGGAACATGCAATTTTGAAAGGTGTGGATAAAGAGCTCCAGAATTCCCTCTAGAGACAAATCGCAGAGAACTGGCTTTTTGCAAATGCTCATTGGATTTCTGTAATACTGTCTGGCAGATAATGCATTTCCGCTGCACTGGAGGTTGGGTTGTATGTGTGTGATGTTTGGGAATTGCCGGAAGACATCCTCAGTCAGGAACGACCTGGAGAGTTTGGTCCTGGGCAGAGTCAGAATGCTGTGGTCTCACTGGAAGGGTGTGAGTGTGCGCAATGTGGGTGTCCTGGGAATTTTTTTCTTTTTTTGAAGGGAAGTGAAAGGGGCCTTATGAACTGGGGGAATACCCAGATCTCTGCAGCGGTTGAGTTGGAGGCCTAGAAATAGACTAGAACCTAGACAAGGGATAAGTGCTGCCCCATTCCTGGAGCTCTGCCTTCCTCTTGTTTCAATAGATACCATGTTGGATTGGGAGCAAATAGGAGGAGATGGAGAACTAGAGTTTGGAAGGTCGAAGGAAGTCACCCCAAAGCTAGCTCTATCTGTATAAGGCATCTTGGAAGGGAAATTCCAGCATAAAAGACAGAGAAAAACTATCAAAGTCATAGGAATGGAAAAATCTTAGATATCTGATCATGGAAATCTCAGCCCAGGCCCTGCCTGGGGTGTTCATTTGTTATTTTATATTTTGAGCAAGTATGTGGTGATTCTCAGCCAGATTATTTCTCTTGCTCAAATACTAGCAAAGCACCTCTGGTGTATAGAGCTCTGACTATTAGTAACTGTGACAGAGCTAGTTGGGCACTTGGGGGAATTCTGGAGAAACAGATTTCCTGAGAGAATTCAAGTTTCTGTGGTAGAACTGTCAGTTGATAAATACAAATCTGTCCGCTTATCTCACTGGGCTGTTGAAAGGCTCAAATGAGGTAGTGACAGTGAAAGTGGTCTGTGAACCCCGGATGTATTCAAGAGAGGCAATACTGATTTATTTATACAATCTCAGCTAGTTTGGAATGTGGAAATTAATAAAGGAAGACTTGACAAAGATCTAGAGTATAAAGAGACTACTTAGAACACTAGTTTTTTAATACACGTTTCAAAAACAAATAAAAATTAACACAATGTTATAGAAAACTTATATTTTCCTGTTTTATTTATATTACTGTGTTCCTCAGAATTATGATTGTTATTCATTAGTGACAATCTAATAGAGGCCATTAATCTGTCTCTGGACTTTGAGATAGAAGACTCCGTTAAGCTGAATAAAGGGCACTTTTCTTACTTAATTGAACTGTATCGTTTTCAGTCCTAATCAACTTATAGCCTAGAGTGACACAAGTTATGAATCCTCTTTGTAGCAATTTCTTCACAAGTCCCTGTTCAGTGGCTTTTTCTCTGCCCTACCTCCTCAGTTGGAAAAAGATAAAATGGAATTTGAAAAAGAACAAAAAAATCTTTTTACATCCTAACGGGACCCTTATGTATTGATACATTCATAGAACTGCTTACTACATTGGAAAAATTACAAAATGTTTATAGTAGTGGGATTGTCTCACTAGGATGTAAATGTGCTTCTCTTTGACTAAGTCCACACTTCTAATCATGAAATTCAAATTTCTAAACTAGAAATTTGAATATGTCACCACCTTCAGGGATGAATGTTAATAAGAGGTCTGAACCATCTCTGGTTACACCCTCCTCAAACCAATGCTCCACCTTACCTTTCCTCCCATTTTCTGAAGGCCAGTGGGAAACAAGTGAGAAAGACCCTGGACACTCCAAAGAAATAAGTTCCTCTATTTTGAGATGCTTCTGCTGTGAAATCCTTCTCTCATCCAACTGTGTGTCTCTTTCAATATCTGCAATAGACCCTCCCCTCCAAATAGTCTGGTGGAATAGGATGAGCCCCTCAACTTGGCCTCTTTTTTTGACCCTAGTCTCTATGTGGAGTCCAGTCCTAAAACTACGTCTCTTGAGGAATGTTTCTCGTGTTAATTAGATTGTAGGGAACTCAGTGGTTAAAAAGAGGGGACTAAGCATAGTGGAGTTAATGTTAATAGCTACCATTTATTGTGTGCCTCAGCACAAACTACACGGATTATCTCACTTAACTCACAACAACTCCTGGAGCTGCAATTACTAACCCTAATTTTGTGTTCTGGATAGAGGCTCAGAGATTAAGTAACTTGACTAAACCCACACAGCTGCAATAGCCAGATCATGGGGTTGGTCCTTCCAGAGGTGAATTAGTTTCACAGGCCGAAAAGTAGTAATTCCCTATCCACTGGAACAGCAACTGAGTACACCTCCTCCCAATGGTGGTTCATGCCTTGCTCTGCCAGCTGTCTGAGTTAGCTTCTGGCTTTTGCCCAGGAACACGTCTGAGTGGAAAAGGATTGAAAAGCAGGGTGGAAAAGCAGATGCTCCTTTTCTGCCTTGCATAAGTGCAGATCTGAGCCCAAAGCCCCTTCTCACGCTCTGTCCCTGCCCTCTTCCCTGACAGAGAAGGAGCCAGGCTCCCCATTCTCATTCAGCCGGGCAGAGAAACCCACGACACACCCAGTACTCTAAGCCAGATCGGGGAGCTCCACTTTAGAATGGTCCAAGAACCTAATTGGGACATCTGGAATTCAAAGACACATTTCTCATGTGTCTTTGATTTCTTTCTTTTTTTTTTCTATGCAAGCGCTGGACAATGAGATATGAAGGATAAAATGAGATTTTAGTTTTTTTAAGAGAGGAGTTTCTCTGGCTAGTACAGCAAAAGAGCCCTCTTGTTTTACCATGCAAGGAAAGGAAGAGAACCCTGGATGGAGTGTCAGCACATTGTGGTTCAGGCCTGCCCTTGCCTCTAACTTACATGTGACTTTTGGGCAAACCCTTATGAATCTTCTCAGATTCTGCAACAGTCAAATGAGGGCATTGAACTCGGTGATCCCCAAGGTCCCCGCCAGTGCAAATGACCCCATGAGCCTTTATTTTCTCCTACGATCATGGTCAGCCTCTCCTTATTTTGTTCTGAATGCACAGGGAGGAGTTCTAAGCCCTGCCCGTGAGGGAAGGCAGAGCAGTGAGAAAATGGATGAGAGCAACAGTTGTTGGCTTCAACTCAATGGGACCAGCCAACATCTGTGTTGGATATAAGGGTCTTTGGTTGCTTTTTACCCCTGAAAACCCAGCCTTTTTCTCATTTAGACAGTGGACTTGGTTAATAGACTCTGTGCGGGGGAGAAATGCAATAATGCCGACTGGTCGGTCCTTTCTTTAGCAGAGGTTTAGTATTAATTCAAATGAGTATTATTATTAAAATGATAACCATGATTCATTTGCTGACACAAACAGTCTCTCTTGGATAAGACTACCATTGATAAGAGCACAAAAGCGACAATTGCCCCAACTCCAGCCTGGTCAAACAAACAAGGAAACCCACAGACAACAGCTCCATGTCTGTAGTGCTCACCCAGCTCTTTGCAGTTACACTTGCCAATATTTTAAACATAATGGCGGACATCCAATCGAAATAACCCACCCCAAAAGCCAAATAATGCCCCAAACACTCCATGAGGTAGAGATGGTTTTTGTTTCGTTACCACTGAATTTCCAGGACTTACTTAGTCTTTAGGCTGGCACGTATTGAGCCCTCTGTAAATATTGAATGAATATTGAATGAATGGATACATTTAACACTTACTTTGCAGGAACAATTTCAAGGGAGACGATGATCAGAACCTCTATGCATTTGTGCTTGTATACCACCCTCCCTTTTACTAGAATATTAACTTATATTAAGTTTTAAGACATAAGGCCTGGCTCTAAGAAACCAGCATAGAATCACTGGGCTAAGAGAAACATGACAGCCCTTTAGCAGAACACGCAGAGTTAACTGTAATAGGGGACCTGATGTAGGCACATGTGCCAGGGAGTCCATCCATTCTTTCTTCTCAGGCCTCTCTTCTGCCCCTGTTTCCAAATTCTGCATCTGGCCTCATTCTCTGCCTGTTTCAGGGGCCTCCCTGGGTACTTCTTGCTTGCAAACAGACCCACCGTTCTCTTGCTGCAAATGATTTAAAAGAATTAGTGGAGACCTTTCTGTCTTCTTTCACATAGAGAAAATTGTCACCATGACTTTTTGAACTGAGATCTAACATAGATCTTACTGGAGGCCCCTTTCTGCCTTTGCACAGAAACCAAAGTCATTAGAGTTATTAGCAGCAATTAGATAGGCATTTGTACAGCAAATCCTGCCTTTTAGAAAGCTTAGTGAGGGAGCAGCCTGTAGTTCTTTTTTGTTTCCCTGTTAGGGTTAGCCATTTAAAGGGAGTGTGTGTGTGTGTGTGTGTGTGTGTGTGTGTGTGTGTGTGTGTGTTCGTTCTCAAAGATTTTCAATCCCTCACTCTACCACATCTGTCAGCATTTTCTGGGCTTATGTTCGGAGTGATTCCTATTCCTATTAGCTTTTATTCTAAAATTCATTCTTTGGTTTGAGGGGTGGGGACAGTTAAACTTAAAGCACTTTTTACCAAGCTCATCTCTGTAAACCATGTACTTTATGGTCTCAATAATCTATGTGTAATAATAATCACTGGATCCTTTTAAAAGGAGCATCTATAAGGGAGGCAAAATGAAGAATTAAAGTATATTCATGGAACCTAAAATGTTAGATCAGAAAGCATTAGAAGTACTATATGTATTAGGATGTGTCAGATATAATATAATCAGGTGTAATAACAGCATTTTGCTATTTCTTGATGGTATAAATAAGTATTTATTGACCATCGGCTCTGGGCCTAGCAACGTGATGCTTCTCACAGGAGCATCTAATCTAGAACACAGGAAAAATTAGTTTAACAATTAATAAGAAGAATGAACATTTATTGTATTTTGTATTAAATGCTTTTTATTCATTATCTCATGGAATCCTCAAAACAACGCAATTAGGTAGATGGATTTCCAGCTAGGTCTTCCCATTTTATTGATGAGGAAACTTAGATCAGGAAATTTGCCTAAGATCCCACAAGCCTTCATTGGTGGAACCCAAATTCAGACTGACTCAGAGCCCACATTCTTAACTCCACTATATGTTTTTACCTTAAATTCTACTTTCTCTTATCTCCTCCCACCTCCGGGGTTATGAGACGTTGTTTCAGATTGGAGTTCACCTACCATAAGTCCAGGGTTGAGCCTTTCTCTGCATCTGTTTCTCATGAGGCATGAGCGGTCCAGGTTATGGGAGGCACAAAGAGCAGCCAGTTGGTGTCCTTCCCTGTACGGAGCTGGAATTAGGGGCTGTGCCCATTCAGGAAGCTCTGCAGCCTTCCCGTTAGGGGTGGCCTTGCTTCTGGGTATTTCCAGACAGCTCCACACTGTTGTACTTACACAGCCAACTTGCCAGGGATGTGCCCACCACTCTTTGTACTGGAGGCTATTTTGCACTGAATTAGCAAAAATACCAATGAGAGAGAGAGATTCTTAGTGTGGATTTGAATGCCACCCTCTGATTCCACACCCATGCTGCACTCCCTAGCTTCTTGATAAATCCTAAGCAAGATTCCCCTGAGGTTTTCAGCTACATTGGCTCTGTGAAGTTCATAGTCAGCATCTCCTTAGAGATTATTTTAATCTAGCTTTCCCTTACATATGAGGAGACTGAGGCCCTAGGGCTGAATGAATTATAGTTTTTTCTGCTATCTGGTTTACCATAGGCCATCAAGATTTTAAAATTGAGTAGGAAATTTCTGTTTCCAATAAAAAAAAAAAAAAGCATGACAGTTATAGAAAAATTTACCAAAAAAAAAAAATAAAAAATGAGGGCAATAAAAATGAACTACAGTGAAATTCACCAAAGATAGCCATTGTAAACTTTATGACTACACCCATCTGGAATTTTTTTCTTACGACTTTGTATGCCATTTATTAAAATGGTACCACATAGTCTTCCTGTTGTTTTATGTCCTGCTTTTCATCCCACAATATGTTATGACATCTTTCCATGTTTTAAATAGCCTTCCATAACATAATTTTAAATACCTACATATTATCCTCATTCTTGGGGATCTGGTTAAATTAATCCCATTTTGTTGGATTTTTTTTATGTTTCCAACATCTTGGTATTAACAACAAAAATGAAATGATGGATTTGTTTTCAGTTGCCATTTTTTAGTTGAAGTTAAATTAAAAACCTACCCCCAGGATGAGAGGTTGAGGAACTTGCCCAAAGTTGCTCAGCTCCCGGGTATCAGACTATAGATTTGAATCCCAATATGTCTAGTCTTAGTCTTATATTCTTGTCATCACTCCAAACGCATCAGCAGTTGTGCCATTTTCCAGGGAAATCTGTTTTTGCTCTTGAATGAGCACATTTGTTTTCTCACCACCATTTGTGCTTGCCTCCCTATCTTGTTGAGGCTGTTGACCTTGGTAGGTACACAGTGTCTTAGGACCTGAAGCTACACAGCTGGAGAGGAATCATGCCCAGTCCCTTTTTTCCCCTCTTCTTAATGGCTTAACCCATAAGCTTGGAAGCTGGTTTTAATTTGATATATTCTGTGTGCATGTGTGTTTGTTTTTAAAACGTTTCCCCCTTAATTCTTTCAAGGAGACCTTTGTTTGAAATCATACACTCTTTCCCTCAAAGCCAATCTGTGCCCCAAATCTTGATGGGATTAGTTTGTTTGGGGATATTGATAAATTTAGAGTGGGGGTTCTGGGTTATCCAACTAAATTGGTTTAAATTACGGCCTTACAGCAAGAAAGGGCTTTAAACAACTTAGAAGATTTGCAAGCAATTGAAGTCTGCTTCTAGAGACTTCATCTTGGGTTTATTCCACAAAGAAGGTATGTTTTTGGTTTTTTGTTTTGTTTTATTTCAGTTACTTCGTTGCGTGTTCTATCTCAGACTCTTTTTGTTGTGAGAAATTATGGGGAAAGCTTAGCTTTGTTTGGTTAAGGGCAGAAAAAGAAATAAGGAGCCCATTATTCCAAACTCCCTCATTTTAATGTTTAAGAAAATGTGGGCCAAAGAGAGAAAATAATTTGCCAAAGGTTACACAGCAAAATAGGTGTGTTTTTTTTAAAAATAAGGCTTAGGACTCATTTCTCTTGCTCTGGTTAAGTGCTTTTCTCACAGTTTTGTTTGAGGCAGGGATGTGGGCTGAATTTTGTCCCCTCAAAATGCATGTGTTGAAGTCCTAACCCATGTATCTCAGAATGCGACCATATTTGGACATGGGGACTTTGAAGTGGTAATTAAGTTAAATGAGATCACTAGGGTGGGCCCTGGTTCAGTATATGACTGGTTCTTATAAGAAGAGATTAGGACACAGACACACACAGAGCAAGACCATGTGAAGACAGAGGGAGAAGAGGGCCATCTACATGATAAGGAAAGAGGCCTCAGAATACACCAACCATGCCAACACCTTGATCTTCGTCTTCTAGCCTCCAGAATTGTGAAAAAATAAATTTCTACTGTTTAAGACACCCAGTCTGTGATACTTTGTTATGGCAGCCCAAGCGAACTAATACAGGGCGGAGGTTAAGAACAAAGACCTTTAACAACTCAAAACTTCAAACTTTGGAAGTTCTCAATTACCAGAAGAGGGAAACTCAGATAATTAATATTTATAAGACATTATCCCATGTCAAAGACTTTGCAAACTGATTTTTAGTCATGATTTTATATATGGCATCTCATTCCATCCATGATGCCTAGATTATAGGTATTATTAGTCCCACTTTACAGATGCAGAAACCCAGGTCCAGAAAGTTAATGTATCAAAAGTTACATGGTGATTAACTAAGTGGATCTAAAGTTACATAGTTATTAAGTGGGGGAGCTAGCACCAAATTTACCTCCTTCTCTGACTTTAAAACCTCTATCTAGTACCTAGTACCCTGTGCTACTTCCTAATAAGGAAGTTAATCTAAGCTGTTTATTTTTATTTATTTTCAATTTTTTTTAATTGGGAAATATTGGGGAAGAGTGTGTTTCTCCAGGGCCCGTCAGTTCCAAGTCATTGTCCTTCCATCTAGTTGTGGAGGGCACAGCTCAGCTCCAAGTCCAGTCACCATTTTCAATCTTTAGTTGCAGGGGACACAGCTCACCATCCCATGTGGGAATTGAACTGACAACCTCGTTGTTGAGAGCTCGCGCTCTAACCAACTGAGCGATCCGGCCACCCCTCCAAACTGTTCAGTAATCTTGTCATCAAATTGTTTAAAGGTTGTGAGGAGAAAAAAATTTACTCCAAAGTCCCAGTGACCTAGAATCCGCTTCATTGATTGGACAGGAAATATTTCTTCCCTGATTTTAAAATAAAAGCAAATCAGAGATATTTAAAAAGATAATCAGGGAATTTGAGTTTCACTACAAAGTCTTTCCTGTGTCTTACACCTTTGCATGTTGACATGGACAGATACAAATAATAGAGCATTAATGTTTGTAGTGATGGAACCCAGGCCCTGAAGAAATGTAAAGGGGATAGTAACATATTTTTACAGTAACATATTTTTACAGAAGGATTTTCAACAATAAGACCTGATAAATACGCAATCAACAATAACAAAAAAATCAAATTCACTTGAGCTGCTGGTAAACCCAGTTGTTATGGTGTGAGAAAGATGAGGTGCTTTAACTATTGAATGTAGATGGCTTTCTTGCAGCTGTGCCCTCCTCGTTTAAGGCTGTGTAGTCTATCAGTGTTTAAATGTGCAGGTTTAAACTTACTTGGTGTTTATTAGTAAGAAGACACAGTCAAGTTAAGAGTTGAGTGGCTTTGTTTCCAGCAGATACTGGGGTTAAGTCCCAGTGAAGTCAGCCATATACTAGCTATGCAACTTATTGCCTCAACCTTTAGAATAGAATATTAACCCAACCTCTTCTCACCGTTTTTCATCACTGCCGCCATCACCCCAGCTCAAGCCTCTGTCATCTTACTGCAGGAAGCCCCTAACTGGTCTTTGTGTTTCCACTTTGCCTACCCATGAGCTCATTCTCCACGCACCACCAGTGTGATTCTTTAAAAATGTCAATCAGATCAAGTCACACCCTGTTCAAACATCTCTTGCACTGGGAGTGGCTCTCCAAGTTCCACGTGGCCTGGCCCTCACTGTCCATCTCTCTGGACTACAGTCCTGCCACTGCCCCTCAGTAACTTGGCGTCCTCTGTCCTCCCCTCTCACTGTCCCTTGGACCTGCCATGCCCATCTCCAGCTCAGAGCTTCTGTACTGGCGGCTCCCTCAGAGTGGGGAGCAGTCTTTAACAGGAGCAGCTGTTCCTTGACTTGCCCCCCTCAGGTGGTTCAGACCTCTGTTCAGCTGATAGCTTTTCAGACAGGTCTTCTTTGAGAAACCACATCAGAAGGAGTCCCACACTCGGCCAAGCCTCCACCATCCCCTTACTCTCTAAATTTCATTTACTCCTGTTGAAATCACACTCAGTTAGTGGCCTACTTGTTCTTTGCCTTTTTAACCATGCAATACAATGGCAGGGGATTAATTTTCTTCATGGTGGTATCTCTAGCACTGTGAACAGGGGGCATGTACAAAATGCATTCAATGAAGGAAAGACTGGATAGATAAATACATGAATGAAAAGGCACACTGCTCCTTTACTGGGAACTAATGTGCTTTCCCTGGGTTAAACGGTGTCAAGGAAGCAGTGTTTATCAGAAGGCTAGGAGACCATCTGCTCCCTGGTGATAGGGAGCACGTCTGTGTTGTTTTCTGCTGTATCCTCAAGGCCTAGCTCAGTCTAACCTTGAATGAATGGAATGAGGAACGAAAGATGAAAAGGTTGGGATAATAGGGACAAAAGTGATAACACACAGATGAAAACCTTCTGTGTCTGACATGACTTGAAGGGACTTGCAGAGGTTGTAACTTGTTTGTTGTTTTTTTGGACATAGTTTCATGCATGTCACAATGCATATCTTGCTTTGGGATGCGTAAGACAACTGCAACTGTAAAATTCAGTAGTCATAGCACTTTTTGAATATTTCTGAGCAGAGGCACAAAAACAATAGACTATTTTGAAACGATTCCAAAAGAAGATTATTCGCTGGTGTTAGAATCCCAGAGTGTTAAATAGTGAGCATCGGAAGAGTGCAACTTCATGGCTTTGCAGATAGGTAGGAAGTCTACAGGCCTTCAGGTGTGGGGGATGTATTCCTGTAGTGTCAGCGGGATGTCTGCAAGTGAGTCTTGACAGAGAAAGACAGATGCGGTGTGATTTCACTTATGGGTGGAATCTAAAGAACAAAACAAACAAGCAAAACAGAAACACACTTAGAGATACAGAGAACATTTTGATGGTTGCCAGATGGGAGGAGGGTTGGGGGGCGGTGTGAAAAGGTGAAGGGGTTAAGAAGTACAAATTGGCAGTTGCAAAATAGTCATGGGGATATAAAGTACAGCATAGGAAATATAATCAATAATATGGTAATACCTCTGTATATAGTGTCAGGTGGGTATTAGACTAGTGGGGGGTCACTTCATAAATTATATAAGTGTCTAATCACTATACTGTACACCTGAAATTAATATAAAAATAATATTGAATGTCAACTGTAATTGAACATTTTTAAAAGAGGGGGGAAGGTGAAGGGAAATAAGAGGTCCAAATTTCCAGGTATAAAACAAGTAAGTCATGGGGATATAATGTACAGCATAGGGAATAGAGTCTAATATTGTGATAGCGTGGTATGGTGGCAAATGGTCGCTGGACTAATCATGGTGATCATTTCTTTATTCAACGTATAAATGTTGAATAACTATGGTGTACACATGAAACTAATATAATATTGTATGTTAGCTAAATTTTTAATAAAAATCTTAAAAAAATAAAGCAGTCTTGAATACAGTCCACAAGATGCCTATTGAGTAAGGTCTTAGATCTTTGTTGAAGGAAAAGAAACATTTCGTTATAGGATTAACTGCCCACTAGTCTCATTTTTGGTTTCTAGTAAGTTTTATGTGGAGCCTCAATTGCGTTTATTTCAAGGGTTCATTTTCTTCAAAATCAGCCTGACCTCTTGAAGTTCTAAGGGCATCTGCTGTTTTCTGTCAGTATAACTCGGAGAAGTTTGGGGCCTAAGAGTCGAAAATGGCCACTGCTTTTTTTTTTTTTAAAGGAAATTCTTTTTTTCTTTTCTTAACTTCTTTTATATATTTAAGTGTGTTTTTCCAGGACCCAGGACCCATCAGCTCCAAGTCAAGTAGTTATTTCAATCTGGTTGTGGAGGGCGCAGTTCACAGTGGCCCATGTGGGGATCGAACCGTCAACCTTGTTGTTAAGAGCACAGCGCTCTAACCAACTGAGCTAACTGGCTGCCCCTGGTGGTCACTGTCTAGCAAATGAAAGCAGAGCTATGGGTGTACAGGTTTCTAGGCAGATAGAAGGCTCTGACCAAGAGAATCAGTCATCACCATTGTCTGATTCTTGTGTCAAAAAAGAGCCAGAAAAAGTGATCTCCTCCATTCCCTCTGCTCCTCATACTCCTTCTTAGGAATTGTGTCTGGGCTCTTGGAGAAAGGTAGTTAATATATATACACATAATATATAATATATATATTACATATATATATTATGTTATGTATATATTATATATATATATATATATATATATATATAAAGAGATTAAAAAGTCAAGAAGTCAGCTACTTTTTGGGGATGGCGGAGAGTGGGTAGGCATCCAGGTGAGAGGCATTGACCTGAGAAGATTTGGGTCTAACTTTTAAAGAATTATTCACTTATTGAGCACCTACTATGCACCAGATTCCTCACCTCCGTCCTTTGGGGACAGATATAATTTAACTCATTTTATAGCCTGGACTGTGGCTCCAAAGCCCTCTTTTTCACCATTTTATCAGGCTGCTTTGGCACTGATTCACCACTTGGGGTTTTTAGCTGCAAAGTGAGTGATGAGGCCTGGACAGACGCAGTCTGATGTCTGGACTCCAAAGCCAAGCACACTGGAGAACATCTCTGGTCTTTGAAACAGTCCCTTCCTCCCACACTGCCTCTCCGAGGACCCTTTCCATGGCAGCGTGATGTGAGCTGGAACATCGCAGCTGTACATTCTCTTAAATGCATCCACCACGGGACAATTTTAGGAAGTTGCATAAGCCACTGGTTTGTGTGCTTATAACCACAATCCCCAGGCAGCCCCCACCAATTTTAAAAGTATAAGGTCAGACATGGAGAAGAATCCCTGTGGCCACCGCAAATAGATGGGGAGTAATTGCCTGTCATTTGAAGGTGCCGCTCACACATTCCAAGCCCGGAGCCTGCATTCCTCCTCCGGGAATTGCATTTTGGCTGGCTTTCAGGGTTAGTGAAAGAGTTTCTTGTTTCTGAGAAGCAATAGGGTGGGAATTCACTAGGCTTCCCTGTCATTCTAAAGGCCCAGTCAAAGCCAGCTGCCAGTCAGAAGTGATCAAAGACGAGAACCACGTCTCAAAGAGGGAAGTGGGTGCCATTCATTGGCCAGCAGCTCAGAGAGGCAAAGCTCAGGGTCAGTTATAATGAATCTAGGGCTCTTGACTCCCATTCCAGGGACCGTTCTGCTATCCTTTGCTGCCTTTCAGTTGGTATAGCCATTTTCAGTGTGACATTAACTCAAGTCCATCCACTAACACCTGAGCATTCCTCTAAATCACAGGCCCCCATTTCTAGCCATCTGCTGCATGGCTGTTTGGTTGACCAGCATCTCCAAATTATTATTCATCCTTGTGCCTCAGCTTTGTTACTCTCCTTTCTGTTCTCCACTTTTCTTATGGGGTCCTCCCTGCCCTCATACCTTGGAACTTCAGTCAATGTTGACATACCACTTTCCATTTGCCTTCAGTTGCTAATTTGAGTTTAGCTTTCCTCTGCAGTATGCCCCATTCTTGCTGTCACACTAGACCAGAGCAATCACCTTATTTTTCCTGTTTATAATTTGCTTTATTAAATCCCATGTAAAAAAGTTGTAAAATGTTATATGCTTTGTGCAGCTAGTAAAATGATGTAAATAAATACATAGAGGAGAAAGAGGGGGAAAAATTAAGTTCCTCATACCTCCTCCCTCTGCATCCCTTCCTCTTACCACACCCAGTGTTAATAATTTGGTGGATATCTTTCCAGACCTTTCTCTTGCTCCCACAAGAACATAATAAACATATTTACATAGCGTGTTTTTTTTTGTGTTTGCTTTTGCAAGAATAGAATCGTATTTTATATTTCTTTTAGACCTTCAGTTCAAGATGCAGATTTAACCTGTTTTAAAAAATAGCTGCATAATAATCCATAGTGTGGCTGTATTGCAGTGTGTGAAATCATGTCCCATGGTTGGATATTCAGGGACGGGGCTGGATATTTTCTGCTTGCTTACCCACATACCCTCTCTGCCTGTCTCTGCCCTGCTCCATGCCCTGGACCTGTCTGGTCAGCATCCATATGTCCTTTGCCCTTGGACGCCTGCTTTGATTCAGTCCATGTGGCTGCACTAGGAGACTGGAGGGAAGGTGCGCAATGAAGTCTATTTTCCCTGATTACTTCCTGCTGGGTCACTGTGGAGTGGCTGCATGCCGCCACTGAAGGTCATGGCTCCTGTCAGGCAGCCTTCTCCATCCAGCTACCCTCTTCACTGCCCATAACCACGTCCTTCCGTGCCTCCTTCAGGCCTGGGCATGGAAATGGCTCCCTGCTCTTGGTCCCTGGATCCTGCACTTCCATTTAATTTCCCTAAACCCTGTTCATACTTTGTTAGATAATCCTTTGGTTAAACTCTCCTTAATCATCCAGTACGAGTATTCCATTTGCTTCCTGGCAATCTGAGTGATAAAGGTTTTTTCTTTTTTTCTGCTACTTGCTGTTACTTTCTGACTAGTTCTTTCCTTAATGTGGAACATGGCCATTCTGTTAGCTTAATTTTTTTTTTTTTTAATTCCACGTCGCATTCACTTGTTTTCTGAAAATCCTTCCAGAGCTCCCCAGGATTCAGAATAAAGGTCAAACTCCCTAACCAGCCATCTCTTGCATCATCCCCCATCCCAGGATCCTAAGCATCAGGGACGCTGCACAACTCCACAGTTTCCCCAACATGCACTTCTTGCATTGGTACAATTAGCTGTTACACTGGTACAATTGGTACAATGACTGGTTTCATGGTGTTAGACCATGAGCTGACCTCCCTAAACTTCCATGTCTTCATCAATTCAATGGGGATAACAATACCGTGTTTCCCCGAAAATAAGACCTAGCCGGACCATCAGCTCTAATGTGTCTTTTGAGCAAAAATTAATATAAGACCCGGTATTATGTATTGTATTATATTATATTATATTATATTATATTATATTATATTATATTATATTATACCTGGTCTTATAGTAAAATAAGACTGGGTCTTATATTAATTTCTGCTCCTAAAGATGCATTAGAGCTGATGGTCTGGCTAGGTCTTATTTTTGGGGAAACACGGTAACATAATTCACAGCATTTGATTGAGGGTTAATTGAACAAAATATACATAAAGCTTCTCAGAGTTTCTAGCACATAAGTTGTTTTCGGTAAATGCTAGTGAGAAATTACTGTTCCTCCTCTCTAGTCAGAATTGCCTTTGGCCACACCTGCATGTCCAGGTCAGCCATTTTCCCAAGACCCATCTTGACGAAGCTTCTGTGGACCCTTCTTTGATTTCTACCTGACAGAGGATTTTCCTTCTTTTTGGTCTCTCTCTCTCTCTCTCTCTCTCTCTCTCTCTCTCTCTCTCTCTCTCTCTTCCCTAGCCTCCTTTCTCTCCCATCTTTCTTGCTCTCTTTATTAACTGACTTTGCTTTTGAGAGCAGTTTTAGCTTTATAGAAAAATTAAGTAGAAAGTACAGAGAGCTCCCATGTACTCCCCCGCACTGCCTCCACCCCAGAGTTTCCCCTGTTATTACCATTGCATTGGTGTGGTACATTTGTTACAACTGATGAACTGATATTAATATGTTATTAACAACAGTCCATAGTTGTATATTAAGGTTTTACATTAAGATTTTGGTCGTACAGTTCTATGAGTTTTGACAAATGCATACTGTCATTTATCCACCATTAGTATCTTCCAGAAGAGTTTCACTGCCCTGCAAATCCTCAGTGCTCTGGTTGTTCAACTATTCATCCCTCCCTCCTCTCTCCCCCAGCCCCCCCAACCATTGGCCACCACTGATCATTTCACCGTCGCTATAGTTTTACCCCTTCCTCCTTTTATTTCACATCATTATTTGTGTTCACGGCTTCCTTTTCCTGCTGTTTCACCTTTGCTTCTCTGTACGCCTAACATACAACTTCACAACCAGTAGTCACATAAGTGTATGTTTAGGAATGAATTATTCAACCTGTTTATCCCTAGAGTAAAGGCCTGCGTTGAAATTTCAGGCCTTCTTCCTGATGCAGCAGACATTTGGCTTCTGCACAGGCTCTAACGGGACACAGGATCCTGTTGAAACAAAGCTGGAGTCCAGTTTTCTAGTCTGCAGATGTACAGAGAGCTTTCACCCATTGCACATAGATTTGTCACCTAAAAAGGAACAATGCAAAACAAAACAAAAAAAAAGTGATAAAACACAAAACTGTCATATAAATCCAGACCAAAGGTGGCCGTGAGTTAGTTCTTGAAAGCGCTGACTTTTCTTTAGCCTGTGTTCTACTTTGCGCTCTGGTCCTGAGCCACAGGTTTGTCAGGCAGCTTATTTATAATAATAATCACTACCTTATATTTGCACTGCAATTTGGATTTGCCTTGAATTGCACGTCTGTACAAGTAGAGCAGTGAAATAGATGGTAGCACAGTAGCGTTATTGTTTGTAGTAGTAATATTTGTAATGCTTACCACTTAGGCAGCCCTTGCTAAGTGTGTGACCCTGTATCCTGATATTTAATTCTCACAGTGAGCCCATGAGGTTGGCATTATGATCTGTGCTTTATAGATATATAAATGGGTCTTTTTTTTAGAGACCTGGACCTTCCCTCAACAGCGGAAACGGAGGCCCAGGGACAGTCAAGCCACTTGCCTAAAATCACACATTAAGTTAGTGGCAGAGGTGCAAATGCAGCTCTAGCTCCCAAACTTCTGGGGTGGCCACCTAAATTCTGAATGGCTCTGCAAACTGCACTTAGGGCTGGTTTCCCTCCCAGGCAGCAACCTTTCTGTTTTTCCTCCCCAAAGCCCAGCTGACAACAGGCCATGTTTCTTCTTCTACCCACATCTGGTGCATCCTGTTTTCTGATAAGGCATGTTTGTGCCTGCACTCGTTCTCCCTCATGCTGTCTCTTTCCTGCATCCTCGCAACCTTCCCATGCAGTGACCCTCCATGAGCCCCAGTAAGCTCCTCCCTCTGCTGGGGTGCCTGGTACTGGCAGATCCCTGTGACTCTGTTTTGGGCCATGCTCTTGCTTCTGACAGGCTCATGTTGACCCATTTGGCCCATATTGGTCCACGTCTGTCCATGTATCAAGAGCAAGGCCCGTATTTCTGCTGTTCTAGGTGCTTGTGGAAGAGGGCATTACAAAACATAGATTCATAGTGGGGAATTTGGTTCTTTCTAATTCTATTACAAACCTGAGTAGATCTAGGAGAAAGCCTCAGTGCAATGCTAGTCCATCTTTAAACACCTCCCCGACCCTTGGTAATCTTTCTTTTCTAACAAAAGCAGCAGATCTGAGCTCATCCTTTAGAACCCTTTTGAAGGCAACAGGAGGTAGCCACCATTTAGCAATGTCTTTATTGTATTTATTCCTAGGTTTCCTGTCTATTTTTGGTAAGTGATACTGGCTTAGCATTTATGGCAGTCAAACAGTGTTTCCCTTTAAAATACATTTACTTAAGGCGAATACTAAATAAATAATGGCACAGTGTGTACCAGGATATGCCAGATATCGTGAAGGCAGCATACAGGTGACTGAGGTTTGGGCTTCACAGGCCTGGATGAACTTCCTGCTTCAGAATGGAATGGCTCTGTGGCTTCTCCTGTGCAGCCCAGGCTCGTCCCTCCCCTCGTCTCGTTCCTGGCCTGGTTATCCACTTGTGCTTATCTGTGTCTGGAACCCTGTTGAAGAATTAGAGACCGTTATCGGGGCCTGGGATTAAGGAGCCATCCCCCCACTGCACTCTGACCCAGGGCAGGCCGTATAACTTGTCTGGCCCTTTGATAATGACATGTTTAAAACGGTTATCGGTGAAGTCCCCGGGAGGGAAGAATGCACATAGGTGACTTTGATCTTCCAGTTGAGCAGACTGAGCTGCCACCCTGTTCTGGTTAAGATTGCCCCTCGGCTACTGCTTCCTCGGCCTTGCTGCTTTTCCTGCCTTGTGTTGTGTCCTTCCAGGGTCAAACCAAACATGATAGAGTGAAAAAAGTACTTCTCGTTTGTTAGGAATTCTGCTTAGTGGGTTGGGTTTTGAAGGGAGTGCCCCAGATTAACCTCCATCCAGCACACGTTGATGGCCATAAGTATGTTTGGATGATGAGAGAAAGGACGAAAATATTTTTGAGATTCATCTGTAATAGTTTAGAGGTTTGGAATCGCCAACCCTGTCAAACTATACCCGGTTTCAGTCAAGACTCAAAGCCAAGAAACTGCACTGTGCTTCAAGATGTTTTCTGCCGGACCTTTCTCTCTCTTCTGTCTCAATGGTGTGTTTGTCATTGAGGATCCTAGAAACAGATCCATGCTTTGGAGAGTGGGTTTGGGGGCAGGTTTAAGACCTCACCACCCACTCTCCATTCCTTCCTGCTGAAAGAGAGCAAGTAGATTGTTATCTTCTTATGGAAACTTATTTCCAGAAGAAGAATGACCTGGAGAGGCCATGGGAACTTCCCCTTGGGGGGTGGCGTTGTAAAGGACAAGTCTTGACTGACCTTGGCTGCTGGTGGCTGGAACTGAGACCAGTTGCTGAGGGTTGGAGGGGGGACTGGCGTCCCTGGAATTCCCTTTATGGCACGGTCTGTTGTATTTTGATTAACAAAGTGTTAGTTCAGTTCTTCTTGAGTATTTGTGAGAGGGGAGTTTACAGTGGCCAGTTGTAATTGTATCAAGCATTTAGAACATGCCAAGCAGAGTTCAGCCCTTGGGGGGATATAGCATCCCTCTATGGGGGGATATAGCATCCCCCATAATCCTAACCAGCACCCTAAGAGAAAGGTGTCATTGTCCCCATTTCACAGATGAGGTAACTGAAGCCCAGAGAGGTGAAGTCACTTGTCCAGACACAGGTAGTGTTAGTGCTAGAAATCAAGCTCATGTCTTTGTGTCTCACCCAAGGTCATATTCTGCAGCAGAGCCGGGATGAGAACTCTGATCTCCTTGGAGCCTGTTTAATTCCTTTCCCTAAATACCTGAATGTTGAGTCAACCAGACTATCTTAGAAAGACTTTTCCCTCTCTTCTTTAAGTGATGCTGCTTTGGGGAAGAAAAATAAGATTTCATCCACGTAGTTTATTCATCCTGATATTTTTAAGAGTGGAAGTGTTTTGGGGGGGGGGGGTGTCAAATCTAATTACCCAGATGGGAATTTATTTTAAATAACCACCTGCGCCTCCATCTGGAATTTAAAAGGATCTGGAGTCCCCATGGAGGGTTAGCGTCTGTGCTCTGTGTTTTGAACACAGGTAACAAAATATTTGATTTTGGAAGACACATTCTTCATCATATATCCTCTTTTTCTCTTCCTAGGATTGTAGTTTTATTCTGAGCTGCTGGGATGTCTGCAGAGTATAAAACAGATGTGCCTTAAGCACAGTTCTCAGGCTGGCCTCATTGGCTGGGGAGACATCCATGGAGTGTTCTGGGTTCTTTGGGAGGCATGTTCTCATTACCTCAGATAGACAGAGGTGGTAATTTAAGTTCTTTAAGCTGAAAACTAGATGAGGAAAACTAAAATGGGAGCCAATCTCTCCAATAGGCTTGTGTTCAAGATTCTGTCCTTTCATTCTCTATTCTAGTTTGAATCACAGCCATCCTTACCATCGTCCCTTGTGGAATTTATTTCCTCCTGCATTCCCTTCCCCCTCTCCCTCCATTCCTCCCTCTTGTCTCTCTCTCTCTCTCTCTCCTCTTTCCTCTCCCTTTTTCTCACAAACTCCTAATTTCTTATGGTTGTTTTTCTTAATCATTATTGTATCCTAGTGAAGGAAAAATATCAGACTTCAAGGGCCTGTGCAACCCTGGATTATAAATTAGGTCCCTTTATAAACTGCATTAACACATTCAGGCCATAAGGGGCAGGTTTAATGCGCTGATTTTATAAGTAGAGGCAGAAAAGGTATTGATTGGATTCCTAAAGTTACGACCACAGAGAACGGGTCAGCAGTTTCAGCACTGGAACAATCAGATTCAGTATCAAATAGAGAAGAGAGTCCTGTCAGAAAGAGCCACCTGTCATAAGGTTTAAGGACAATTGGTACAGTGTCTTCAGGTGGACATCAGCGTGGTGCCATGAGGTAGGAGACCTGGATTTGCTTCCGGCTGGAACTAGTTGACTGTCACTCAGAGAAACTCACTCCCCTCTCAGTGTATATCTCCCCATTTGGAAAATGGGTGCAGTCACCTCACTTCAACATACTCTTAAGGCTTTCAAAAAGAATGTAAGGTACTATAAATCATATGAATGGAATAAATGCTAATATTTAGATGTGTTTACTGTATGCTGGATATTTTATACATGTGTATTCTCTCTCTCTCTCTCTCAGCTAATAAAAAAACTAAGGTTCTGAGAGGTTATGTTTTAACACCTAGTTGAGTGGTCTGCCTGGTTCTCCCAGTGGTGGGAGATTCCAGCTGGACCCAAGCTTGCCTGCTGGTTTGCTTGGCACGCTGATGGGCTGTAAGACCTTGGCACACTCACCCTTGATGGCTGTGCAGGGTCTAAGGCAGCCAAGAGTTCTCAGCTGGTTGCTTGAGGCTCTGAATTGCTACACTTTTGGTTTCAAATACCCACCAGATTATTCCAATGTGCTCTAGAAATACCATCATTCTTTATATATATCATTACATGAGAAACATTGGAAGGCTCCAAATTAGACCATTTTACCTCCTTGGGCATCAGCTCATGGATGCCTGACCACATTAGCTGCCAGGAACAGAAAGTAAAGAGGCCACAAGCCCACATTCACCAGTCCTTTCTAACATCATCAAGGATGCCTTTTAATCTTAGATGTCAGATTTGTTCATGTTGTTGGTTTTTGTCCCTCGCATGTGTTACTACTCTACAAAGCTGGTCCATGAATTCACAGGCAAGGCTGTTCTGTAACCAGTGAGGTTTGGTTTTATGTGGCTTGGGAGCGGTCAGTCGTATGTCATTCTTCAAAGCCAAGCCCAAGGCTTGCTTTGCAGACTCTTCTGTGTCTGAGGACAGTTTGCCTGGGCTGCCCTTTGTAGAGGATCCCATCCCGCATGCATGGAAAGAATTAAAATTAATAAAGCAGTTTGATTAACCACTTTAGGGGGACAGGCTGAGGACCCCAGGGGCAGCATCTACTTGAGCTCTGTGAGTTGAGGTTTCGATAGCTCTGCTCTGCATGATGAAAACAAATAATAATATTCATACACTATAGCCCACGGAGTAGGGGTCTTGTGACTCCCACCTCTGAAACCTACCAGACCTATAATTCGTCTTTGTGCTGTGTCTGTTTAGGTTCCTGGTTATTGAACCAAAGAAGGTTTTTTTAATTATCATTTGAAGACGTTCCAATGACTCCATCTCAATGGTGTCAGTTCCACTCAGATCAGCTCTGACTAATCCCCCTGATGGACACGGCCTGAGGTAGCTTTCGCTCCTGTGCTGACATTTAATACTTGTTGAAGGAAGTGATGGTTCATGGCTCAGGGCTGGATGTCCCTGGGCAGGAGGATGGTCGTATTTCACAGCTGGTCTCCGTTCGGGCATTAACTGGCTCCTTTCCAAAACCAGCTTGCTTCAGCTCTTTGCTAGAAAGATAAAGGACACCAGACAAACACTGAGTTATGAGAGAGAACTTATAGTTACCGAGATTATTATTAATACAAAGCTCCTGCTGGAGATGCTTCTGTTGCCCTCATAGACACACACAACTGTGCCAGGGGTAGTGTTCCTGCTACTGGTTTGTCACTTGGTCTGGGCTGGTTGATGGCTGCATAAAAGCTATGGATGGAGCTTATAAAATACAGATTTGGTGGCCAGAGCAGGGCGTGGGAATCTGTACTTTTCTAATGTGCACCCTAGTTTAGAAAGCACCATCCTAGGATTGCCTCATGTAATTTTTCAATTACTGTTGACACAGTAGATAACAACTTCAATTTTAAAAAAATAAATCTCAAAAGCCCAATTTTCTGGCTACTTCACATAGTTTTCTGACTCAGATGGCCTTTCCATCATACCAATATATTAATAATACAACTTCCTGGGTCCCACCCTTCATTCATTTGATCAGCTGTCGAGGATGGGCTCCAGGAACTAAGGTAAAAAGATCAAAAGACACATGGTTCCAAGGCTAAAAGAGTCTTTGGTGTAGTCAGGAGACAATTAAACAATAAACCAGCTGTTGTAAAACAATATAATTGTTTGAACTAAATGGCGGTGGGAGCTGATGGAATTCGGTAGAAAGTCCAAATTGGTGGTAATGTATCCTACAGGTGAAACCCACTGACTGGGGCCTGGATAAAGGAGAGGATGGTTGGTACGCATATGAGAAGGCAGAGAGAACATTTTTGCTAAGGCCGGAGAGCCTGGTCTGCGTCAAGAAATACATATTTCTTAGTTTTGCCACTGTATAAAATATGAGGCAACACATGATGGAAATGAAGGTGGACGTAAGGACAGAGGCCAGACCACCAGGGGCTTGTAGATCACGTGTGGTGGGAGTTTGTATTTGATCACATTAGCACATTTTCCTTGCCACATTCACAGGTTGATTTCCTAAGCGCCTCAATGATCTGCAGTTAAAAAAAATCCTCTCCCCTGACAATATGGCGTGATGAAATTTCTTATTCTCACGCAATACCTTGGACGCAGGACAAACGAAGTGGTAATTTGCTATATCCCTCAAGGAGCCCTGCTTTCAGTTCTCATTTTCTGGCCCTGTTCGCTTTCATTTCTGAAGCTAGAAGTCAGCTTGTTTGTGGGCTTGCCTTCTCCATAAAACCGATGTCCTTTTTGATATCCAGGGCCTACTTCACCAACTTCGTCTCATGCCCCTTCCCTCGTCGTTCCCTAAGCTCCCTCCACACTGATAGGCTTTTTCCAGCCTCTATTTAAACAAGCCCCACCTCCCCCTCTATTTAGTGACACCTGATATAATTTTACATTTTATTTGTTTTGTTCACATTCTGTTTTCTTTAGTGCCAGACTTCCCCTTTAAATTCCATTAAAGCTATGACCTGGTATGACTCATTCACAACTGCACCCTCCCCACCTGTTGAATAATAAATATTGAATAATTATTTGCTGAAGAGTGGATGGATGAATAACGGAGGGAGGGAGGGAGAGAGGGAGGTAGTTGAATTCCGTAAGTTGTATTCTTAACAAAATCCAACCAGCTGTTCTTTTTTCGTGCTCTCGTTCCACTCAACCGGGCTCCTAAGAATTTTCTTCTCCCCCATGAACCTAACACAGCTTCACCATCCCTCATGCTGCAGTCTAAGCTCCATTCATTTAATGAAATCTGTGATCTCTAAAGCTGATTCATTTCTCTCCTGACTTATACCTAAAGTATGTTCGTATTTTGTTAAAAGCTTTGGAGTATGTGTACCTTGTTTCCAATTGGATCACTTATCCAAACTTCATCTAAGTTGTAATTTTAAAGAGACTTTTCTCATACGAAAAAGCAAATTTTAAATAATAAAACCAATAAAGAAATACATTTTGGAAAATATGAGAAATACTGAGTATAATGAAGCAAATATGACTCCTGCATAATTTCTCCAGCCCAAGTGAAATTGTATCGCTCTTTTGTCTTTTTTTTTCCATCGAGTGGTTTTCTTATACATTCCACAACTTTGTGTGCACGTGTGCATACATGCGTAAGCATCCTGAATTTTAAAGGTAGCATACCCCCCATGTCATTATAAAGACTTTTAAAGGTTGTTTCATGGTATGCCTGATCTTAAGTTCTATTTTTGAGAATCACTAATGAGTGCCAACAGAATACCAGACGGGGTGCTGGGCACTGAGGTACATATTATCCCACTTTAAATATTTAGTGCTTACGGAAGCAGAAAACATAATTAAAAAGAGTGTCTCCCCTGAAGGAGCTACGTTTCTGAGTAGCTAGGATAAATTTCAGAAGCAAAAGTTGAAACTCCAAGATAATTTGAGTTCGAGGCAAACGAGAAAGACTGGATCCCCAACAAATACAACTCTTTCAAATCCTGAGTACACTGAGCACGCAGGTGTCTGTGTTCCTACCTGATCTCTAGAGCAATGAGTTGGGAAAACCTTGACAGCCCACTCTTCTCTGAAATCTTAGCTCTGAGAATGACTCACGTGTCCCTTCTTTTCTAGAGTGACCGTCTTCTTATCAAGGGAGGCAGAATCGTCAACGATGATCAGTCCTTTTACGCTGATATTTACATGGAAGATGGCTTAATAAAGTACGTATCTAGAACATTTCTCTGTATCTTTTTGTACTTTACCTCTCCATTAGAGGCTCAGAAAGAAGCTTGCTGCTTTCTGCTTCCTAGACTGGTGGTTCCCCTGTGTTTATTTATTTATTTTTTCTCCTTAAAAATGAGTCTTTATTTTTAACCCTTCAGTCTGGATGCACCTGGTCCTTTAAAAGTGGAAGCTAGCCTTAGGACACTTGACTCACATGAATGAAGTGGAAAGTCTGAATTTAATCAATCAAATGATGCTGAGGGCTACTTTGTACAAGTTGAGTGGATGGCACTCTGTGGGTCTTGGAGACGTGGAATAGGTGATGACTGTCATGAAGAATACTGAAAAATGTGCAAAAATTATAGCACCCTAAAAATATAAGGCCTTTTGTGATATGTACCAAAGCAGTTCAAATGAGCTAAGTGATTTAGAAGTGCACAGAAAGCACAGATCTCTTCAGAGGAAGATGTTTCTTTTGGAGTGGAGAAGGCATTTCAACTGAACTTTGAGTTAGGTAGGGCTTAGCTGAGCCGAGCACAGATAGGACATACATTCCGGGCAAGATTTCAAGAGATAGTTTAGGCATGTAGAATTACTTTAAAAAGTAGATTGCTATTAGATGCCGGTAGGCAGCACAGCCAGGTAACCTTTATGTGCAGGTTCCTTACCTAGTGACCTTTAAACAAATATTTTGACCTACACATAGCTTTTCATCACATAAAGCAAGGTACACAGTGATAAGATATTACGTAAAACTGGTGTATCCAACTCATCCTATTAGCCATCCTTGACCTCGTTCAGTTTTATTTTTATATTATTCAACTTCATGGGCTAGTTTAAGATTCTGGTTATAGGAGACTTCTTACTTATCTTTGAAAACATGGCTTAGCTATTACTTTTTGTAGGTGGACATTCCTTACCAGCCCCCAAATCTAGGCTAGCTTCCCCTTCTATGAGCTTTGAAAACACCCTGTGCTTTTGTCAAGCGTAGCAATTCTGACACTGTTAGGCCCCCCTTGAGGGCAAGGACCATGCCTTGTACATCTCTATATCTCCAGCACTTAACGCAGTACTTAGCACACAGAGCACTTAGCACTTTTATAACAGCTACCTTTTACTGAGCGTGTATTATGTGCTAGGCACTGTGTTGAATGTTTTACATGACTTATCTAACCTGCCACCAATCCTGTGATGTAAGTACTATTATTACCCTCTTGTCAGATGAGGAGAAAGGAGAACAGAGAAAGTAAATAACTTTCTAAAGATCAACATAGTAATCAAATACATTGAATGAATGAATGAATGAATAAACAAACAAATGAAGAATGAAGACATTGGTGTTTAGTTGCCTTGCCAATTACATAATTACTTTTTCATATTAGAAGTAGGGAAAATGGAAATAACCAATATAAAACAATAATTTTGTGAAAATATGAGCCATACTTGATTTTATAGTTTACTATTACTAAAAAATTATTATATATATTCAGCTCTCTTTGGAGGTAGTGAACTCCCTCATTTAGAGATTTAACGATGGAAAAAACTTTAATACCTAATGCTTCTTCCTCATTTCAGAGCTCATGACAGGCATCACTAATTGATCACAGAACTTTTCGCAGTTGTTTAAATACAGGCTCAGAATCCGTCTTCACACAGTGTTTCAGGCATCTACTCTCAGAGTTGAATATGTAAAATGAATCCTTTTTACCATCTTTATTAGAATAGACAACGTCACTTTCCAAGGATGGTATAGAAGGAATTTAACCATCAGATGTGTGTGTTGATGGTGGAGAGAAGGTTAGGTAAATATAACTTTAATCCTGAAATTTTACAACAACATTGTTAATTCCAACAACATTGTTAATTCACAGAACGTAAAAACAGAAATATAGTCTGTCCTTGACTTACGATGGTTCGACTTAGGATTTTTCAACTTTACAATGGTACGGAAGTGAAACACCTTCAGTAGCAATCGTACTTCAGATTTTGAAGGTTGATCTTTTCCTGGGTGAGTGATAGGAGGTATGATACCCTCTTGTGATAAAGGGCAGCAGCAGAGAGCTGATGTTGCCCATCTGTAGGCTAATCCAAGTATTTTCAGCACGTTAAGGTAGGTTAAACTAAGCTATGATGTTTGGTAGGTTAGGTGTACTAAATGCATTTTCAACGTATGATACTTTGGTCTTATGGTGAGTTTATTGGGATGTAACCCCATCGTAAGTCAGGAAGTATCTGTAATTGACTCCAGTTGTGACGTAGTTGTTTTCCTATGACTATTTATGGAGTACCTGCTATGTGCAAGGCAGTTGTCTAAGTCACTGGACACATGCTCTCTCACCAATGGTAGATCCCATTGTACCCAAACCGTCGTGTTCTCTTCCCCCAGGGACCTTGTTATCGCGTAGGGGAACTGAGAAATCTGTATATGTGCAAAGCACAGATAGAATATTACCAGGTAATATTACTATCAAGTGTTGCATTAGTAAATACTGTGTTTCCCTGAAAATAAGACCAGGTCTTATAGTATTAAGTTTTGTTCCAAAAGATGCATTAGGGCTTATGTTCAGGGGATGTCCTCCTGAAAAATCATGCTAGGGCTTATTTTCCGGTTAGGTCTTATTTTCGGGGAACCATGGTAGATGAGATTCAGAAGAAGGAGAGGGCTATACGGGAGTAGAGCTATATGAGAGCGGCATAATAGCTGATATTTGGTGAATTCTTATGTATCTAACAGTGTCCTTTGGGCCTAACACCTATTAATAGTTAATCTACACAACAACCCTATGGAGGAGGCATTTTTACTACATTTTACAAATGAAGGAATTGGGACCTCGTGAGGCTAAGTCACTTGTCCAAGGTCATAACCAAGATTGTGCTTCTAGACAGCCCATATCCAGAGCAGATTCACACTCTTAATTATTAGACCTGCCTGTCAGTAGAAACTTGAGTAAGGAGGGCGATGGAAGCTGAGCCTTCAAGGATTAACGTGACCTTGATTACTTTAATGGAGAAAAAGGGGGAAGGCATTTCTGTTTCAGACTTGGTGTTATACCAGTTGTCAAAATCGGGTTAACGCAACTACATACACACACACAGGCCAGGCAACTCTTCATGCCCTTGGTTCTCAGCTTCGCTCAGAGGAAAATCAGGGAGGGCGAAAAACAGGAACACAACTGGCCAGTATCTGGACTAGAACGGGGTTACAATCAGAGGCTGCATTTTTTCCACAGTGTGTTTTGAATTGTGGTGGCTCTGGAATGACCCAGTGGAGATGCGGTGAAGTTGAACTGTTAGAGATGTCAGGAATATTTTAGTTGCAGAAGATTTTGGCAGGCTAGTGTGGACGTCTCACTGCCCCAACAGAGTGTCTTTCTTGGCTGGCTATGAACAAAAGGGGAGGCATTCGTGCCACTGGAGGTGGGGCACATGTATCCCCAAGGTAGGTCATATTTAAGGACAATGCAGGGCTTATGAATCATAGTTCTACCTGGAATCCATATTGGGCAGGTTTCACTGGCTGTTTAAATCAAGGATGTGAAATCACATATAAACCAAGCAACATGGGATGGGCTATGAAGTGGCACTGTGCCAAGAGTAGTTGTGTTTGTTACTTATTTTGTGTAGTGTGCCTTTGGCATACTCACCGGCTTCCTTTCCACCTGAGTCCCGCACTCTTCCTCCCTGGGATTAAGTCCCTGGGACTCTTAAGCTTCCTGGGCAAAGGTGTGTCTGGTGGAGGTTTTCATCATCATCTTCCTTGGCTTGAAGCTTCTGCTGAGATGCTGACCCCACAAAAGCATCTGGGGCTGGGCATCTGCTTCTTTGACTTCCTGCTTTTGAATCTGCCTTCAGATGTGATTTAGACAAATTATCAGGGAAGGGTGGAATTGGGAGTGAAGACTGAGGTACAAAAGGACTGATTCCTCTTTTGTTAGGAGCACAGATGAGCCCACGTAGAGGATAGCTAAGTTCACATACCTGTTCTTTCAACGATTTATTACCTCCTACAATCTCCTAACAGTTCATTATTTTACACCCTTTCAATCCTTTTCCAAATGTTATTATTCCTCACCCTTAACTAAAATAAAGAACAAAATGAAAGCGATAATAAAAATACTTTCAAAAATATTTATTTCACACCCTGTATTCCAGACACTATCAGACCCCTGGGATTACAGTACTAACCCAGGACACATGGTTCCACCAAACCTCATATTGGATTGTTTCGTGTCTGTAAAAACTGTTGTCTGTGTATATCTACCTTTACTTGTGTCTGGATTGCTAAGCTAGTGAATCACTTGCAAAGACTACTTTGACGACTATGTTACAAAGTTTAAAATCCTTATAATCCTACTTTTGTCTTCGAAGTCGCTCTTTAAAATGACCAGTTGTGTCACTGTCTTGCCAGGCAAATTGGAGACAACCTGATTGTCCCTGGAGGCGTGAAGACCATCGAGGCCAATGGGAAGATGGTGATCCCTGGAGGCGTTGATGTCCACACTCACTTTCAGATGCCCTACAAGGGGATGACCACGGTGGATGACTTCTTCCAAGGGACGAAGGCTGCCTTAGCGGGCGGCACAACCATGATCAGTAGGTCCCCCAATATCACACGCTCCTGGTCCCAAGCAGCGAGTATTTAACTAATGCGTTAACCACTGTGCTCTCTGATGATAATTTATATACTTCCCTTAAGATGCTGTACAGACTTCCTGCCTGATGGGACCTGAGAAAAGCAGGTTGCAGTGAGGCCATGGGCAGCTCGCCATAGCTCCATAGAGGCGATGCATGAGGCTTATGACTATGAAAACAGCTGTCTTCTCTTATCTGCCTTAACAGTAGGAGCTGGGTGTGCAGTGGATGGGGCATCAGAAATGATCACCTCTGGGCCCATCACTGGAGAATGTGGAATACAAAAGTTGTGGATAGTGGGAGGAAAGTTATTTCAGAGCTCCCAACTTGGGTCAGAGGCAGGAGGGGCAGAGAACAAGATAGCAGAATGTGCGAATGGAGCTAAGAAGCATCCCACAGAGAACGATAATGGAGACTTGCTGTTTTGGAGAAATCAGTGGACTTGAGTGGCACTTAGTGTTGTCTGGGCTGTATTTTGACAAGTTCATCTCTAAGATTAAGCAAGTTGTGGGTTTTGTTTCTTGTGTTTGTTTATCTGTTTGTTTGTTTGTTTTCTGGTAACTATTGCAATTCCAAAGAAACCCAGGAACCGATAGCCTTCCAGGGCAGTCCATCCTGTCCAAAGGAATCCTGATGAATTGGATCCATTCCCAACCCCTGGCCCAAAGTTGGTCAGCAAGAGCACTGTTTATTGTAACACCATATACATCCATCCAAGAACACAGCACAGCTGAGCCATAGACTTACTCATTATCTTTTGCTTCCTTTTGACAGATGCACTAGCAGGGTTCAGCTTCAGCTAGTTGGGTATGGAAGCCCAGGAAAATTGCATCAGGGCCATAAAAGGTGCAATTCAGGGAGACCAAAGCTTTTCTCCAGCTGAAGGGAGGAAACCAGCTGACTTCTCAGCAGCCGCCTGCCCAAAAGGCCCTGGTGTGGGTCCAGACATCAGTAATGTAGCTCCCTGTATTTGCTTTCCGATAAGTGCACTTAGGCTGTTTGTGATAGAAAGCTGAGGAAATGAGTGGCTTTGGCTTGGCTTCCTGCCATCTGGCCAAGGAGTTGGACTGGTTCAGCATTCTGGAGACGTGCATTATGCTTGGTCTTCTGCGTTAGAGAAGAAGCAGGAAGAAAGTCAGAGTTTCAGGTGACAAGGGAGAAAAGTGTCCAAAGAACTACAAAGCATACGTGTCCTTCGTAGATCATTTAAAAACCCTAGATATGCAAAAATAAAAAAAGAAAGAAACCCAACCATAAATCCCACATCGCTGTTCTAGTTTGGCTATACATATTTTTTTCTATTTAACAAAAATAGGATCATAATAGATATAGTATGTTTTAGCCTGCCATTTTTGCAAAATAGTATGTCATGGATGTCTTTCCATTCATTTATTTTTATTCGACCACAACATGTAAAATGGATGCCTAATCATCCATTTTATGAAGGTATCATGATTTACATATTTAATCAAGCTTCCCTATTGTTAAAGATTTTAATTGTTTCTAGTTTTTTCACTTATATAAATAATTTGCAGTGACAAACAGCTTTAGAACCCAGATTTTGCATACAGCCATGTTGATTTCCTTAGGAAAAATTCTTAGGCACAGGAATGATTTTTGAGTTAAGGGATATGAAAAGTGTCAAGGTTTTGATGTATATTTCACATTCTTCTTAGGAAAGTTGTACCAATTCACACTTTCCGTCAACTGTCCAGGGGAACTATGAAAGTGTGTCACTTTTGCCTTATTCTCAGCAACTGTAAATGTTATTATTTTTAAAAATATTATTCATTGTTGCAGGTACTGCAAGAATAGGTTTGGGCCTCAAGGAAACCAGATTCTTGACAAAGGATCTACACAGAAATAAGATCTGTGGGCCCCGTGTCAGGTTCATTTAACTGGCACTGGCTCTTTCCAGTCAGCATGAGAATGTCACTCTCTTGTCAGCATGAGAATATCACTCTCTTGTGCCCTGACAAAACTTTAAAACCCCTCTCCACCCTTAGAAGGGAGTCCGACTGTTATCTCTTATTAGGGACTCCCTGTAGGATTGGTAATGATGGCACATACTATACACATTGATAGCTAACATTTATTGAGCACGTACTATGTGCCAAGCATCAGGCAGAGCGTTTTACATGTATTTTCCCACTTACTCTTATAACCAACTTAGAAGGAAGGCATCAGGACATCCTGTCCCCCACTCCGCTTGGTACCTATTTTAAGGAGGATAAAACTGAGGTATAGAGAAGTTAGTAATTTGCCCAAGGTCACATAGTTTTACCTGACAGTTAAATCATCAGCAGCACTTTACAAGGTTAATTCCATGCTCAAGAAATAGAGCTTGTGTGGTCGTAGCTAAGCAAGCAGGGGCAGACCTGTGCAGAGGGGAACAAGGACCATGTCAAGGAGTCACCTGTCTGGGGCCTCTGTCATTCAGTCGACCACGTGGTGCCCGAGCCTGAGTCCAGCCTGACGGAGGCCTATGAGAAGTGGCGAGAATGGGCCGATGGGAAGAGTTGCTGTGACTACGCCTTGCATGTGGACATCACCCACTGGAACGACAGCATCAAGCAAGAGGTGCAGAGCCTGATCAAGGACAAAGGTGGGCTTCCATGTGCCCTCCTCCTTCTCCCTGGCCTCCCCCTCGCCCATCATTCCTGCACCACCCACTCTTTTGAGTCCCTTCTCCTTGCCTGGAGCCTGGAGCCTGGAACCGCGAGCATGGCTGCTGGCTGTAGGGGCACCACTATGTTGCAGGCACTTTATTTATGCCATTGTTTGACTCCTTACAGGATCCCCATGGGATAGGGATTGCTCTCCTCACTTGTCAGGTGGAGAACCTGAGGCTCAGAATGAGTAGCCCAGGATCACAGAGCTAGTAAGCAGTAGATCTCCCCACCATCTGTGCTCTCACCCCCATGCAGTGCTACCCATTTGACAGGAAGAAACTGAGTCAGGGGAGATGAACATCTTACCTAAGGTCACATAGCAAATCAATGCGAGATTAGGAATTTTTAACCTCCATCATTTGTACTCACTGAGCCGTCTTGAAGCACATGGTGGGAGTGAGTGCAGGGCAGGAGTGTGCTCTGGGCTGGAGGGCTGAGTGTCACTTCCTGGAAGATGAGTTTTCCTTTCCAGCCCCTTCTTCAGCCCACAAGCTCTGCCCAATCCTTCCTGCTAGAGAATGTGAGAATAACCCCTCCCCTTATTTCTTCTGTCTCCTGTCACACTGGGCATCTGAACTGGGGTAGAAAATTGAATGGCTTTAACACCCACTTCCCTTCCAAAGCGCCTGGGTCACTCCATGGATGACACAGGCTGTGGGAAGGGCAGTGTTGGGGAAAACTGCCCTCAGTTGAACCACTCTGGGTAAGGAAGTTCTCAAATTACCACCCGCTTTTGGCTTGGACCACTGTGGACTGAGTGTCCTTGATGGTAGGAGACCAAAATTATCCTCTGTGTTCCAAAATGACTCTTTGTTCCCAATCCCACCTATTTCTGTAAATTACTATATTAATAATTCATTTCGGGTGAAAAAATAAATGACTCTTTCCTTATAACCCTTAAGACGTAGATATTTAAGCACAAGGTGACACTTGACATCTGCCCATTAGCTCTGTTAGTTCTCCAAGGACAGAGTCCATCTCATGCCTCCTCTCACAGGCCTCGTGTAGAGCAGATATTCAATAAATCTTGAATTGAACCAATCCCAGGAGATCCATTCATAGTGACCACATAAGTGCCAGGCCTGAATGTGTTAGCTCATTTAACATTTCCAACCATCCTATGAAGCAGGGTATTATTATTTTTCCATTTTACCGATGAGGAAACTGAGGCTCAAGAGGTTAGGCTCAAGAAGCTCACTGGACAAGTATGTGGTACCACACCCAGTGTGTGAATACAACCAGTGTGCTGCAGTGATTCTCAATGACATATACCGCCTTGGGCCGTATCGAAGCTTATTGACCTTCGGCTGGGGAGTGCTGGAGGTGGGAGGCAAGAAAGAGGCACAGAAGACCATTCTCTATGACATCACATGGAATTGTTGCTTTTAAAGGGTGAGGAGGGAATAGGAAAATGCTTTTAGAGAACGGGAAGCATCCGCTTGGTATTGGACGGGAGCCTGTAATGCACTCAGGCCCGTGGGCGATGGAAGTGAGAATCGAGGATGGAGAATGGTCATGATAATGCTGTCTTCTTCCTGTTTTCCCTCCCTTCCGTCTCTTGCAGGGGTGAACTCCTTCATGGTTTACATGGCCTATAAGGATTTGTATCAAGTGTCCAACACAGAGGTAACAGCCCACCACTGTGTGGTTTGGGGTATGTGGATGGGTTTCCTATTGCTGCTGATGACCTTGGCTCTTTCAACATGAGTCACTGTGGGAGACCGCTGGGCCAGAGTGCTTCTTGAAGCCCTCGCAGTCCACACTACATTTTAAATAAGGTAACAGGCAGGGTGCCCATGGCAAAGCAGACGGAGAGCTAGAATTTCCACTGGCAGCAGCTTTCTCAAAAGAACATGCCTCAGTCTCCATCTACCAAACAAGTCCAAACCCCTTTTGAGCTCAGTGAACACGTGAGGTGCTCAGCCTTGCAGGATTAAGGAGGGCCTGCTATGTGGGATAATCGTCCCAGCTTGCCTCTGACTCTCTCCCTAAGAAATTTGTGAGATGTGTTTCTTTTAGACAACTCTCAAGTTTTCCGAGGAACTGCAAGAAATCAGTTCCCATACCTCCTGGTTTGCAGGTGAAGGGAGGTCTTCCTGGAGAAGTTAAGGCATAGGGATTTCAGCTTTTGTGTTAGATTCTCACCAGGCTATAGTGGCTTTCGGAAGCACTTGCTGAGAAGGATTCTGGGTCTCTATCTCAGCTCACTGGGAAATAATTCCATACAAATGTGTGCTGGGGGCAGAGTAGAGGAGTTGGTAGCACTTTATTGAGTATTCACCCTGTCTGCCCAGGAGACACAGTAGGCTCTTTATATAGACAGTTTCCCAGCGTTCCTTTGGACTCCTACTCCCCTTTGGTTGTGTGTGTTTTAGCCTGTATTTCTGCCCTAGTCACGTGTTTCCTCTGGCTTACCCCATTCGTTTCTGCTCTGGCTCTAGTTACAGCCCTTGACTGCTCAAAGCATCACTGGCTTGTGAAGGTGACAAGAGACTCATTTCTATTTCAGCTCTACGAGATCTTCACCTGTCTGGGAGAGCTGGGAGCCATTGCTCAAGTTCATGCTGAGAATGGGGATATCATTGCCCAGGTAACAGCATGCAGCTCCCTGAAATGTGCTTTCTGCATGGGCTTTGGTCTGCATCCCGAAGCAGATGGTTCCTCATTTCTTCGCTGTTGCTCGCACTCTCAGTGTGTGCAAGACAACAGCATAAGTACTCGGCTCAAAACCTGCCTTCAAGGACCTCACAGTCTAGAAGGAGGGAAAAAAAGGAAATGTGGACAAGTGAGAGACAAAGTGGAAGCTGCTGGAAAACGGGGAGGTATCGGGCCATTCTGGAGAATCAGAAAAGGCTTCCTGGAAGAGGAGGTTTTCAAATCAGGCTATTGGGAGAGCATTGTTGATGCTCTTTTGAAAATGAGTCCAAGCTACATGACATTCTCTGTCCTAAGAGAAACCCTAAGGCAGCATTTCTCAGAAGCCAGAGATCCGATCCAGAACTGTGGAACTCATGGCCTTAGATAATAAAGAATTTATGTCTTGTGGGGATAAGATGTCCCCCTGCTTTCCTAGAAATCATACTGAGAAACCTGAGGAAAGAGTAATGAACGTGAGGGCCCGAAGGCCCCAACTGATCATTTGTAAGGAAGCAGAAAGCACTTGTCTCTCCATCTCCAGGTTGCTTAATGGGCTAATTGCACAGATGTATTTTAACCAGGGTTTTATTTTTCTCAGAATTGGCCTCCGCTAGGTGGAGGCTGCCAGAAAAGAGTGAGTGCTCTTAGTCCATTTGCTAACATTAATAACAAGAAACCATTATTCATTCCTTCAGAGAGCATTTCCTGAGCGCCTTTGGCCAGGCCTTAGGCGGTAGAGGTGAGCCAAGACAGATGCATTCCATAGCTCACAAATGCTTGGGCTGTGCCTTCGTTTCCGAATCGCCCAGCACTTGGTGAACGTGATTGACAGGAGCATGGGAACAATGCTTAGGCCAACCCTGTGTCAGACCCGTGAGCTTCCAATAGCAGGTCCCATTTGGGCAGCGGTTACTACCGTGTGCCAGGCTCTGATAAGTGCTCTAGCAGGTTCTCATTTCACCTTCACCCAACCTTTTAATGATGGCTGCCAACCTCCCCATTTTACAGATGAGAACAATGAGGTTCGGAAAGATTAGGTCACTGGCGAGAGGATCACAGCCAATTACTGTGAGGACAAAAGCTTAGTTCCCTAAGGTGATGTGCCTCAGTGGGCATCTTACCCAGAGATGGTGCATCCAGGCTCTTCCTCCACCATCCAACTGCAGGCCTTCTGGAGAGGCAGTGCCCGGGCAGTGCAGGGCTCCGGCTGGTCAAGTGCTGCCTCACTAGTGGAGGAGGTGAGCTAAGTGTGGCGTTTCCTCTCCTTTTGACCAAGGAGGTTAATTAGTCAGCCCCCCTGACAGCCTTCTCCCACGTCCTCCACACACTCAGAGATAATGAAATCATTTTCCAAAGAGGGTCCAATTGCCTTGCTCCCGTGGGAGGCTTCCTGGTGGTATCAGAGCTGTCACTCCTCCTCCCCTTTCTCCACGTTTTCAGTGCAGCAGCTGGAGGCCCCAGCCCTCCATCCAGATGCCCTAGAAACCAAACTCCCTGCTTCTTCATTCTGGACCCCGTGGTGGCAAACGGACTCCAACTTAAAGCCCTTTCTTCAACTTCTTCTGTGTCTCTGGTTTCCCTCACCCCGACCCTTCCCTACCTTGGGAAGATCTGTTCTCAGTCAGAAAAAGAATAAGGGCATGTCTCCATTTGGATGAGTTTCTAGTGTGTGCTTATTAAATTCAGCTTGAGCTGAAAGATTTTATCACATTATCTAAATGAAGGCAGCTGCTGTACTCAGAGTTTCTTGCTGCGCTTTATGCCAAAGTGACTGAGAAAATTCTCTTCTATGGGTCTCAACAAGGGACATTTTTTAAAAGTTTCAAGCTGACAGGACAATCTGAGATTGCAGCATCCTTAGCCATTTATCTCACAAGTATTTACTGAGTACCTACTATGTGTAAAACATTGAAGAAGGAAGATGAAAAAGACAGTGTCCCTTTCCTCATGGAGCAAACCGAAACTGTGCCATGACCCAAACTGGAATGTAACTGCATCAGCCATCAGTGCTTCCAGCTGCCCACTGCTCCCTACCCATGTCAGGTGGTGCCGATGGGTCTTCACAAGCCATTCTTACTCTTCCAGCTGCAGGGGCAGCATAGCTCTTAGGACAGGACTTCCCAGTGTGAGCAGTCACTGGAATTGCCTGTGGAGCTTAAAGAACGATTCCTAGGATTCTCTGAGTTCTGGAGATTCTCATTCAGAAGGTCAGGAGTAGAGTTCAGACGAGTGTATTTTGAAAAAGTTCCCCTGGTGATTTGCATGTGCTTGGGAAGACTGCTCTAGCGAGCTTATCCTTCTTTGAGTGTGTCGTATAGTAAGACAGAAGATGCTTTAGGCAGAAGTCCTTATGTGACTTCAGGAGGCAATTCAGAGTAGAAACTCACCAGAGTCTAGGAGGGATTTTATTAAGTCCATGTTTTCGACAAGTGAAACAGTCAGAATGAAAAGTGGAGGTGCTATACTGGAAAAATCACCCTCTGACCTGCTATAGAGCTGGGGACAGTGACCATTTTACATGTCATGGTTGCTTATAATATATGCATCTTTCTTTCTACTACTCGTTTAAAATTTTATATTATTCAAAACAAAACAAAACAAAAAACAATAAAAATAGTGTTCTTTTCCAGGTCGAAGGAATCCCTTCCTTTCTAAACATCTTGTAGTTCCAAAGTGAGACAAAGCATTGTTCAATTCACTTTCCCCTTCTCTTACATCACCAGTATAGAGGTTTGTAGGAAGTGACTTTTGCACTTGGAGAGTGAATGCCAGCAAACCTGCAGAGATGGTGGCTTAGAATTTGTGCCAGTTCCAATTAGCCCATGTGTCTTGTTCACTGCTCAGCCACCTGCTTCTTCCAGAAAGCTGGCTAGAAGTCTGAGAAATTTAGCCATCAGCCACGAGGGGTCAAATAGAATTTGACCAAAAGACTAATGTAAGTAATGCTGTTCAGAGGCATTATTTTGTCTGGTTAAATTCTAGTCCATTCATTTAAGTCATAAATTTAAAGCATAAAACAGCCTGAGGGGCTTGTTAAAATGCAGATTCCTAGTATGTAACCTCATATATCCTGATTTGGTAGGCATGGATATGCAGACATCTATATTTCTGCAAATGCAACCCAGTTAATTCTGATGTAGGTGGTGGGTGGAGTAGGCTTTGGGACGCATCGCATGACACTGTGAGTCCTGTGAAGTCAGGGGCCTCGTTGCCGTCATTTAAGTACGTCACCTAGAGCCTAACATGAAGCAAATACTGAATAATTTTGATGAATGAATAGGTTTTAATATGCATGAATGAATTTAAAAAAAAAACCCAGAAAAACGCGAGTTAAGGGAGTATACTTTCAGAGATGTCCGCATCTGGAAAAAATCAAGAATAAATGATCTGGTGTGACTTTTGATACGTAACGTAGAAAAGAACTGATACTCTTTAACAGACTGTCTTCCTTTTAATAAAAGCAAGCCACCCTTAAATGTGTTTTCCTCCTTTTAGTTCAGACTCTACCCTATTTTGCAATTCCAGATATAGAGTGAACAAATTTATTTAACACACGTATCTTATTATTTTTCTCTTGAACACATCTTTAGATGAGAATATGCATAATTTTTCCACATCTCAATTCAGCTTATCTAAAATGTGTTTTCTATTCTTTTCTCATTGTAGGAGCAAAACCGGATGTTGGAAATGGGGATAACTGGCCCAGAAGGTCATGTACTGAGCAGACCAGAGGAGGTAAGTTGCAGGGTGATGGGAGCTGGGAGAAGGAGAGAAGTCGTAAAAGTGGAAGCTTTCTTCTTTACCAGCATCTTCCACAAGACTCTCATTATCACAGTCACAACCTCAGCAGCTTCCCTTATGGCCTGTCAGTCATTTTACACTTGGACTGTTTGTATTCAGCCTTTCCTAGGCACATGTACCCACAGTATATGAACAAACAAAACTCTGAATACCAGACAGCACTATCAGAATGCTTCTTCCAAAGACCACTGCTGACTAATCTACCTCAAGGGCCCCTAAGAAAATTAGAAACAATATAAAGGAAGTGATGACTTCTGATCCCCACTCTCTCTAACGATAGTGCCAGTTGGAGTGTACTCTGTAGTTATTCATTAGGAGTGGTAAATATCTAAGTCCTTTCTTAATCGGTGTGAATCTCAGAGACGTTTCCACTTATTCCCTTATTCCATATTATATTTTGAGTCCTGTAAAATACTGGCCATGTGGACAAGAGGCTGAATGGGTTTTTCCTGGGCATTATGTCTGTCAGTTTGGAAGGTGATGATTGCATCTAGGTATGGAAGGAAGTTTCCCGTGTGTAAAATGAATGCTGATTAGCGACTGTGTTTAGCAGCTGAAGAGCGAATGAAAGGTAACTAGGGGCTGATTCCGTGTATCTGGGATGTCAGCCACCTCAGCTGCTGGCACGGGCACAGAGCTGTGAACTGGCTGGCCATATGGCTGAAAGCATATTGGCGTTGGGGGACCAGCCTGGGTCTGGCTCCTGGAGCCCATTCACGGTCTTCATGTCAGCAAAGTGAACCCTGTTCCTGATGTGTCATTCCAAGCCCCACACTCTGCAACAGGTAGAAGCAGAGATCAGAACCAGAAATCATTGCGTTCTCATTGCCCATCTCGTTTTGAATATTTTTAAAAAATTGAAATGTGACACACATAGAGAAAAGGGTTCCTATCATAAAGGTACAATGAATTTCCAGAAACTGAATACACTTGTGTAACTAGCACCCAGATGGAAAAATAGCATATTATCAGCACCCCAGAAAATCCTTTGTCTAATGATATTTTCATTACCAACTGAAATAATTTATAATTTTGTCTGTTGGTAAGAATATAAGTCGGTGCAGCCACTATGGAAAACAGTAAGGACATTCCTCAAAAAATTATACATAGCACTCTCAGCAGTGCTACTTCTGGATATTTATTTGAAGAAAACGAAAACACTAACTCGAAAAGATACCTGCACTCCCATGTTCATTGTTGCATTATTTACAGTAGCCAAGATACGGAAACAACCTCAGTGTCCATTGATCATCCATAGATGAATGGATGAAAAAAATGTGGTATGCACACACACACGCGCGCACACACACACACAGACACACACACACACACACACACTGGAATATTATTCAGCCATAAAAAAGTATGAAATTCTGCCATTTATAATGGATGGACCTTGAGAGCATTATGCTACATGAAATAAGTCAGAGGAGGAGCAATACCATAGGCTCTCACTTATGTGTGGAATCTAAAAAAAAAAAAAACAAAAAAACCCAACCAAGCTCATAGATGCAAAGAACAGATTGGTGGTTGCCAGAGACAGGGGGTAGGGGGATTGGATGAAGACGGTCAGGAGTTACAACTTTCCAGTTATGAAATAAATAAGACATGGGGATGTAATGTACAGCATGGTGACTGTAGTTAACAATACTGTATTTCATATTTGAAAGTAGCTAAGAGGGTGGGTCTTCACCGTTCTCATCACAAGCAAAAAATGTGTAAGTGTGTGATGAGGGATGGTAACTAGATTTATTGTGGTGATCATGTCACCGTAGGCACAAATGTCGAATCATGATGTGGTACACCTGAAACTAATGCAGTATTATATGTCAGTTATACCTCAAGTTAAAAATTTTTGTGATGGGTTTAGTCACAGCATTCCTGAAAACCATCTGTGTCCTTAATGCCAGGTGCCTCGTAAGGAATCCTGGCTTTTCCCCGGTGCTGTGCTAACTGCATTGTCCTATTTGTCTTTGCTGTGCTGCTCTGGGTGGTTGGTGTTACTGGTGTGTCATGAAGCTCCGAGAGTTAAGGCGCTGGCCCATCATGTCTGAAGGATCGGAAAGTTGCTTGCACAGTGCAAGTAGCCCAGGGTGACCAGCACTGTTTGTGACACTTTTCTTAAATGCTGGTCACTGTGGAGATGTGCTGGCAAGATAGATCCTTCCGCAGCAGCCAGGGGATTTCTGAACAAAGTCTATTTTTGTTCCTTGGTTTGTTTGTTCAACCCTCCCCATCTCCCCCTCCACATTCCCGTCTCCTTTTTAGTAGAAAGCCTCTCGGCTGCAGATCCCAGCAACCCTGGAAGCCCTTTTGGGTGAAGTTGGAGAATGATGTAACCTTCTAAAGATAGTCATGTTGTCAAGGTGCTGAAAAACCTGCAGGGCTGTGAGGGAATGAGATCAAAGGGCCTGGGCTGAGGGCAGGGGGCGGCTGGAGCGGTCAGCGTATATGTGGAGAAGGAGGACTGGCATGGAAGCAGCCAGCCCCTCTTCAGCTCAAAGCACACCCAGATTCTATCTCGAGTGATACTGCTCAGAGAGGAGAGCCCGAGGTCCAGGGACGCCACTCCAGCTGTCTGGGTGCTTCAGGAAGGTGGCCACATTCCCCTGCGGTCAGGGGCCTATCGGGTCTTGTCCACATGGGACAAAGTGTAGCTTGGGGAGGTGCCAGCTGGACCAGCCGAGTTCTTAGAGTCTGTCTGATGCACCACACTCCCCATGGCCAGGTACTGGTTTGTAGTATATAAGCATGGAGCATCTACAAGCTATTTTTGTTTTTTTCTAAAGTGTTGGTCTGCGCAGGCTAACCAGAATGTCATATCCATCCCAAAAGGAGCTGTTAACGATTAAATGGACAAATGCTAGTTAGTGTCTCCGCTTCGGGCTGAATTGGACTAACGTGGGTGGTAACGTTGGGTAGTAACAAAGGCTCTCGCACACTGGTCAGAAGCTGCCATCAGCAAGAAGACCAATAGCCACCCTTCAGGGATGGCCTTGTCCTAGCAGTGAGCTCATTGCCTTACAAGGATGAACTCTTTTAAGCCTCACAACAGCCATATGTGAAAGGTCCTGTTATTATCCCCACTTTAAAGACAAGGAAACTGAAGCTTTGGGAGGTTGTGTAAGGTCCCTGAGGTCACCCAGCTTCTAAGTGGCAGAACCAGAACTCAGACCCAGGCCTTTTGAGAACACCTGAGCTCCAGGCCCTGATTTGCTAATAAAAAATAAGTGAAACATCGTTATTTCTTACTTAATACTCGTAATGGGGCCGATTAGCATCTTTGAAAACCTGAATTCTACATTAAGGTGGCGTGGAGGAGATTGATAGCAAAAGACGTCTTTGTGCTGAGAAGTCTGGGAATTGTTAGGATGAGACATGCCTGCTGGAATTAACCCATCACTGACCAGCCGTTGCCACAGGAAAGGAATTGAGGACACGTGATGGCTAATGGTCTTTACTGGTTATTTTATACATATTGGTATTGGGAATGTGTTCTGCCAGAGAATCCGCTGTGGAAAGATTGGGGGGGGGGGGGGGGCTGAAGGCTTCTGTCACATGTAGCCTTTGTGATAATGACAGGGAGAGGAGAGTAGGCCAAGGAAAGACTCCAGCTCCTCTGATGGCGGGGCTTATTTACTCTGCGCTTTCCCTCGACAGCCCTATGCTGTCCTGTCCTGACCTGTACTTCACAGGGGAGGGGCGCAGGCACTGAGAAGCCCGGGAAAGGGACACAGCTGGGAAGTGCTGGATCTGAGGTTCCTATCCAGCGCGGCCGTCTCCAGATTCTCTAGGCTTCTACCTTTGCGCTGTGTTCCCAGTGCCAGGCAGGGCACTGGCAGCTTCGAGAGGCTTCTCTTCCTGTTGACTCTTGGAGACTCTTTTTTGTTTGTTTGTTTTGCAGCTGGAAGCTGAGGCTGTGTTCCGTGCCATCACCATCGCCAGCCAAACCAACTGCCCTCTCTATGTCACGAAGGTCATGAGCAAAAGCGCGGCCGACCTCATCTCACAAGCCAGGAAAAAAGGTGATTTGTGCTCCCAAGATCTTGGGGCCCTGATGTGCCACGTGGCCCCTTGCGTCCCTGGATATCCTGTGGTATAAATGGTGCCTACTTTGCTTATTGTCTTGCTGCCTAGAAAGCCCCTCATTCACATTAGCCCATTTGATCCTTTCCATATCTGCGTGGATAGCAGGATCCCAGATTTCTCCCACTTGGCAGATGAGTAAACTGAGGTTCAGGAAAGGGTAAGGGTTTTGCCTGAGATGACACAGCTTGGATCAGTTCTTTGCAGACTTGGTTCATCTTTCTTCCCCCCTTTGATCTTTTATTGTCAGTTCGCATTATCTGAGCTTTATAAATGGACTAATTAGTCAAGATTATATTGGGTGCCGTAGTCAAAGATCCAACTCAAACTGACTTAAAACAAACAAAAGTAACTTACTGGTTGAAGGTATTTCAGGCTTGGCCAGATGGAGCGTTTGAAACAATAGGATTAGGGCTCTGTCACTCATTCCTGCTTTGGGTCTGCTTGGCTTCTGTCTGAACAGTGACAAGAATAAAAGCCAAGAGGTACCTGTTGTTCTCCACAATAGGTGGGGGGCCTGATAAGGAGGTAGAGTACATCTTTTCCAACAGTTCAAGCCCAAGTCCCCAGGAGGACTGCGATGACCTTGGCTTGGGTCACGGGCTCATCCCTGAACCAGTATCTGCTCTGGCATAATTGATTGGCCAGGACTGAGGGCAGGGTACAGGGGCAGGGTTCCCCCCGTGCTGAGCCACACAGGTGAGCACAGGTTATTTTAAAAAGAGGTTGAATGCATCTCCAAAATGTGTCCAGCAGCATGACCTTCATGACCCAGGGCTCTGTCCCCACTGCCTGCTGCCTTCCTCCACGGCTCTTGGCTTGGGCTTCATAGGCTCTCCTTGTGCTAAGCGAAAGTTTACTGTCATTTTGAAGCTGTCTTTTCTGCTTTTCATTCTTGTCCTTAATAGCAGACTCATGGGCTCACTGGTGTACAGAATGGCATTGAGAAACGAGAGACACAGGGCTCTGGGTGTGGTTGTGGGAGAGGGATCACTAGGTCTGGCTTGTGAATGTTACTGCTGTGTGCCGGTAGCTGTTCTGGTAGTGGAGGGACCCACGCTGAGTGACTCACCTACCAAACTCAGAACTGGTCTGTTAAACTCCAGATGTGAGTGACTGGGGTAGCTAAAAATAGTCCTAGCTGACTCTGATGGCTGAGTGTTCAGCTGCCTGGCCTTTTGGCAAAAGGGACCCTGTTCTGATGGGAAGGGAATCTTCCTAATTGTCTGGACACTCTTTGTAGCTGGCAGATTCTGGGGCACCTCCTGCCTCACCCTGCTCACGGTAAGCCTGCTGTTTTCTCTCTCAACTTTTAAACGTCTCAACAGGACATGCGTGGTTGATCCACTGGGTATGAGTCACCGGGCGAGAACCAGGAAAGCAGCCCAATGTTCCTCACCCATTCTTAGAGAAAGGGAGAGAAAAAGAAAAAGAACAGAAAGAAAAGAGCCTAGAGAACACCCTCACACCTCTTTCCATGACCACCTACCCTACCCACCCTCTTGGACCTTCTGCTGATGGCTACATCCTGCCTGGGACCCATTCTCAGGATGACCTGGGGGCATCAGGACAGAGTGTTTCAATTATATGCTGGCTCTCATTTTAAACTTCATGTAGAAAAATTCCTCACCCTTGACCTTCTGGCTCATGATTCGCTGGCAAGGAGAATGAGTACAGCTGTATCTCCAGGGTGGAAGGGCAGCATTACTTCAGTGATGAAAAACTGGCTGTTGAGATCGAAGCCAGTAAACATCTCCTGAACTGTAATTCTCAAGGACAAAATCGAGAGCGTTTGGAGCAGGAAGATAGAGTGTAGCAGGGTTAGTCTTCCTCCCTGACCAGGTTACTCTGTAAGGCTCAGTGAGTTTAATCACCAAGTGCTCTTTACCAACTCAGCATGGCTGTTCAGAATTAATATTAGGAATCTACAATTTAACGAGGACCAATGTGTGTCCTGCACTGAGATAGAGACAGGCAGACCTCAGAGATATGGCGGGATTGGTTCCAGACCATCGCCATAAAGTAACTATTGCAATAAAGCCAGGTAAACACGAATTTGGGGGTTCCTGGTGCATATCAAAGTTATGTTTACACTATATTGTAGTCTATTAAATGTCTAATAGACTAATAAATGTCTATTAAATGTCTAAATGTAGTCTATTAAATGCAATAGCATTATGTCTAAAAAACACATACCTTAATTAAAAATACTTTATTGCTAAAAATGCTCACCATCGTCTGAGACTTTCATAAGTCTTTTGGCTGGTGAAGGGTCTGGCTTCCAATTTGAAAAACCACAATATCTGCGAAGTACAATAAAGCGAAACCCAATAAAACTAGGTATGCCTGTACTTAAATGTCTTATTAGGTAGAATTCTCAAAGAACCCTGAGAAATAGGCATTCTTACCCCCATTTCCCAGATGAGGAAATTGAAACACAACTTGTCCAGGATCTCTCAGCTGGGAGATATAGTTTTCAAACCCAGGTACGATAGTGACAATCTCCTTGTTCTACAGAGAGCCAGGTAAGGATAGTCCAAAGGGAGACTTCTTCCACTTTTAACAGTGTATTTTTCCAAACGATACTTGAGTGCTTGCCTTGACTTTTCATTTCTTCATTTCTTTGTAGTCCTGTATGCCTTAGTTTGGTAAATATTTTTGGAGAGCCTTTGAAATTCTCATTAATCCTGTGTGGATCCTTTTTGCTGTCATCCCACAGAACAGGGCTGTCATATATACGAGGTCGGACAATTAAGTTCGCAAACTTTCCACTGTGCGCATACACGGTGTCCAACCTCATGCATCGTTGCTGTTGCTTCCTTCTTTGCCCACGGCAGGCATCACAAATCAGTCATGAGTCTTTTCTGGTAAGACCAGAAGCATTAGTAGAATTCTTCCCTGCACAGAATTCCGAGCAACCAAAACCAATTGATAGGAGTTGAAGCAAGGAAAAACCTACTTATAATCCTGGCCATAAAGGCTTCCTAAACTTCAACCTTGTGGGGGACTTGAACGGAAGATGGAGGACCAAAACTAAAGAAGCCCAGAGCTATAAGGGCCATCTTTAGCCCAAGATTTTGGCACTGAAAAACTTGGTGCCAACCCACCTTCTATTAGATAGCGTTTGCCTTTTGTATCACTATCCCTTCTTCTTTAAGAAGCTCAGCAAAAGATTAGATCAGTGTATTTCCCAATATACTTCCTCCCCTGTCCTTGGTTTCGTCATTGAAGCCCCTAATTCCAGATGCAGAGTCCATCCTTTGATGTGCCCCAGACTATGGTGTGTCCTTAAGCAAATCACCCCTTGCCTTAGGTTAAGGAGTAACAAACATGATGGAAATGACCATGAGAGCCTTTCATCCATGGGAGTGGATTTTCCTTTGTGGAACCGAAGCATGTCCTTGGAACGGCAGGATCCAGTTGTTCCCAGTGATGTGCACACATTTGGGCCTTTGGGCCCCTACAACGGGAAGGAGGAGGAGGCATAAAGAAATCCAATTTATTCACCTTCTCCTATGTGCCAGACGCTTTGTATATGCCAGATCCTTTCATTGTTGCAAACCTGAGAAGTAGGCATCATTTTATCAATTTCAGGACAGATCTATTCCAGATTTTAAAATTTCTGAAATGAGAATGAATCTTATAACCTATATATATACAAAGGGTGCCAAAAAAAATGTATACACATTTTAAGAAAGGAAAAAACTGTTAAAGCTGTAATAATATAGACTGATAACAAAAGAGGAATACAAGTCACATGTAGGCTTTTTTTTTTTTTTTTTCATCCCCGGTATATATTTTTTTGACTCAAAATTTGAGAATTAATACTGCATCTTGCAACCAATGGCTTCTGATAATCTAGGGAATATAATAACATGTTCCCATTTAGCAGCTAGACAAGCAGAGGCTTAGGAAAAGTAAGCCTCTGGACTTGAACCTAGGCCTCTCCAAAGCTATAGCTTTGAGTAGGCTAAGGGGCTATGATTATCTAAGCCAGGCCCAGGGCTTATGCAAACGCTTTGCCTATTTCCTACCCCTCACAGGAAATGTGGTCTTTGGCGAGCCCATCACGGCCAGCCTTGGCACAGATGGAACCCATTACTGGAGCAAGAATTGGGCCAAAGCAGCTGCATTTGTGACATCTCCACCTCTGAGTCCTGACCCAACCACTCCTGACTATATCAACTCCTTGCTGTCCAGGTTGGTGCAGAATGACAAGCAGTAGACCTTGTGTGGAAACATCCTGGGGCCGGTGGGATGAGGACTGAAGCAGCCCATCCATCCATCAGCTAGACTAGAGTCTGCAGTGAGGAAAAGACATTGAGAATTCCCCTGCGATCTGGAACGCAGACAACAGGCTCTTCCCCATCGTATTTTTTAAAATACTATTGTTATCATATTAATAATGGTAATAGCAGTTAATATGGAGTGTGTGCCAAGCACGAGGGCGAGACTACTCACATCTCATTGTTCCTCGTAATAACTTCGTGAGTGAGAAACTTTCATAACCATTTTACAGATGAAGCAGCTGAAGGTCAGAGACTGAATGATTTGCCTAATTTTGAACAGCTGGTCATGATGACTAACCAAAATTATCGGGGGACTCGTTTGCTGCTGCCCTCTGCCTATCAGTCCCATCCATCATTTGGGTCCCTTCTATTTTATTACACTAGAGATGATCTAATCCCACCCCCTCATTTCCCATACGGGGTAACCAAGCCATAGAGAGGGGAAGACACGCACTCAAGTTCACATAATTGGCAAGAGGTAGAGGAAGGATTCCAAACTCAAGTTGTGACACTCCAAACGCTGACACTAGCCTCTCGAGTCTGGGCCTCCGAGGTGCCACTAGCCACCTGTCCCATTCACATGGAGTTTTTCTCCTTTGCCAGTGGGGACCTGCAGCTCTCTGGCAGTGCTCACTGCACCTTCAGCACCGCCCAGAAGGCGATCGGGAAGGACAACTTCACAGCCATTCCTGAGGGCACCAATGGTGTAGAGGAGCGGATGTCTGTCATCTGGGACAAGGCCGTGGTAAGGATCAAGGTCATGGGAGAGTGGCCAGGCTGTAAAAGTGATTAGCTATCAGTATCTTATGGCAAAGGGGCCTGGTTTTACTTTCATGGTTAACATCACAGAAGCTGACTAAAAAATAGCCATGCAAATGGACGTTCTCCCAAAGATTTCAGTAAGATTAGTAACTAACGTATGAAGTTGATCATGTCCCTCTGTTTTATTTTAAAAACCCTAAAAACACTTATTTCAGAGCCAAATAGAATGCATATGATCTAGTACCTCATTTATCTACACAGTGTAATCCAACAGGTTTCCCTTTCCTTCTTGGCTACCAGGAAACTCAAAGCTAGATTTTAAACTAAATTCTTTTTTCCTTACCTAGGCTTTCTGTTTTGAGAAGAGGGAAAGGATAAATATTTTTGTCTCTTCTCTTACATACTTACATTTGGTCCTTTTTTTTTTTTTTTTACATTGTTATGTATTGATGAATGTATGTTTATCTTGCACTATCTGGAATTGTTACAAAATAATATACATTTTTTATTACCAACATGAGACATTCTCAATAAAGAACACTTGGAAACCACCGAAAAACACACACATGAAAGAAAACAAATTACTCAAATTCCACACCCCAGGGATAACCACTGTTATCATTTGGGTGAGGTTTTCCATTTTTATCCTGTGCCCATGTAAATACAAACACATATGTAACAAATGGCTCATCATCACGTTTGTTTTTACTGTGAATTCTCTATAATCCTTTTTGGAATTGAAGGGGGTAAAAGTAAGTAAATGTAACCAGAAAAAATGGATACTTCCCTGTTAAGCTATGCGTTTAACCATTTTGCCTGGATAACCATGACAGCCCGACCGATTCTGAAGCTTGCTGGGTGAGGTTCTGTGCTCACAACCTCACAGGTCCCATTTTATATTTTGGGGCCTTTGTGGTCACCCTGCTCTGACTTCAGAAGCCCTGCACCGACAATTTAAAAAAATTTTTTGTATTCCAATAGGCCACAGGGAAAATGGATGAAAACCAGTTTGTGGCTGTGACAAGCACAAATGCCGCCAAGGTCTTCAACCTGTATCCCCGTAAGGGGAGAATATCTGTGGGTTCTGACAGCGACCTGGTGATCTGGGATCCAGATGCTGTCAAGATTGTGTCTGCCAAGAACCACCAGTCGGTAAGGCTTGCGCTGCTGGGGGTGGAGCAGCATGGAGAATGCGTGCAAGGAACCTGGTCAGGAGAGGTGTGTGTGTGTGTGTGTGTGGTGTACCAGGGTAGTTAGACTAGGATGTATTGCAATAACAAACCATCCCAAGTTCTCAGTGACCTAAAACCTCAACAGTGTATTCCTCACTCCTGCTTTCCAAAGTGGGTCAACAGAGGGGCTCTGCCTGTCACAGTCATTCAGGATGGAGGCGGATAGAAGTACCATCTCTACACGGGCTTCCAGGATGGCTGAGGCAGGGGGCCAGGTCATGTAAACCATGTACTGGCTTGGAAAGCTTTCCCAAGCCATTACTTCCTCTCCCTCTGCATTGGCCAAAGCTGGTCCTGTGGCCATACCTTCCTCCAGAAGGGCAGGAAGTGCAATGGCACGTTGTGCCTAGCAGGAAAAAGAATAAGAACATAATTGGTGACCAGCACTGATGACTTCCTCATGAGTTTTGGGCGGAAGATAATAATTAAAGCCCAGTACCTAACAGGCAGGGGCTTAATAGTTGCTAGTAAAAATAGTTAATAGTTTTTAAACACTTAGGTTTCAGGCACTGTGCTTGTAATTCATTCGATCTCCATAACAGTCTTGCACAGGTCGGCACTACTGTGTTTCCCCGAAAATAAGACCTAGCCGGACAATCAGCTCTAATGCGTTTTTTGGAGCAAAAATTAATATCAGATCCGGTCTTATTTTACTATAATAAGTAAAATAGTAAAATAAGACTGGGTATCATATGATATAATATAAAAGACCTAGTCTTCAATTATATAAGACCCTGTATTATATATTATATTATATTATATTATATTATATTATATTATATTATATTATATTATACCTGGTCTTATAGTAAAATAAGACCAGGTCTTATATTAATTTTTGCTCTAAAAGATGCATTAGAGCTGATTGTCTGGCTACGTCTTATTTTCCTGGAAACACAGTATTATTATCCCCATTTTATAGATTAGGAAAGGGAGATGCAGAGAGATTAAATAAGTTAGGCATCAAGGAAATGGTGAGGCTAGGATTCAAACCCAGACAACCCAACTCCAGACTGATGTCCTTCACCACTTTCCAGCGATGCTTGCGCTTGTTGAATACTGAAGGAGGTAGGGAGAAATCCCATTTTTGATGGGAGTGGCCTTTGCTCAAACACCATGTCGTATTACATTATTTCATTTCGAGCTCGTGGGGAACTAAGACTGCCAAGTACAGCATCCCGGATGGTTATCCAGCTTCTCCTTGAACACTGCCAGCGACAACACTGACTTCCACACCAGGACCTAACTACAGATCGCACGCTTCTCTGCTAGGAATTCCAGCCTTCACTCAGTGAGCCACTCTCTCCAGGGCTCTACCCACCGAAAGCTTGCACATGCGCTGTTAGGCTTTTCCTCACTTCCCTGGCGAGTCAGTTCTAGGGACTCCGAAGGCAGGATCCCAAGCACAGGAGAGCCGCAATTCCTCTCTCTGCCCTTCCCACGCCCACACCTATGGCTCTGCCCCTCACCCCTGTCTCTAGGCTGCAGAGTATAACATCTTCGAAGGGATGGAACTGCGCGGGGCTCCTCTGGTGGTCATCTGCCAGGGCAAGATCATGCTGGAAGATGGCAACCTGCACGTGACCCAGGGGGCCGGCCGCTTCATCCCCTGCAGCCCCTTCTCCGACTACGTCTACAAGCGCATTAAAGCCCGGAGGAAGGTGAGGAGCCTGGGAACCGAGGAGTGGGGCGAAGGGGTTTGTGTCCCCCCAGGCATGGGGATAGGAACCGTGGATCCGGAGGGCTCTGAGTGCCCCAGACCCTCCCCCCAATGTTCACAGCAGCAACGATCTCTTCCTGGAGGACAATAGCACAGATTTAATGTCCATGAAAAGGGGCTTCAAAACTTTTTTTGGCCAAAGAAAGTTTTTCTCAGATGGTATTTCTCCATTTTATAGTGCTTCTCTTTAAAAGAATTTAAAATTGCAATGATTCAAAATCATATCTATATCTATACATATACATATATACATATATATATATATACACATCTTTTTTTTTTTTTTTTAAATAAATTACTCTTTAAGGCTTACAATGCAAACCCGCAGCCCACACCCACCCCTCCCTGTCCCATTCTGTCTAGTTCCTCCTCAGGGACAAACGTTTATAACTCAGCTAGTTCTGAAGTTCAAATAAAACCTTATTTATGTTTTTTATTTCAAACGTCCCACATATCAGCTCTTTATTTCCACCAATGTGACGTAGACTCTGGACCCAAAGAGGCGAGGATGATGTGCAGTTATTGGTCGAGGATTTTGGGGAGTACAGATGTAGTCCGCATCCCACCTGGGTCACTAGCATCTGCCAACAGGATGAGTGTGGCCAATGTGCCTGCACCTGAGTCACTCACTAGCAGAGGAGGAGGGCCTAACTAAAGATGGCACACTTCTCTGCTAGGATTCCCAGCCTTTACTTAGCGAGCCTCTATCTCCAGGGCTCTACCCACTGAAAGCTTGCACATGCGCTGCTAAGCTTTTCCTGGCAGACGTCCTCCAGGTCTTACGTTGAGCCTTCCTGTCCTGTCAGGCTCCTCTGGAATGTGTCCTCATTGCCTCACCTGTAACAGGTGGAGGGTGTGTGACACAGTACTGCTGCCTTTGGTGGGGGCGGGGTCTTGCAGTGTTTAATATACTGTGAGCCCCTCTGGAGGAGGCCCCGTGCTTCACGCCGCCATAAGCCCCAGCACCTGGCACCAGGCCTAGCACAGAGCATCAGTTGCATGATGTTGCTGGCTGGCTTCACAGTCCCAGGGCAAGTTCACAGCCAGAGGCCAGTGGGTCCGACCACAGGACACTCATTTCAAGGCCTGCCAACTCCCATCTGTGCTGAGGAGCCGGAGGGTGGAGCTCCCACGGGAGCTCATCCTGCCAGCACTTACGACCTCATCGCCCACCACCACCCGTCCCACGGGCTGTGCTCCAGCCACCTAGGCGGACCTAACAGTCCGTAGCGTTTCCACCATGGGTTTCCTCTGCTGGGAACACTACCATCCACCTCTCCTCTTCGTGCCCCAGCCTCCTCCCTCCCTCAACCCTGGCTCCATAACAAGCTCCTTGGATCCTTAAGACCAAGGTTCACCTATTTACTGACCTCCTCCATCATCACTATCGCAACACCCCACTTTTTTTCACACTAGTTCTCCTTTTAAAATAACCTTTTTGTTGTTACTATTATCGAGCTCCCACCACACACGCTTAATTCACTGATATATTTGTGCTACCTAGAACAGACCCTGACTTGTTGAAGGAATAAATGGTGACGCGCTCTCTCTGTTGCAGATGGCAGACCTACACGCGGTCCCGAGGGGCATGTATGATGGGCCGGTGTTTGACCTGACCAGCACACCTAAGGGGGGCACCCCTGCGGGCTCCACCCGGGGCTCTCCCACGAGGCCGAACCCGCCCGTGAGGAACCTCCATCAGTCGGGATTTAGCCTCTCAGGTGAGTCAGACAAGCTGAGGGCGACCATGAGTGAGAAAGGGCAGAGAGGGGGAAAGCGGAAGATCAGCGGCCAGCGACTATCGGGTGACCCTCGGCGCTAACCTGGACCTTCTTTTAAGGAGCTGGTTACAGGGCAAGCAGGAAGGTTTGCTGAATCAAAAAGTAGTCCTGTTGAGAAAGCAAGGTAAACTCAGGTTAAAGATCAGGTTTAGAGGGTGACCAGTTAGTTCTACTTAGAGCTCATGTCTGGTGGAGGTGAGGGGGGGGCTGGGGCAAGATGGTTTCCTTTGTGAATTGATAGTGATTCTCTACATAAGAATGTGAGAGTTGTACAATGTGTTGTGTTTTCTTTGTTTGCCCAGGTTAAGAGAGAACTCGGATTATTTTTATGTTCAAACTGCAATAGCTTCTTCTAACCTAGGATTTTTATTATATTCTTCCCTTCCTAGTGATAATAATAAAGCCAGCAATAGCTACTGTTGATTGAACATTTACCATGGGATTAATATGAATGCCATTTACCGTGTCATTAATATTATCTATTCTTTAAGAACTACCTGATATTAATAGAAAATAGTTATTCAATTGCTCCATAACCAGTAGTCTTAAAATTGGGGGGGGGGGGGGAATGTAGATTTGCATGTCTATGATGAACTATTTAAATGTGAGGGAAGCAAGATAACAAGAAGGAACAGAGACACGTAGAGAAAAAACAGTCTAGGGAAGGAAGAGGAGTAAGGAATGGGAGAAACAGACAAGAGGGAGGAAAACATAAGGGGACGTACATAGGGGAGGAAAACAAAAGGGCTAAAAGTTTTGAGATGACATGACCAGGGGTCACATTATGCTAGTCACAGAAACTTTTGTCACTGTTTTTGCCATTTTCTGCTCCCTGGCTACTGTAATCCCTAAACTTTTAGCGGTTCCTTTCTTATGGATGGACATCAGTGTTTCCTTTGGTACCGTGGCTATAGGGGCCCGGTCGTCACCACTCCAATTGTGAGACCTTGGGCATGTTACCTAAACCCTCCCAGCCTCAGTCACCTCCTCTTTCAATGGGATAACAACAGTACCTCTCAAAGGAGAGTGGTGAGAATTGAATGAAAGAACCTGAGAAACACTTAAAATATTGCTTGTCACAATGAATGTAAGCAGCTATTTTTCATCCCATCCTCATTGTTCTCTTTATTATCACTGGTATGATGCTGAGGGTCTGATGAAATCTGGATTAGAAACCGGCTTTCCCAGGCGGAGGGCGATTTTTCTGAAGGATAGGTATGAAACGCTGGAATATCCGACAGACTAGAATGGGAGTTTCTTGGGAGATGAGTCCAGGAACGCACGTAATATCTTACAGTCTTAAAATTAATCCAGTTTTTCTCTTGTCCACTCCCCCTCCCCCCTTTTTTCTCCCGGGGAATTTATTGTCAACTGCAGGCACTCAAGTGGATGAAGGAGTTCGTTCGGCCAGCAAGCGCATCGTGGCGCCCCCTGGAGGCCGTTCTAACATCACATCCCTGAGTTAAGCAACCCCTTCCCAAAGAAAGGGGGCAGAAGCAAGAAGAGATTTTTTTGAAGCCAAAATGGTACACCGATATTTAAGAAGGAAAGCGAATCCAAACAGTTGCGATCTAAAGAATCAATAAGCCTCAAGCCTTATGTTTCTCTAATGTTACGCTCGCTTGCCTAGCTTTACGAATATTGCTTTGTCTTCTGTTTATGCCTAGCCTTGATTTTGTTGACCCTCCCTCCTCCCATTTACATGCATGCAATCAGACACTCTAAGGTAAAAGAGTCTGCTATATAGTGTTGAGAGTGTGTGTAGTGCTGCATCTTAAGACAAGGGGACACACAAAGCTGGATATCAGGAAATGAACAAAAGGGACACAGTTATTTGGGGTGAGTGGGTGGTGGGAGCCCAGAGCAAGGCAGAGGGCTCAGAGGGGCTGGGATAGGGTATGTACGGAGGGGAGAGGGGTGGGTGGGTGAGCATAAGGGGTCCTGTGTATTGTGTTAATGAATTACATTTATTTCCATGGAAGATGGCTCTTTGGGGCACCTATCATGGTCCCCTGGGGTCTACAGAGGAGGCAGGCATTCTTTGGGTTCCGGACTTTGTCACGTCCTCTCTTAGTAGATTTTATTCCTTTGAACATTTTATTAAAACACCAAAACCCAACCATTGCTTCCACTTGCTTGGTCGTGCCAGTGTTTGGTCAGGCCTCTTTCTCAGCATTGCTTTCAAACTCTTCTCGTTCCTGGGTTGGGAAGGAAGAGAGGAAAGATACTTCTCGTCTGGCCTACCCACACCTCTTTGGTGCTCTTAAAAGGCAACCGCTGGGAGCATAGCACGAGCCCTCAGGGTGGGGGCAGCCACACTTCAGTAACGCCTCCCTCTAAACCTGCGTTGGAGATCACCTCTCACTCTCCTGTCTTTGCAAACCAAGAAAAGAAGCATGCTTCTGGCACCCTGAGTTAGGACAGGAGCGGAGAGGGGCCGGTGATGACTCACCATCTTGATCTCCTGAGATCCAGGCACAGCCATGATTGAATAGGATTTTTGTTGTTGTTGTTATTGAAATTTTATTTTCTTAGATGTTCCTTAACTTTTACAACAAATAGGTCATCTCAGCTTATATGGGAGTCAAGCAGGAGTTTGGGAAAGCCAGTCTGGAGCAGAAGGAGCATGTTCTATGGCCGTGGCTCTACTTTTCAATCCTAAGCCATCTGTCTCCCCTTCCATTAGCACATCCTTTGGAGGAACTTTGGTTTCAGTACCAAAATATCCCAAAGCAGATGCCTGTGGCACCCAGCCTTCCTGACATAGCACCTAAAGGAAGTTAGCAAGGAGTGTTTGCATCTACCTTGTCTGTCAGAGCTGAATGTCCATTTCCACATCTTGCCACTTCTGAAAATTCAATGTTGGAGCGAGTTCTGTGAGCCAGACGTAGATCTGTAGAACTAAGAGGCCCATATGTATTGAAAACTCTATTCAACCTGGGATCAGACGTCTGTGTTGGGAGATCCAGCTGGTAGAACCCGTAACCCTGTGTACTAAGTACTTTGAAGAGAAGAGCAGGCCTCAAACACTTTCAGGTGCTTCAGAGAAACCACTGTCGTTAACCGAAGGTTTTAAGTGGAAGGCCAGAGAAAAGGGAACATGTAGCTGAAGAGGAATTTGGAAATAGCCAGAAAAGAGGATTTCCCGTAGCAAGCTAATTTCTGTTCTAATCATGAAAACGATGATTTCCCCTCAAAAGAAGGAATTTTGCTACTTTTAAGGCTTTTTCATGAGGTCTTTATTTTAGGGAAACTTACGTGAAGATGTGGATGTAACTCTTGGTTTATAACTCAAAGATGTGGGGACCTGTTGCAAACTTGGAGTGACCGTTTTGCAGACGAGTAGCTTGTCAAGTGGGAAGCATATTCTGTATACCTCGTTGGCGGGGCTCTGCTTTAGGATATCTTGTAGTACCAGCCATAACCACCAGATGGAGGAAAAGACACATAAATAACTAGTCAGAGCGGCCCCTTCTGTATTTTTGTTGCTGTTATAGCCCGAGTCCAACTCATCCCCCTCCCTAACCTCTCTGTTCCATGAATATAAATCTTTCATGGCCCAATTGGTTGCATTTAGGCTGTCTGAATGAAACGTCCAACCAGAACTCTATGTTCTGCAGAAGTTTTCCATGCTGTAGGAACAGCCCTTGAATGCCTTCATGACGGGCAACGTGATCTGAGGAAGCCTCCCTTTCTTCACTTACTATTAGTAACTTTCCAAGCATAGAAATTCCTGAGAATTCCAAGAACACCCCCACTATTTCCTTGACTTTGATTTCTGGTTCCTTCTTACAAAAGGTAAAATTTATATTCAATTTGTCCTGTTTCATAAGATATATCAAAGAGCCCTACACAGGGTTTAAGAAGAGAACGGCCCTCTCAGAATTCACTGGCACCTCATCCAACTGCGGGACGGCATGCTGGATCTTCTATCCTCCTCCCAAGCTTTCTTTTGCTGTCTCATGTCTTGGCCTGGCCCCTCTCTAAGGATGCACCCCCACCCCCAGCCTTCTCATATTGTTCCTAAACCCAGATGGCGATCCACTAGGGTTCTGTCTGGCAGGGCCACAATCTTAGGTAGTAGAGGAAATATCTGTGGAACTGTTAAATCAGCCACCCCAATAGAGAGATTTCTTACTAAGTTTTCTAAAAATGGAAGTGTTGTAGTCATCCGGAAAATGGGTTTCCTTCAAAGTCCAGTCGTCCTTCGGCCTTTTTCTTCATGACTACACCAGAGTCATGCTTCTGTTCCAAAGGCCTCACCCCTAAGTCTGGACTTTTGTTCACCCTGAGAAGCCCTTCCCAACAACGAGGTGATGAGTCCCACAAGCTTCCCAGGGCTTCTCCCTGAAAAGCTCCAGCTTGCTTTCCAGATATACACATGGGCTGTCCTGGGCAGCCAGCATTCCTTGTAAGTTCCCTCTTTGGAAAATGGTATGTGAGTGTTCAGTTCTGTGTCTGGTGAATATGGACAGACAGTAAATCTCCCTGTGATCTGTGGTAGCTGTGAGGCAGCTCTGGAATGTGAAGAGCTGTTTGGTTTGAACCGTGAAGAAAACTGTGTTTTGAGATTAGCTGAGATAAGAAAAAAAAGAAAAAAAAAGTTCATCAAGTGACTGTTATTGTAAACCCGGTTATTAAAATAACTCTAAAATCACAGATGTCGTTTAGTCTTCTTGTTCTGTGTGTGACATGCCATTTCACCTAAAGCATTCAAGTTGAACAATAAAACTGACAGAGTAAGAGGGCAGATCTGATGAAAACAGAGTTATCCTGAGAAAATTTGTGGAGTTTCTGTCTTTTCAGTTGAGGTTGAGTTTTTGCTTGGCCACAGAGTTTGATGCCCATTGAAACTTTGGGGAATGACAAAAGTTTTTTCTATAAATCATCAGATTCAGTATTAGCATGAAAGGCACTGCCATTTGGAATAAATCTAGTTGAGTCCAGAACAGATCCTGGAAGGATTTGTTTCTTTGGTCATCCCCTTAAAGCATTGCTTCTTCCTAAAAGCCTGGACTTTGAGAAAACTCAAACTAAGCATGTTCCAAAGTATATTCTCTAGCAAACTTGTCCCAAAGACTCTCATGAGTGTGGAAAAGGATTATTTACTATGTCTACTCTTCTGAGAGATTTAACGTGCATATCACCCAGTTCAAGTCTCTGAGAAATACTATGTCTTTTAAAATTTGTCCAATTCATTTCTCAAACTATTTTTTGACTACATGTCATCTTCTAATATTCCACCAAACATGTTAGGCTAAACCTTTTTGGGAAAATACTCCTGGATCCAATTACAATTTATGTAGGACATTTTTCATTGCATAGTGTGTGCAAATATATATATATATATATATATATATATATATATATATATATATATATATATATATTTTTTTTTTTTTTTAAACATTTTTTAAAGTCTGGTATAACTGAAAACTTCAGGGATAGATTTGGGTAGAGTCAAGTATAACCGGATCTAGAATATTGTTTCTTTTCATCTTTTAGCTTTGCTTGCCTTTAGTTGGTGTTTCAGTCTTAGGAATGCTCTTTCCATGTGGGAACAAAACTGGCCATCAGCATCTCCGGGTTTTCATTTTACCTGCTTAGCAACTTCAGGGGAAGGAGAGAGACTCCCTCAGTAGTTCTCGCCAAAGAGACTGATTCTGATTGGTCTGGCTCAGGTCATGTGCTTTCACCATTGAACTTGTCACTGTAACTGGGAGACTGTCCACAGTGATGATACCTTTTAGTACAGATGCTCAGAAACCATATTAAAAGCTACTCTGAGCACGTAAAGAATTATTTCAGTTTGAGGTTCAAAGTTTGACGATTAATAAGCTTTAGCTGACAGTCCCATTTTCTGGCTCAAATTCAGGATTGTGGAAACACTCTTCCTGCTTAGGATGGGCATGGGTTTAAAGGGCACAGTCAATGCTTAAAGTGAACTCGGGTTGCAGGGCTCTATAAGGCTCAACTGATGAGCAGTTGAAAAAAAGTTAGTGAAATTCACACATTGACTAATTTTCACACTTCTATGATCTGGAGGTATTCTGGGCTGAGTCACATTGACCAGGTGGGGAATGAGAACACTAAATAGGAATAATAAGATCCCACTGGTTTCAAAGAACTTTCTGGAATCCGCTCTGCTACCATCAGGCCATCACAAAGAGAATATGAACCATGAGCAGAAAGTGGGGGATGAAAGGGCCAAAGCAACCTGCAAAAATGAGATCATGTACATGAGGCTGGCGCTGTTCAGAATCGAAAGAGGTCTAGATGCTGTGCTGTGCTGAATTGGCTGCGGAGAACATGACAGGACATTTAACATAACCTAGACCACAGAGCCCTCAGCGTGTAGGACTTTAGAGGCCCCAGACTTACAAGAGACTATTTCAGGACAAACCCCAGGAACCAGCTGCCCTACTGGCTGCCAAGCTATTATGGGTGTGAGAGGTAGTGGAAAAGCCCCTTTATTCTCTCCTGAGGCAGAAGTTGCTTCTAGCTGTAAGAGTTCAGAGCTGCTATTCCCTTCCTGTCCCAGATTATGGGCCTGGAAGATCCACCTGCTGCTTTGGTGTATGGGATGGGACAGGAAGATGTTGGGGTCGGAAGGCGGAGTGCTGAAAAAAGAGGTGCATGGGCTGTCTGCAGACTTAAAGCCACAGTGAAAAGCAAAATCTGGAATTCTGGGTTGTGTTCCCTAAGGTGTGAATGCTAGAAGGTCAGGTTTTTAGTTTTTACATATGGGCATTAGGTAAATTGTGTTCTATCCCATAGTGGATAAAAGACCATCTCTATCACCGCTTATCTGGTAATGGACATTCCTCACAGCAGGAAATGCAAGTAAGAACAAGTGACTTTTGGTACCCACAACCCTTTCTCTAGGGAAACCATTACACAGCTGACAAAGAAGGGTCAGTGGCTTACTGTATACAGAAGACATTTTAATACACGCAAGCACATTCACATAATAGATGCTACAGCTGAACAGAAGCACGTGTGTCCCATTCAAGGGCTGCCTGTTTAGAACAGCACGGACAACAGAAGTTTGGAATTTTAACATCAATATTTACCAGCAGACACGCTGAGCTCGTAAGAACAGTAATCACAAGGAGACAGAGCAGGAAACAGGATTTTGTGTAGACATAATGCAAGGACAACAGGGTACTGAAACTCACTGTGCTTTTCATGCCTTTTAGTTCAGCTTTTGAGGAATTGAAGCCTTAGAGTTACTGCGTCAACCCAAAGTAGCAACACTGGTCCCTGCTAGCTATCCTACCATTCTTTCTGCATAGCTGTTTATTCGTCCATCCAATCTAGTAAAGCTGTGATATAAAATCTAGTCATTTCTGGTTAAAACTTTCCTATGAGAAGCTGACCCACAAATTAATTTAATTACCCTAATTAATTTAGCCGTGCTCTGCGCTGCTGGACAGTCAGTCCTGCCCTAGCCTGACCTTAGCTAAAACCAGTGCTGTTAGCCATTAGCGAGGTGTGTTAGCCATTAGCAGCTGACAATTTACTTTCACAGTTAGGGTTGTGGCCAGGGTCACAGGGCTCAGCTGCCCCTCCCATCCACTAGAGGTCACTGTGAATGCACCGGGGGTGGCTGGCCCTGCTGCAATGCTAGAGTGTTATAACCAGGGGGCGTCTGGTCTTCAAAACCCGCTCAGACTCTTGAGGGTTTCCACACAGATAAGGGAGGAAGCTGTTAGGAGAAAATGATTCCAGGAATATCAGACAAAAAAATGCAACAGTCACCCTGTTTTCTTAGCCCTGAGCCTTGGTTGTCATAAATCTAGATGAGCTATGTTCTACCTGGTAGGATAGAAACTTTTAGCCCAATTTATGAAATAAAACCAAAGGGTCTGATTTCAAGGAGTAGCAATCACAGTAAGGATGAAGGTATCCTTTTATTTTTTGGAAACTTTTTTTTGTCCTAATGTTTACATATGTAATGGTGGGAGTTGTTTGTAATTAGTTGTTCTACACTGATGGATGTAATGCTTTTTTTTCCCCTAAGACCCACATTATGGGTCTGTGGCCTGATTAAGACTGGAAACCCATCTGACCTCTGAGGTGGTGCTCTTTAGTCAGTGCACCCATGGTTTCTGAAGGCCCAAAGAGGTGCTTCAGGCATAGAAGCAGCTCACTGGAAATAAAAACTAGGGATTCAAACTACAGAGATTGCATTGGGTTCCCATTCCATTATAATTTGTATAGACATGAAGTGGCATAAATGATCAGCTCTCATCCCAATGGAGAGCCCACCAATCCCACTGCCCTTTGGTAAGCATTTCCCAAAGTCTCTCCTTTGGGCTGATACGTATAAGGTCACAAGCATGAGGAGGTACCAGTGACTGGGGAGGTAAGTCCATAGCACATCGAGGCTTGAATCAAAATCAAATGAAAGATGGAAGTTAGTAAACACGCAAGTGACACTCCTGGCTACTAACCTGGGGCAGAATCTGGTCCCCTTCTTGTTGCTCTCGTCAACTCATCCCCTCTGTGGAACTGAGTCTGGGCAAGCACTTAGAATATACAGTGCTTGGTGAAAAGCAGAACAGCATAGACAACGTGTGGGGAATGTAGAGAAATAGAATCAAACAGAACAAAAGAACTCACTTTAATTCTGGACAAAAACATGGTTGCTCTTACAGTAGAGAGGTACTGTTGTACAGCCCTGCCAGGAATTCTGGGCCTATTGGCTTAGCAAGGAGACAACTGTAAATGCTGAGTTAAAACTCAGGACTGGTGTTCTACCCATGCTGAGATGCCCCAATACAAACTCTCTCCTGGAAAAGTCTGGTGTAACATGTGGCCATAACTGTTACTTCTGCCTATTTCCATTGTCTGGTTTCCCAAATGGGCCAGTCTAGTCTCTCCTGTTTCCAGCTTCCCACCGTCTTCGTGAGGCCCATACTTTCCATAAGTAAGGACAAGGCTTAGGTGATGTGAGTGGCCAGGAGGTTAAAACAGTCCCACACCAAGGCTATTCAGTGTTTGATTCTCTAACCAGTGGCATCTGTAGGTTCCCCAAAATAGTTCCTCTGCAAAGATCTGTATATCAGGAGAGTGGAGTTAGTCATGTACACATCTCACCTAGGTGAATTAAATTTTGTGTTTGGCAAATAAATAAATAAAGAGTGAGATATCAATAATGTTTTACATAGTTTTAGGCAATTCTGGCTGTCATTCCTGCAGTAAGCACAGGGCAGGGAGACATGGTACTGTGGTTCCATGACCTCAAACCTCTCAGCTATGTCGGCATCCCAAGGTTCTAAGTAAAATTCTAGTCTATAAAGGCATGTACACTTTTCTCAACATTTTAGTTCATCTGATATTAGCCAAATATGGGACCAAAAAAATAGAAATAAAAGACAATATCAAAATGAACCAAAAAGAGTGACTTGTTTCATTGTTGAAGGGTGGCTCACTGTACCGGGCTCCACTAAGAAAAGCTACCCATCATATGTTATGGGTAATTTAAGAGGTTTTTTTCAACCGTAAATTTTATTATTGTCCAAATTCACCTCATATTCTACCTCATACCGTAACTCCCGTTTCAGACACAACTTCACTGTACTACAAGATGCACATGCTTTTAATGTGACAATATTCTTTTCTGATCCTGCCCAGACACAGGTCTTGGAAAATCTTAGGAGGACAACTAGCTCTCAAGGAATACTATTAGAAGAAGGCAAGTGGTGTGCTGATAACTATTTCACAGCTGGCTTGCTAGGAGGGGACACAAAAAGGCCTGATTTGTAGCCTTTGCCAATTTCCATGGTGTAAATACTCCCATCATTACCAATTTTGACTTCCCAATTTCCCATCACTGTACAGGGCATTGGGACAGAGGTGCACAGCAGGCTCTTGCTAGCTGGTACAAGCTGACATGGTGTGGGGACTTGGGAACACCACTGGAAGGTCCTCCTAAGTCTGTGTTACTTCTAATCTGGTCTCATTCGTTTCTTCCTGACTGAATTCCTTATCCCTATTCAGTCAGGCTTGGGATTCTGACCTCTCTATGAAGTTTTGTAGCTCTGAAGCGCTCCATTTAATCACCCCCCCAAACACCTCACTCAATCACACATCTATGTCCACTTGTCACAGTGTCATTTAGAAGGAGTGGAAAAATAAATCTACATCCAAATATTCCTTTTGAAATAAAAATAAAAGCTGTTTCAAAAAACCAGAATGGGAGCAGTAAAAAGGCAGAGTAGAGCTCATCTAGTATAACCCTCACATTAGATGAATAAACCAAAGCAGAGAAAGTAGTTAAACCATGTGCTCAAGGTCACATGGTTGGTTAGTCGTGCAACTAGCTCCCAGGAGCCCAGAGAACTCTCTTCATTGTATCACTCTGCCTCTTTCCAAAGCTATGCATTCATTGTTTCTAAGGTGTGTGAGGTGTGGAGATGCAAGAACTACTGTCAGCTCTTCCTGATGTGGAAAGCAGAAGTTCCTGGCCAGGTGCCAGAAAATGTCCCAAGAAGAAGATATTCACTTCACAGGTTGTTATTCTGGCCATCCTCTTCTTGTGGGTCTTTGGTTGGTTCCAAGGCTAGATTTGCTTGTCTTTTATTAAAGTCCCTTTTTACTCTTAAAAGGAAAAAAAGAAAGAGGGCTTATTCACTGAAAAGAGAAAAGATTTAAGCTTTTGAAAGGACAGCATTATGGCCCACAATAAAGAGGCATGAAACTGTCTTAAAAATGTCATTGATTTTAAATGTTTAAGTCCTAGTTCCTCTGCTTTTTCCATAAACAGAAACTTGATGCTAGCTAAGCTCGTTTATCTATTACAATTTTTGAAATTTCTTACAAGAAAAAAAGGTTTCTGAAATTTCCAAATGTTCTATTATAGAGATGCATCATTATTATAATTAGAATAAAAATGTTTCAAAACATGTTATTAAGGCTTTGCAAGTAAAGTCTGGCTGAAACACTACATCATTTGCTGGGCTGCTGTTCTTCTAGGAGCTACTTACTTTTCTCTGTTGAAAATTATGAACTCCTTTTGGACAGATTCAAGGTGCTCTTGAAGAAGGCATGTCTTCCAAGGGAACATTGAAAAAAAAAATAGAGGTATAGTTAGCAGACCAACCAGGATCATCAAACAGCCAATAACCTATTGAATGTCTACTGAATGGGCCAAATCAAAGCACCAGTGTGTACTCAAAATGGATGTTATCTGAAAGTTTGTAGCAGGAGCGAGATCCCAACCAGAGTAATAAAGGAGCTAATGAGAAAGAAACACAAAGAAGATAAAAATACGTCAACACTTTGCTCTCCACAATGAAACTGCAAGGAAGGCCTGAGTTATGGTTTATGAACTTGGTGTCTTTCAGCTCAAAAAGAAACCATAACTTTAAGGCGGGGGTGTGGGGGGTGGGGGGTGGGGTCCAAGGGTTTATTAAGCTGGTTACTTACTCACCTCTCATCTCCTAGCCCTCATGTGAAAGGTTTAGAGGTTCTACTTGGATTTAATAAATAGACTAGAAATATCTCTTCACGATGAATTCTGATCGAATGTTCCCCTGAACAACTGTGCTGGGGTTGATTAACTAGACTTCAGGTGCAGTGAGCAGAACTGTCTTTATTTCTGACTTTCTCACAGACATGTGAAACATTTCTTTGACATTTCACTGTCTGGCTTTCAACACCTATCAGCGACTTTTCCATCATCATGAGAAAATGTAACCTTAAAAAAATGATATTCATGAGGCCCAGGACAGTGTCAGCCCCAGATCCAATGTTTTTTAAAAAATCTGCAGCAAAGTAAATCTAAATTACTTCTGATGAAAAATATTCTTCTCTAAGGAAAACAAAATATCGTGTTTTTTTTTAAATCTAGGAATTAGAAAATACTAAGTCCTGAAGTATTGGAGAATTTTCTTTCTTTCCCAAGCAAATGTTTAAGTGGTAGGGAACTATAAAAAGGAGAGGACGGTCAGAGATGGGGGAGGGCAGCAAGACAAAGGAGAGAAAAAAAGATTCTGCCACGTTTCACTCTTATTCTCAAATGGGGGTACTTGTAACCCAGAGAGTTTCTAGTATCATGGGGGACATGAAGCTACCGGAGGAACATAAGCTGATACAGCCCCTTAGGGAAGCAGCTTCACGCCGAGATTGTAGGAAAACTAGGTGTTCAGCTTCTCCATGCATTCGCAAGGCAGCAAAAGCAGGGTGCTGAGAGGACCGCCCAACAGAAGCTCTCAAATGATTTGCAGCCATCGTGAAGGCTCCCCTGATCCTAAATTTGGGGGGAGACCTGCTCACCTGAGGGGAATCACATTTCCTCATCTCCTTCTCCTTCTTTGCCAGACGCTTCTTTTTCTTGTGAAGAGGTTTGGCCTCCAAAATCATTTCCTCGAGTTCAAAGGTGGGGTCGCAATTCAGCCTGCCTTTCTGCAAGGAAGATAGGTTGGCTGACTCCTTAGGTTTGGGTGTCATTCTCAAAACACACCAGGCGGGATGTGGAGAAAAACACACGGTCCTAAGGGATCGGCCCAAGGATAGTAACCTGGGATTCCCACTCGCGGTTTGGGGTCAGGTATTTTCGGCTTTCGCTTTTCACATTCTTTAATATTTTGTTTATGTGTCTAAATTCCCAGTGAGCCTCCAGTGAGTCAGAAATGAAATCAAATGACAATAATTTTTCTAAAGTTTGAGCTTTTGGGTTATGTTTCTCAAAGCACGTTCTCACGATTATGTAGATGAGAATCACCTGCGTTGTTTGCTCACCTCCCCAGTTCCCACCTAGATTTACCGAATCTGTGGCGCAGAAAACTGTGCTTTTAACAAGCTCCCCAGGTGATTCAGAGTCACACTCAAGTCAGAACCATTACGTAGCGCGTCTGCGGAGGAGGCGTGGACGGTAAGTGCGGTGCGTGGAGGCGTCGCATCGGAGTGGAAGCCACAGGAGGTGGTGCCTAGCTCTCCCGCAGTGTCATGTGTCAACCTGCCCCTACTGGACCCTGCAAAGTAGCCAGGTAAGCCCTTGATCCCACCCTCCTGTTGCTCCATAAGGTAGCGATTCCCCATCCCAGAATTCCAGCCCACGGCCCTCTCTCTCCCCTCACTGTGCACTTTCTCGCGACCCACCCACCAGAGTGTCTCTCTTTGCTGCTTACACACGAAGGGTCACAGTCACACATGCCCACAGCAAGCACCTGGCTTAAGAACAGAAAACTCCGAATTGTCTCTACAGGCCCCTTAAAAAGTCATTATTCTGCCCATCTACCTGCAACTGAGTGTGTAGCATCAGGCTGTGGGAAGAGAGAAAGAGCCAGAGGCCTGGCTTGGGCCCCTAGGCCTCCGCCCTTGGACTCCAGCCTTTACCAGTGGTCTGCAGTAAGCCACAAATGTCCCTTGGCCAGGGACTCAGGCAGTGGGAATTAGTTCCCTTTGGCTCTTAGTTGTTAGGAATATAGTTCCCTGCATTGAACTACCGCGTTTCCCCGAAAATAAGACCTAACCGGAAAATAAGTCCTAGCATTTTTTTTCAGGAAGACATCCCCTGAACATAAGCCCTAATGCATCTTTTGGAGCAAAAATTAATATAGGACACGGTCTTATTTTCAGGGAAACACAGTACCAGGGACGAGGGGTGAATGGTAAAAATAATTCCTCACGTCAATCCCAACAGTTTTCAATCCTTTGACTCAGAACTTCACGGATACAAATTTCTACATCTTTGGAATCAGAGAACGCATTGTTCTTTCAATGAGCAGATTCCTGGAAATGACTACAGCAGGTCTTTGAAGTTGTTTCGTATAATGTTGATGAGATGCATAGGAACTTAACTCTTGGTTATATCAATCAGCCTGTGGTAACGTTGGTTTCTTTAAGCGGTATTTCTCTTAAAGTCAGAGAACCTGTGACGTTAAGTGAGGACTTATGCGTTATTATGTATTAGGAGGATTAGGGCTTCTTTCCAAAAAAAAGACGTGCCACGAAAGGTGGTTAGGAGCTAGAACTGCAGACACAGACAGTACTGGATTAGAATCCCAACTCGGCCACTTGCTACCATGTGACTTTGGTGGCCAATTCACCTGTGTGTGTCTCAGTTTTCTCATCTGTAAAATAGAGATTTGGCCTGTCGAACTACACTGGTGTGGTTATGTGATGAGACCGGGTGTGTATGTGGCACACAGAGTAACATGCACTGAGTGAGGGTTATTAAGGTTTTGGTAGGGTTGACTCACGTTAGGAATAAAACCTGGAATGAGCCTCTTCTGCAAAACCGCATCCCAGTTTGTATCATTCATATATGGGAAGTTCTGAACGTCAGACAAGTGAGAAAACCGTTGGTCTGGATTAGGTTCAAGTAACTGCCAATGGAATACAAACATTAAGATCACGAGGAAGGTCAAAACGGGGCAAAAAATCATACAAGTTCCCTTTAAATGTTTTCAAGCGTAGGTTTGAAGGAAACAAGGCAGTGTCCCCTTCCCTAACCCCCTAAACAAATAACACAGATAATGCATACATAAGCAATGTAGTAATGCATGGTTAGAATGAATTCTAGGTTGGTTTCTGCAATGTGGTGATTGAAAATAGCGTGCCCTACTGAGTCAAACCTATCTTTGATAGCTGATTCCTGTACTTACTAACTGTGGGCAAGTTTGTTCTGTAAATCTCCATTTATCTGTCTGTAAGAAGGAGGATAATAACCTATTTAATAATATTGTGGCTAAGGTTAAATGAGGCATGTATATAAAGTGCCTAAGAGAAGGTCTCTTCTTATGAGGTAGTGAATGTGCATACTGTTCTATGAAGGAAATTCATCTCCCACTAAAAATTTCAGCTGTTTTTACAGCTAATCAAAGTATATTGGAGGTGACACAGATAAGATATCATTAAGGTTACTGTTATGGTTCTGAGTTTTAGGAACTGAGATTAAAGATGTTTTTCTCCCTTAACCACTCCAGAGCCAACATTGCATCAAATAGAAAATGACTCAAATGGAAAATGTCAGTTCCATTGGAGAATTGTCTTGGAGGTGACAACCAGAGATCATCAGGGTGGAATTTTGGGGTAAAAGAGCTGTCTTGGAACTTAGGAAAACATGCTTATGGGAAATGACCCCCCCTGGTTCTTCATCTTTGACGTTACCAATGGCAATGTCCCTATTCCAAACCAGGGAACTTGACCCATAGACAAGAGACACAGGTTGGAATCCTTGGCCCTGACCAGCTGGCCTGGGCAGTTGTTTTGTCTTTGAAAGAAGCCAATCTCCTCCTCTTCGGCTCCACATTCTTTCTTTCACGGAATCATGCAATACATACTATTGAGATCCTGCTACAATTGTTCTTAATCTTTTTTGGTGAACATGGGCAACTTGAAAATCTGATGAAAGCTATGGATGTCAATAATTCAAATGCCAAATTTTGCCATCCGTCAGGCTCTGTATTAGATGCCGAGAATACAATGGGGAACAAGTCAGATGGGGACCCTCCCTTATAGGACTTAAAGGACATTGGTCGTTAACCCAAGAATCACACACCTACAATGTATAATTTCAAATTGTGCAAAATGCTATGAAGGGAAGACATCCCTGTGTGAAGTGACACTAGAGGTAGGCTTCCCGAGGAAGTGATCACTTGAGCTGAGATCTAAAGCTGTGCTTTTCAGACTATGTAGAAGGGCCAGTTATTTGTTGGTTCATTTGTTGAATTTCCATCACATTGAAACCAGAATGTCGTGTCCTTGTGCGCGGCTAGCATGCAGCTCCACACCATGCACAATTTGTGACTTGAATTCAACATCACCAAATAGGCTTGTACCCTGTTCAATGAGATGAGTCTACTGACCGTGTACTTAGTAGAGGCATCAGTGATACCAAATTATTAATACTATAAAAACTTCTAAATATTTCTCTTAATTTCTGTACTTGTCATGGACCTGTAGGAAACAATTCATGGACTTGAACCAGTCAGTGAATCACATTGAGTAACACTGGTCTAAAGGAGGGAGCTCGGAGAGCTGGGGAGGGTGACAGTGTCCTAGGCAGAGGGGTGAGCATGTGCAAAAGGCCTGTGGTGGGAGACTGATATAAAAGGGTGAGGAGGCAGAGGGGAAACAGAAGAGAAAAAAAGGTCAATGCAATTGATGTGAAATCAAAAAGGGGAGAAAAGTAAAAAGGCTTGAGGGGTAGTTAGAACCTTTATACCATACAAATTATTTTGATCTTTGATCTTTCATACAAGTATTTTGAACAATGGGAAGACAATGAAGTTTGCTTGACCAGATCACTGTGGGGCAGAATGGAGAACAGAGGGAATATGTAAAAGTGTACAGGGGAAAACCAGCTATAAGCAAGACTTGGTGGCAGTATGAATAGGAAGATAACAGTGGAGATGGAGAGAGGTGATAGATTCAAAAGATATTTAAAAGGTCAAGTTACAGAACTTGGTGATGGATTGGATATGGAGATGATGAATGATTTCTGGTTTCTGGTTTGCATAAGTGGATGGAGGCAGAGGCTAGTTACGGAGAAAGGGAACATTGGAGAAAATCCAGGAAATTAAAAACTCCATTTTGGGCACACTGAGTTTGAGATGGGTTTGGGGCATTCAAGAGGACATGTATATTATCTCAATGAAGCCAGGTATTTGAAAGCTGTTAGCTGCAAATCCCACTCTGGAAATGTATATCATCACGATTGCTTCCAATATTGTATAGTAGCTTCTAATCTCAAACCAGAGAGCATGCTTTTTTATCACTTCCGTTTGTCATGCAGTCCTTCTTACCTTTTTAAGAAGTGACACCATTTCCTGTGACCAGGCAGAAGGATAAGTCACGATAGCTGTCTCAAACATGTGTGCAATTTCCTTGCTGGAAGAATTGGAGCGAATATGATATGGTCGCTTCAGGGAGAAAAGAAGTAAAAGTCTTCATTTTTATAGGGTAAAAGAAAAAAATTTGCAAATGTTTCCAAGCTAAATTTTCAACCAGTAAAATCTCAGTATCATTTTCTAATCTCTTCTAGCTGGTTGTTGTGTTGTTATGCATACATGGTCCAGTGTAACCAGACCTCTTACTTAAAAACAACAACAACAACAACCAGAAATCTAGAGTTTCTTGCGAAATCTCAGAATTTTTAAAAGTTGGTAATTCCTCTGGGCCAAAGAAAACATTCCCATGGGCTAAACCCATCACTGAGATGCCAACTTGGAACTGTTTTGTAAGGTAACTTACATAAGTATTTACATAAGGTATCTCAGTAAATGGGAATTTTAAAGAGCTATTATTTAAGTGTCGATTATAAAGAGATCCAGAGTTTTACCACATACCTCTTTTCACTTGTTCAAATCATAGTAAATTCAGAACAGAAAGTTAGCCAGAAAACTTCAACCCCTATCCCAAATGCTACGAATACCTGGTTTATGGGGTGAAGTAGAAAGTTTTATGATGAGACAAAAATATTTTTACTTCTGGGGGAATCAAGTTTGTTTATAGTTTTAACTTTGGGGGGAAAAAACGAAAACAAACAAAAACGGTGATTTTATTAGTTTTCACAAGTGTCCAGTAGAGGGCAGCTTTTACCTATAGTAAATCTATTTCATAAAGGAATCATTAATGCTGCGATTTTCTCTTTTATGTGAGCTACTTAAAGCCAGAGATTATAACATACTCATGTTTTGCCCATGGACCTACCACCTAGTAGGTGCTCATTACATGTTTGTTGAATTAAAAAAATTTCCACATTAGATTAAGCAGCAAGACAGTTAGTATATATATGTACGTGTACGAAGTGCCTGGCCCTTTTGAGATACTTAGTCAATGACTGGGGACTGATAAAGTCCTCCATTTTCCCCAACTTAGTTCAGTATCTTCCCTGTTGCCATTAGTACTAAAAGGTCATGTAATTAAGTGTTTGAGCTCTGAAGGCAAAAGAATTTGAGGGCTCATTGGAGTCATTCAATTTGAGTTTCAATTCCTTCATCTGTAAAATGAACCAGCTCATGAGACTGTTGGGGAAATTTAATGGCATGATATATGTAAAATTCTCAGTACAGTGGCTAATATATATTAGACACAATACAGGAGAGATTTTTGATTATTACTGACACAGTGTAAAAAGGGTAGATAGAAACGTGAATAGTGAACAGTAAGATGAGTCATCAATAAAGGTCATATAAAGAAAGACTTAACTGCACACATGGCATTTCTGTGTCAGTCTCAGGGAACCATGAAGTGCTAAAAGGAAATGAGCCAAACTTTATTTTTTATGCAAGGTTTAAAAATATCTGCCACATATTTTCTTCCCTTGAGACTGAATAAAGGACCATAGCTAATCCATTTATCTCCATAAAGATGTAGGGGAAATAACCCATGTAACTCAATTATCAGAAAAGGAGTGCTGGGTACGCGCTCATCATCATCAGTGTTTATTATTTCCTAGCCAAAGGACACTGAGTTACTACAAGTAATTCATTCATTGGATATTGTTAAGAGTTGGGGCAGGCTTGGCATACTCAAGCTTCCACGGCTGTATGTGTGTGCACATATATTGTTTTCTTTTTTCTAATTTTCTTCTTTGGTTCATTGCTGCTTCTTAACCTACTGTTTCTTCACCATATAAAAACACAAAATTATTGGATAAATGAATAATTAACTGATGAATGCCACAAGGAACTGGTTTAAGAGTGTTTTCATTTACTTGACTGAATTTAATGCTTATTAAATTATTACTATTAAATTATTACTATTATTACTATGACTGAATTTAATACTTATTAAAAATCCTCTTGGCCCGTCAGCTTATTAAAAATAGTCAAACTGCCTTTGTCTTATACAATAACTTATTTTTCTAGTTCTAAACTTTTTAAATCCATGTTAATTCACCAACTACTAGAATTCTATATTTACCTATTTATCAAATATTTATCAAATGCCTACTATATTCCATATGTTCCATCCAGCACCTCTGTCGGGCATCGGAGAGACCATGAAGTACAAGACAGACATGATTTCTGTGTTGGTGGTGCCTACCATCTACTTATGGAAACCACAAATAAATGAAATATATACTATTAACAAAAATTACAGTGTGCAATCTCAGGATATATCAAATGATTCTAAGTCAGCATATAAATTAAGATGAGCATATAAAGAATAAGCAAGGTGGAAAAGGTTAAATGTTAGATGGGAGAAAATGATGTGCTGTGATTATAGTCATACTTTGGGAGTACAAAAGAGTTATAGGTAAGGATGTCCACTTAGTGCAAAACTGCGTATGTCCCTATCATACGCTAATACATCTGGATAATACAAAACTAGAAAGAATATGGACCTTGCTTTTATGATGGCAGCAACAGCTGGGAGACAGAGATGACAAAGTAGGTTGGTAGCTATTGGGACCCCATTCATCAAGACTGTGAGCAAGTTTAGAAACCATGGGGATGTTTACAAGCACATTTCTCTTGGAGGCATATATTTTTCTGTAAGTAAGAGTTTGTAAAGGAGGAGAAATTATTGTTTAGCACCCTTCCTCTGTGGTTTAGTTGTGTTGAGGGTTGTAATTAAATGTTGGTGTTTCATTTCTTCAGCTTAGCTATATGTTGAAACATAATTACATACAGCCTTCTTGGTGATCTTTTTCTAGAATGTGTCAGAATTGATTTGTAGTGACTTGTTTCTCCATTCATTCAATGTGCATTTATGTGCCTATTTAAAATTAAATACTGTGATATTACTAAGGTACGCAAGATACATACTTCACCTTTAATGAATTGACAATCTAATAATATAGAGGAGATAAAAACACACACATTTATATACCTAGAAAAATTTACAAGGACAGTGTATTTACAAAATGAATTTAATCCTAAAAAAGTAATAAAATAAATTTAGGTGTTTGGATGTAGAAAGTTCTACAGTTTATTTTAAGTGGAAAAAAGTCTCAACAAAAAGACATAGCATAATTCTGTTTTTGCTGAAACAACAATAACAATGCACATATGTGTATATGAGAATAGATTATCCTTATAAGAACAGAAAAGGTTTGGAAGTGAATGCAGCAAACTATTAATTCTGGACGGTGGGATTAAAAGGTCATAGGAGGGTTTAACTTTTTTAATTTGGAATTTTCTTTGCCTTAGAGGATCTGGTTGATTTTACCTTCATTTTTGTGCTTCCCTATATTTTCCAATAATTTTAAATTCAGAAGGGTCATAAGAGAGATAAAGTACATAAATATTGGGAAGAGATACAGATTACTTTACTTAGAGATCAGACAGTCTCTTCACAGAAGTTGCCATGTTGTCATGGGCCATAAGAATGGGTAGGATTTGAATATGAAAAGACGTGGAGAAAGGTCTTCCTCACAGAGAAATTTGGGAGAGTCCAATAGCATGTTCTTTTCCAGAAATGATCAATATACATTGGATGTAAAGATTCTGAAAAGTCTGCAATTAAGACACATTCTTAACTTTATTCAAACTCAATTTAGCAATTCCCAAACTTATTTGAAGACTGTTTTTTTGTTGTTGTTGTTGTTTGTTTGTTCATTTGTTTTTAAGAAGACCAGACTTACCTTGGGAAATATCTTTATAGGCAAAGGAACAAGAGTAAAAAAGCCCAAGATGCCTTGAGAGACGAGGAAGTTCATAAAGAGTCAGAGTCATTCAAATTGCAGCAAAACCTGAAAAATTTACCTGGTTCTAAAGGGCAAAGAATGCCAAGCTAAGATATTTGAAGACTGTTTGTATTTGTCGGGTGTGTGTGTGTGTGTGTGTGTGTCTGTGTCTGAGTCTGAGGGTGAATATGTGAAGCATTGGGAACAAAAGCATTTTTTTTTACATGAAAATTCAAGACATGGAAAAAACCTAAGTTTCTGTCAACAGATGAATGGATAAAGATGTTACATCTATCTATCTATCTATCTATCTATCTATCTATCTATCTATCTATCTATCTATATACCTCTACACAGAGGGTGCCAAAAAAATGTATACACATTTTAAGAAAGGAAAAAACTGTATTAAAATCGTAATACTCAACACATACCAATGACAAAAATGAATACAAGTCACGTATATACATTTTTTTGGCAACCTCTGTGTATTTATATACACTATATATATATATATATATATATATATATATATATATATATATATTTATATATATATATGTATATATATATACACATACACATATATAGTATATAGATATAGATATATGTAGATATACCCATATATATGAGATATGTATGTCTCATATATATGGGTATATCTACATATATCTATATCTATATACTATATATGTGTACGTGTATATATATATATATATATATATATATATATATATACACACACATACATATACCATGTTTCCCCGAGAATAAGACCTAGCCGGACAATCAGCTCTAATGCATCTTTTAGAGCAAAAATTAATATAAGACCCGGTCTTATTTTACTATAATTACTATATAAAACCAGGTCTTATATTAATTTTTGTTCCAAAAGATGCATTCGAGCTGACTGTCCGGTTAGGTCTTATTTTTGGGGAAACACGGTATACATATATCATATATATGTGATTATATATATATATATATATATATATATATATATATATACACACACACACACACATATATATATGTATATATATATGCTGTTTGTGACAACATGGATGGACCTTGAGGCACTATGCTATAAGTGAACTAAGTCAGACAGAGAAAGACAAATATTGCATAGCATCACATATATGTGGAATCTGAAAAAAGGAAAAGGTCAAACTCATAGAAACAGAGAAAAGATGTTACCAAGGGCTGGGGGGTGGGGGAAATAGGGACAGGTTGGTAAAAGGATGCAAACTTGCAGCGATAACATGAATAAGGTCCGAGGATCTAATGTAAACCATGGTGACTAAAGTTGATAACACTGTATTGTATAATTAAAATTTGCTAAGAAAATAGAACTTAAATGTACACACACACACGCAAGTTCAGAAACCTAACAGTCACTTTTCTTTACCTTTCTAAAGCAAAAAAAAAAAAAAAAATGACAACGTTGATACATCAGATAGACAACATGGAACTACCAGGGGAGGGAGAAAAAATACTTTCTCAGTAAAATTCTTCCTAGTCATTTTCTTAGTTTAAGAAATGTATCTTTTGTGTAAGAAATGTTTGTTTATAAAGGAAACTATTCTAACTTGCCACTGAATCCGCAACTTAGGAGCCAAATGACAGACAGGTATCCAGCAAGACAGGACATGAATTGTGTTATATTAATAATTCACACTCGCCTTGGGGAAATGTGTCTGAATTAGAGTCCTGAACTGTGACTGCAAAATGCTTTTCTAACAACAAACAAATATATTTATACAAAATATTTAGTGAGGTGTATGGATTTTCCCTGTCTGGGACTTTGTAGTCTCCATATTCATTTAATTTTATCTGCGTTATTCAATGTGAATGCACATGTTGGGTCCCATTGGTAGGAGAGTGAATGAATGTGCAGAAATCCCAAGGGTTGTTATCAGCTTCGTATGACATAGTTGCTTTCACCTCTCAAACTGCTTGATTTTTAGAAAAAAAAAAAAAAATCCACCTTTTCATTCTAAAAATGGAACTTGCTGGTAGAATAACCAAAGAGAAATGTGATTCTACTATACCCGGCCTCTCAGCAGCTCATATGCTGTCACTCCCAGGGACCACCAGTCAACGGCAAAGGAATAGCCCGCTTCTCTTCTGGAGTTGAACATCTCAGGTGCTGAAAACACGGAAAAGTCAGATCTGTTTTATTCCCTGAGACATTAACAAATCTATTTTTCCAATGTGGTCCTCCAAAGGCAAAAATACCAGAGTAAAGGGTAGAAACACTTTTATAGATGCTTATCGTCCATTACTAGATTGCTCACAGCAGGCAAACATTTCTAATGTTCTAATCTCTCTCCGGAGCCTCATTCATCAACCAACATAACAGGCAGGCACAGGCCTTAGTGGACACAGGCTTTTCTCGTTTAGAACATGCACCTATGAAAAATTAGATCTCATCAGTCCTCAAATGTGCGGCTGACCCTGAAATCAAGGAAGCTGAGTAGATGTTATTTGTTGCCTTGATTTGGCAGATTTGTGCTAAAGGACTGACATTTCTATCACAGTTGGAAACTGCTCTCAAATTTCAGTGCCCTGGATAAGTTCTACATCTCAGTCATCTTGAAGAGGTAAGGGCAGCATTTCCAGCCTGCTATTGGGGGTGAGGGAGGAGAAAAGTGGGCGTGGGCTCTCTGAGAGATAATGTCTTACAGCAGCTATAACATAGTCACTTGCATGGACTCCGATGCATGGCACCCCTAGAGTCAGTTTTACTGCCTGTGGAAACCCCCAGTTATACAATATCTAAGCACTGCGACACAACATGAACCTTCTACAGTCTACATACTCTTCCAGGAATATGCCTAACTCCTGACGGGTGGAGTAGGGAGGGAACACGAAGCAAGGGCGGGTATCTCATCTGCTTGCTCACCACTACGTTCCTCGTGTCCAGTATTAACCTGGCATGTAGAGGCACTCAGGAGACATCTATTGAATGAATGAATGATGCTGAATCAGTCAAGCAGTGGTTGCAATCATTAGTTCTAGAACTGTGCTATCTGAATTCAAAATTTGCCTTGATCACTTACTGTGACCTGGAAAAGCAGTAGGTTAAGTTTGAGAATCATCACCAGCAAACTTGAAATAATAATGTGGCAATCTTCATAGAGGTGAGAAATTAAATGAATTAGAGCATGCCAAGAACTCAACACAGTGCTCAAAGCCTGAGGCACTCTTCTAGAGAGGCAAACATCTGTAACAATGGGAATTTTACCTAGCCAAAAGCTACACACACCTGACCCAAGCCCCTGGTAGGACGGTACTGGCTCTGGACAAAGGAAATTGGTGTGATGTGAGCCTGTGCACAGGCTTGCCCTGCCCAGTGCACTCAAGTTCTAAGTAAAATCCTGTGGACAACATCCAACTAGAGAATGTTGGTGTCCCCGTGCCCTGGACTGACCTTCACTGTAAGAGCCTGCTGTAGCCCCATTCCCTAGTGGAGTCACCTTATATGCATCAGTGCATCCTTTCTCCAATAAAGTCACAGCTCCCCATGCAATTTGGGAGATAATGGTCCTGGCCCCATGGCACCTCACGCTGGATGGAATGGACTGTAGTTCTGCTTTCCCTTCTGAGTATCTCACAGCAAGTAATCTGAGATAGTCCCCCAGGTGACAGGTGACAGAAAGCTCAGAGAAGTGCAGAGAACTTTGAGGGATAAACAGACCATCATGCTGTAAGAAAATAACTAACAGAATAAACATTATAAAAGCTGCAAATTCTGTCATCTTGGATCATCCTTGGAGTTTATATGAGAATCCTTTTCTTTTCTACGTACTCTTCTTTCCAACACAAGGACATTTGAATTTGTGTTCATTCACTCAACAAATACTCATGGAGTGCTAGGCATTGAGGAATTTTGGTAGAACACTAAGAAGAAACATCATAACAACATAAAAAAGCACAACAGATGGGTAATTCTTTGAGCCCTCAAAGAGCTTAAAAACCTGTGCAGGGAGATGACGGTTTTTCGTCAACCCTTCAGGAGGGTCCCCTGTTCTTGAGAGGGAACAAATAGAGGTGGAGAGGAACTAAGCTTCCTTCGAAAGGTCATTGGGTATTTTGTTTGATTTTTAAAGTATTTCCATAGATACATTTAGAAAAGAAAATAAAACATAAAAGAACAACTTAATAAGTAGTTATAAGCAAATGGCCAGGCGACTGTTACACAGGTCACAAAGTGGAGTCTTGATGCCACCACTGTGTCCTGTCCTGTTCACAACCCCAGAAATAACCATTATTATGTTGATTTTGTTAGTAATTTTGTTCCGTTTCCGCATAGATTTACTATCTATATATGCATTTCTAAGCAGTACTTCATTTTGCCTATTTTATAGGCATATATATTTTCATTTTATTTGCATATATATGCCTATTTTATTTGCATATATATGTTCATATAACATATGTGTATATACTACATATAACACGTTATATATGTGTGTATGTGTTAAATCCTAATTGTTTTCTTTGGTGTCCTGCTTTTCTGTCTCAAGGTTTTGTGTATAAGGTTTATCCAAATTGCTGCACACCGTCTCAATGTGCTCACAATCAGTGCTGCATGAACATACTGTCATTTACCCACCTGTCCTACTGTTGATAGAGCTATTCAGACTGTTTCCTATGTGGGGGTATTGTGAACGATGCTCTCATGAGCACTGCTATACATGAAGACTCCTGTAAGTTCACACATCTTTAGGGTACGCTCTTGGAAGGGGACCTGCTAGGGCTGGGATGTCTAGCTTCACGTACATTAGATAACGCCAAGCTGTTAACCAGTGTGCTTGTACCAGTTAACACTGGGACCAGCCATGTATCAGACGTCCTTTTGCTCTCAGTCCCCTTATCCACATCTGCTGTTAACTGATCTTTTGATTTTTGCCATCTAGTGAGAGTATAATGGTCCTTCATTGTGTTGTAAATTGACATTCCCCTAATTACTAATAAGGTTGGGCACATTTGGCTTTCAGATTTTAAAACAACTAGAGAGTAGATTCTGGTCAGGATGTAAAGAAAGGGATCTAAAGCAATATATACTTTTGATGCAATGGAAATAATTAATAGCATTTACAAAAATGATTCTAAGTTTCATTTACAAATAATGTGTGAATAATGAAGATTTTCTGAAAAGGCATAAACTATAAGGTAGTAAACTACATTATAAAGCCACAATAATTAAGATTTGAAAACCACAGGATATAGATGCTAGTATATAAAGATACTTAGTTTATGATGAATATATTTCAAATCAGCATAGAAAGGACCTTATTTAGAACATTGTCTTAAAACAACTATTTAATAAGCCAACAAAAAGTAAAGTTGGATCCTTACCACAAATCTTCAGTCAAGGTAATATATATAGCTGGATTAAGTAAAAAATAAAACTATAACGATAATAAAAATATTAGGTAACCATATTAAAAATCTGGAGGTAAGAAGGTCTTGCTAAGAATAGCATCAAAGATAGAAACTATACAGTAAAAAGATTAATGAGTTGATGATGTTAGAGATATAGTTCTTTATGTCAAAAATACCGTAAGAACAACAGCAACAAAAAGTAGGAAATTATATTTGTAACATATATGATACACTAGAATTTAATAGTCCCAATATATAAAAGGCAAGAATTATTTTAAAAATTTTAATTACAGTTGACATTCAATATTGGGTTAGTTTCAGGTATACAGCATAGTGGTTATACATTTATATAACTTATAAAGTGATTCCTCCAATAAGTCTCACACCCACCTGACACCATGTTTGGTTATTACCACATTATTGACTATATTCCCTAAGTTGTACTTTACATCCCCATGACTATTTTGTAACTGCCAATTTGTACTTCTTAATCCTTTCACCTTTTTCATCCAGCCCTCACTCCCTCTTCAATCTGGCAACTATTAGCACGTTCTCTGCATCTATGAGTTTCCTTTTTTCTTGCTTATTCATTTATTTTGTTTTTTAAGATTCCATATATAAATAAAATCATGTGGTTATTTGTCATTCTCTGTTTGACTTCACTTAACACAATACCCTTTTAGGTCCATCCATGTTATTGCAAACAGTAAGACTTCATTCTTTTTTAAGGGTCAAGTAATATTCCATTGTATATATGTACCACTTCTTTATTCATTCATCTGATTGGAGCATTTAATCCATTTAAATTATTTATAGGTATGTAGTTATTACCATTTTTAAAATATTATTATTATTATTGAGGGATATTGGGGAACAGTGTGTTTATCCAGGATGTCAAGTCATTTTTTCAATCTAGTTGGGGGCGCAGCTCAGCTCAAATCAAGTTGTTTTCAATCTAGTTGTGGAGGGCGCAGCTCACTGGCCCATGTGGGACTCAAACTGGTGACCTTGGTGTTATGGTCTTTGTGCTTTAACCACTGAGCAAACCAGCTGTCCACCAGTGGCTCAGCTCCAAGCTCAAGCCGTTGTTTTCAATCTAGTTGTGGAGGGCGCAGTTCACTGGCCCATGTGGGAATCGAACCGGCAACCTTGATAAGAGCTTGCACTGTAACCAACTGAGCCATCTGGCCAGCCCTTATTGCCATTTTTATTGTTTTCTGATTGCTTTTATAGTTCCCCTCTGTTCCTTTCTTATTATCTTGCTCTCTTCTCTTGTATGTTTTTGACTCACCATAGTGTTGTGTTTGGATTCCTTTCTCTTTATTTCTTGTATGTCTCCTGTACGTTTTTGGTTTACCATTTCCTTCATATATACCAAGCTATGTTTACAGCAGTCTATTTTAAGTTGATGGTTGCTTAAGTTCAAACAGTCTATGATCAATACCATTTTTACTCACCTTCCCACATTTATTTTTTGTCATCATTTTTTACTTCTTTTTTGCGTGTGTGTTTGTGTATCCTTTAATATCACACGATTATAATTACACTTGATTTTCCTACTCTTGCCTTTTAGCTTTTGTACTAGCTTTAGTGTTAGTTGATACACTGCTTTTATTATGTATTTGCCTTTGTCAATGAGAATTTGTTTTCTTTGTGGTATTTTCTTGTTCATAGTTTTAATTTATTTTTCTTCTTTTTAAAAGAAGTCCCTTTAACATTTCTTATAATACTGGTTGGATGGTAATGAACTCCTTTAGCATTTCCTTGTCTGGGAAGCTCTTTATTTCTCCTTCGATTTTAAATGAGAGTAGAATCTGGGTAGAATGCTGGGTAGAGTAATCTTGGTTTTAGGTCCTTACTTTTCAATACTTTCAATATTTCCTGCCAATTCTTTCTGTGCTGCAAAATTTCTGTTGAGAAATCCGCTGACAGTCTTATGGGAGTTCGCTTGTAGGTAACTAACTGCTTTTTTCTTGCTGCTTTTAAGATTCTCTCTTTAACCTTTGGCATTTTAATTATGTTGTGTCTCGGTGTGGGCCTCTTTGGGTTCATCTTGTTTGGGACTCTGCACTTCCTGGACTTGTATGCACATTTCTTAGGTTAGGGAAGTTTTCAGTCATTATTTCTTCAAATAGTTTTTTCATTTCCTTGCTTTCTCTCTTCTCTTTCAGTACCTCTATGATGCAAATGTTGTTATGTTTGATCTCATCCCAGAGGTCCCTAAATCTATCCTCATTTTTAAAAATTCTTTGTTCTTTTTGCTGTTCTGATAGGGTGTTTTCCACTACCTTGTCTCCCAAATTGCTAATTGGATCCTCTGCTTCCTCAAATCTTCTGTTGATTCCATTTAATATATTCTTCATTTCAGTTATTGTAGTCTTCATTTCTGGTTGGTTCTTTTTTCAATCTTTCCTATCTCCTTTTTAATGTTTCCTGTCTCTCTGTTAAAGCTCTCACTGAGATAATCTATTCTTCCTCTAAATTCATTGAGCGTCCTTATACTCAGTGTTTTGAACTCTGCATCTGGTAGATTGCTTGCCTCCATTTTGTTTAGTTCTTTTTCTGGAGTTTTGTCCTGTTCTTTTATTTGAGATATGCTTCTTTGTTTCCTCATTTTTGGCTGCCTCCCTGTGTTTGTTTCTGTGTATTAGGTAGATCTGCTACATCTCCCAGTCTTGGCAGAGTGGCCATATGCAGTACGTATCCTGTGGGGCCCAGTGGTGCAGGCTCCCTGGTCTTCTGAGCCAGGTACTCCAGGTGTATCCGTTATGTAGGTTGTACCTGAACCTTGATTGCTGTTGGCACATCAGTAGGTGGGATTGACCCTCAGGCAGACTGGCTGTGAGGACTGGCTATGTCTTCAGTGGCTAAGCTGTTGCACAGGAGCTGACCCCATAGAACAGGATTCATTTTAGTGGGGCTCTGGTGCCTATTGACTCTGCCCTTTGGGTGTGTCATTTGTGGAGGTGGTTGGGTGGTGCTCTGGTATGGTCTGAAGCCAGGCACCTGGTGTGTTGGTTGTGGGGTCTCTTGGGAGGGGTTCTGATGTAAGCCAAGGTCAGCTACTGCCTGTATCTGGCCTGGGGCCACCTAGTAGGAGGTACAAAGTGATCTTCAGTTGGTAGCTACCTGTGCTGGGCTTGGAGGCACGTGGGAGTAGTTTTGCTGTGAACCATGGTGAGCTGCCACTAGTGCTGGGCTTGGGGCTGCCTAGCAAGAAGTACAGGCCACGCAGAGGCTAGCCGCTGTTCATTTGGGTTTGTGGGTCTTTGAGCAATTTTAAGAAAGTCTGCAGCACAGACCCAGGCTTGCCCCTTATGTGGGTTAGCCTCTGAAAGACGTTCTGGCCAAGTATATGAATTGGGTTGGGCAGGGTCTCAGAGAATCACCAGGGTGGGTTTAGAGTCATGTTGGAGGTTTTAATGGAGACTCAGACTTGGGCCTGCTAGGGGGACAGCTGAACAAAGGAACAAATTGGCAGAGAGAGCTGCTCCTCCAGCTGTTGCCCTGAAGCCAGACAGTGCAGTTCCTTTCTGTATGTCTTTGGTGCCTTTTGAGCTGCTGTCCCTTTGCTGAAACTTAGCGTGAGTGTTTGTGTGTGAGTGAGACCGCATGGGCCCTTTAAGAGGGTGCTTGGTTTCCAGCAGCCTTCTGTCTCACCCAGACTGAATTTTTGCTCTTTTTCACATCCAGCTGTTGTGGGGACTCTTCCTCCCAGCACTGGTGCCTGGAGCTGTGGAGCTGCATGTAGGGCTGGGATCCCTTGCTCCGCAGTGGAGATCCCTGCAGCCCAGGTATCCCTCCCAGTTCTTAACTGCTACATGTGGGTGTGCAATCAGCCTGGTTCATGTCTCCACCCCTCCTATCAGTCTCAACATGGCTTCTTTGTATGTTCTTAATTGTAAAACTTCTGTTTGGCTAGTCTTCAGGTGTTTCTCAAGGATGATGGTCCTACAATTTAGTTGTGATTTTGATGCAGTCATTGGTGGAAGTGAGCACAGCGTTTACCTGCTCTGCCCTCTTGACGAGAAGTAGAATTCTTTATATAATCGTTGAAAAATATCAGAATAGGATAAAAGTATTAGCATCCTAGTAGAAAAATGGATAAAGAACACGAACAAGAAATTTACACAGGAAGTCAAAGAAATGCAATTATCATATCATAATGAGTACCGTATTTTCTTATCTTTTCAAGAAGATTAAGATATTGATAGTGCAGCCCAGGTGAGGATGCAAGGAAGTGAATATCCTCACATGCTTCCAGAACAAATGAGTAGAAATCAACCTGAACTTTCAGGAGGGCCATGCATTAACATTTATATCTTTTGACCAGGAATTCTTTGGGAATTTATCACAAGGAAATAATTAAGTTGCAGGATATATTTCTGCTAACAGTGTTGATTTTTATTACAAATGTATTTATATAATACATAATTAATACATAATTAATACATAAATTAATGTAAGACCCGGTCTTATTTTACTATAATGTAAGACCAGGTCTATGATATGATATGATATATGATGTATGATATGATACGATATATAATATATAATATAACATTAAAATATAACATTACAATATAATATTATAATAAAATATAATACCTGGTCTTATTTTACTATAAGACTGGATCTTATATAGCATAATATAAGACCGGGTCTTATATTAATTTTTGCTCCAAAAGACTCATTAGAGCTGATTGTCTGGCTAGGTCTTACTTTCAGGGAAACACGGAATAATATAATATAGTATAGTATATAGTATAGTATAGTATAATATAGTATAATATATAAATAATATACCATATTTCCCTGAAAATAAGACCTAGCAGGACAATCAGCTCTATCGTGTCTTTCGGAGCAAAAATTAATATAAGACCCAGTCTTATTTTACTATAAGACCAGGTATAATATAATATAATATAATATAATATAATATAATATAATATAATATATAATAATGTAATATAATAATGTAATATAAGATCAGGTCTTATATTAATTTTTGCTCTAAAAGATGCATTGAAACTGATTGTCTGGCTAGGTCTTGTTTTTGGGGAAACACAGTAATGTTCAACAATAAAGAATTGGTTAAATAAATTTTGATGCAGCCCTCTATTCTGTAGCATGACCATGAAAAAACATGGTTTTATATATATGGGCATGGAAAAATAAGCGGTGTTAGTTGTCAAGACTCTGAGTCTGGAGTCAGAAGCCAGTTTCAGTTTGGGCTGAGGTGCATTTGTGGACGGGAGGCAGACAGGTAGCACAGCAGAGTGTTAAGAGTGAGAGCTCTGACGTCAGACCCTGGGAGCTGTATCCATAGCTTCCCCTTGGGCAGAGCTTAACTTCTCAGTCTGCACATCTCAAGTGGGAATAACAATAGTACCTGCCTCATAGAATTACATTTAGTTTAAATGACATAATACATGCACCTAGAATAGTTTGGCACATAGCAAGCGCTCAGTAAATGTCGGCCATCATACCTTCCTCATCGTTATCACCATCACCATCAATGTTCTAGGCTCGAGATGTTTTGAGATTTGTGTTTAACTTTGTGCTCTACCAGTCACTTCCTGTATGGTTATGATCATGTCACTTTCTCTCTAGGCCTCAGTTTTTAAAAATTTCTGAAATCAGACTATTACTAAAACCTATTTCATAGGGTTGCTCTGAGAATTTAATAACACAATAAACGTTAAAAACGTAGCAAAGTGCTTGAGACATAATAAATGCTCACTATAGGATGCCTATTAGTATTAGTGTGATTATGTTATAACGGGAAAACTTAGGCTACAAAAATCCAGTATAATCCAGCTTTAAAAAAATGTATGTGTTTATGTATTTACAGACAAAAGGTCTGGAAGGAAACCATAAATATCTACAAGTAGAGGGATCAATTTAATTTTCCTTTGCTTATCTGCAAGTTACACATTTACTATAGTGAGTTGGTTTTTAATTTAAAGAAGAATGTTTTAATTGGGTAAGCTCTAAGTGATGTAGCTTATATTCACACAGACGTAAGAGTAGTAAGAAGGAAGGACTGGCGTGATGGGATGGAGTGTGCAAGCAGAAGATTATGAACAAACAGTGGTTAAGAACTGGCAGACTGCTCATCTTGTCATTTCCAGAGTCAGTCAAGAAATTCCTTCACAATATGCTCAGCATCTCATATTAATAGACATTGTATGTTCCTATAATCTTCATTCAGTATTGCATCCTAGTTTTGTTTCTTTTTTAGATTTTCTTTTGCTTTCTGGTTAATTGCTAATTAGTATCCAAACAGCAGACTATAAAATGAGTGCTGGTGAATGTCTGTTAGGTAGATTTTGCCAAATTATTGGGAACATAATTTTTTTTAAAAAGAAACAGACTTCTACCCATGACACCTCTTAGAAAGACTCCCATTCAAAACTCAAAGCCAAGGGCAACTTCTGGATAAGGAGATAAGCAATGACATACAGATGTTCTTTTTTTTTTTTTTTTTAATAAAACAAGAAAACGTTTCTAACAGTTTGGCCTAGCTAAATTGGCTTACAATTATTTAAGAACCACAAATAACATTTTTTTAAAATGTATCTCTCTTACAGGGAAAAGTTTGATTTTCTAAAGTCAGAGCTTGATGTAAATCAAGGCTTTTTCAGTTACTACCCATGTGATCTTGAGCAAATTCCTTAGCTTCTTATTTTCCTCATTGTAAAATGGTGATAATTATAGCCTGCCTTATAGGGTTGTTGAGAAAAATAAATCAATAAATGAGTAAATGAGTGTAAAACATTTAACACATTGTCTGGTCCAGAAAAGACTTTCAATAAATATTAGTAATTGTTAATTATAAGGGTGAAGATGAACAGGCGCAGAGAACCTTGGTCAGATTCCAATTTCTAAGCTCTCTGTTGTGAAAAGACTAGAAATGCCCATTTTGAGGAGAATTGAATTACACGGACGTTGTATTTAAAATTACTGGGGAGAGAGAAAGGTGGCCTGCATTTACTCCTCTCACCATGGAAACCAGGCCTAGAAAACCCAGATGCGCATTTTCTGATTTGGCTCCAAGAAAAGAGTCCTTAATATGGAAACCCAGGAAACCTGCAGAATAAACCCATCAGACCATCAGGCTTGAAATAGTCCTTTTTTATCATTTGAGTACCATGATTTTTAGTCAGAAAATAGGCTGAATTGTATGTGTCCATTTTTTTAGAAGTGACTAAAGAGATTTGTTCCCTCCACTGATAATTGGAAGCCAGGAAATTTGCAGTTGTTCATATATCATATAAAATAAGATTCATTTTTTTTGCCATGGAAGATTTCTTTCTCTTGGAAATCTAGGTGGCCCTGCATGTAGGGGTTCTCTTTTCTCTCTTTAGTTACATAAGGTAGAGAATAAAATACTAAAAGAAAGTGGCATTGTTCAAATATTTTGCCTGTGAATTACTCTGGCCATATCAAGCCAGTGCAGTTCATTCCACCCCTGACTTTATCCCACCAGTTTAACCAGCAACATCATCTGCTTTAAGCATCACAAGTAACTCGGGTAAAAGCGTGTCGTTTTTATTCTTCTCTCATCTGCAACCAACTATGCAGTGTCTACCCACCTTTTTTGCTGAGTATTGGCTCTCTTGATGATAGCTTAGTCTGTTGCCTAATAAATTTTAATCCCTTTTGCTTATGAAAATATTTTCTCTAGATAACTCTAAAATCCAGTCCTGTGAATTTGAAAATTATCTCATATCTGATTCAAATCTCCCTGACACCACTAGCCTGGATTCACCTTGGTGTAGAGATGGACGACAATCTGGTTCTCACCTCCTGCCCCCTTTTCCAAGAGAGTACCATTTGTTTCAGAACATGGAAGAGGAAGTGCAGGGGCAGAGGGATCCTAACACATATGCCCTGCCTGCCCCTGCCCTGGGAGGATCCCTCTTCCGTTGCTTCAAATAGTTGGCAGAGCTCATGGTCTGCTGCAGAGGTGTGCAACCCTGACTGCACGGCAGAATCACCTAAAGAGCTTTTGCACCACTCTATGCTTGGGGGTCACCTCTAGAGACTCTGACACAGTTGGGCTCTGTTGGGATTAGTGGTGTCTCCAGTAAGTCATGCTGACAGGAACCTCCTTCCCTCCCAGGCTGTATCCTTGGGCACTGGAGGAGCCCTTGTGAAGCTGGACCACATCCTCAGGCTATCCGCCCCCTCCACACCACACACACCACCACCACCACTAGCACCACCACCACCACCACCACCACCAGCACCCCACGCCCTCCCCCACCCCTCCCCCACCCCCCACTGCCTATCCACCTCCTACTATAATAGTTCCCAGAAAGACTTGACTACAAACTCATCAACACACCATGGCTAACTCAGGAACCAGTGCCTGAACAGACATCAACTAGGAATGGAATGCCAGGCACCTCATCTCAGGTTTATGCCCAGACTTTACAGATAATTCTGAGACCTGACTCACCTGCCTTAGGAACAGCAGGGAGAGGAGAGGAAGAAGTCCCTCATCCTGAATACTGTCTGTCCCCAAAGGGCAATAGCTCTCCCTTTATATTTCTGGGGGTGTTTGGGGGTAGGGCTACTTATGCTGGAGTTGAGTCTGCACAGAGATGGCTGCCTCCAGCAGCAGAATGTAGAATTTGTATTAATTTGTGACTGTTAAGACAATCAAATATGAGACCTTATTGATAATTTTGGCACCTAACCCCTACCCTTTCGATACCTTTTGGGTAAGTTTTAAATCTTCAGGCAAAACCCAGTGCCTCATGTTTAAAAAAGGAGATCTCATAGGACGGTTGTGATAAAACAAAAAATTAAAATTGTAACTAGAAGGTACTTTGTGAACAGCCCTCTGCATATAACACAGTATTCTGTAAATTATAGTTATGGTAATACTTATCTTCTCTGTTTGATTCATTTTTTTGTTTTGTTTTTTAACTCCTCTCCCTGGAAAGTAAGTTCCATGGGCTGGAGACTGTTTTGCTCACCACAAGTCACCAGCACCTGGTACGGTGCCAAGCACACAGAGGCAATTAGTCGGTATTTATTGAAATAATATTCTTTGTTAGGAAGTGAGTAGAAGCTATCCTAAATAACTCACAAAATGATATTTTCAAAAATGAATCTATGGCTCTCCTGAATCAACATCAGATGGGGTGCTTGCTAAATGAAGAATCCTGAGGCTCACCTCAGACCCGTGAAATCACAAGCTTTCCATGTAAAGTCAGGGAGGGAAGCTGGACCTGTCATTTCCAGCTGCAAATCCCTATAGACGATTGGACCCACAATAAATGGTGCCTAAAGGAATGGACAACACAAGCATTGCTCTTAGTCACGACCGCCCTTCCCGACGCCCGTACCCATGTAAGGCTTGGTGCCAGCCATGGTGGTGATGCTCGTCTCCCTGGGCAGCAACGCAGCAATGTTGAAATCTGTGATGTGCACGTGCCCTGGTGGGAGAGAGGTACCACAGAGAACGTTAAGTCCATTCAATCCAGTGGCACACCCATGCTTCTAACTGAAAGCATCTGGAAGCTTCGTCTGTAAATTCTTGTATGCATTTGGGTGCTGGCAGTAAAAGCTCAGTTATTCTGTCCTCAAGACCAAGATGGTCTTCAACCAGCAACCTTCCTGCAGCCGGAACATGATATGCAAAGATAAGTGTCTGACTGTAAATCTGTAGTTCAACCTCGGAAAATTTTAACTTTGGGGTTAAGAGCTCAATGCTTTATAATTCTACTTAGGCAGTTATTGGCCCCCACATTTTAAGCTGGTATAAACTATGAGTACCAAGAGGGAGATAGCCAACAGATATTCGAAATATCAAATTTCCAAGAGTCTCTTAGGATTTTGTTTTTAAGAGACAAATACTGTTACTACAAAGCAGACACGAATGTGGATACAGCAGGTCCTCAAATAACCTTGTGTCATTCAAGATTGTTTTGTTATATTGTCGATGAGAAAAATGGATTCCCAGCAGAGGCCACTGTCTGTGTGGAGTTTGTACTTTCCCCCATGTCTGCACGGGTTTCCTCCCACATCCCAAAGATGTGCACGTGAGGTGAACTGGTGTGTCTACAGTTTGCACCTTGAGCTGCTGGGAGGTGCTCCCACCAGTGTGACCCTGAACTAGAATACAGTTTGGAAAATCATTGTCTTGCTTATTTTTGTTAATCTTTCTTAAATGTATATATAGCTCACATTTATTTCAATATTTAATATTAGAAATGTTTTGGGTCTTTACTTAGAAGTTTGGTGATGTTTTTGTGACCAGAAATAAGCCGTAGGAGCTCAGCTCTCGTTTATATCAATTAGCCTATAGTAAAATTGGTTTATTTACATGTTTCATTTTAAAGTGTCAGTTTCCAAGAATCTATTATTGGTGTTAAGTGAGGACATACTCTGTTTGTTTGCTCAGAAAGAGTCCTTTTTTCTCCATGTTTTTCTGAAATATCATTAGTTTTTGTCTGATAGGTCAGGTTGTCCCCTGTTGATCCCCAACAAAATACAAAATATCTCATCAAGGGAGAGCAGGGGAAAATGTCAAGTTTTATTTATAAAGAGGTTGTATAAAGAGTCTTAGACTGGGCGCCCGGAGACCTGTGTCATACCCCAAACTGTGCCCCTAACACATCATAGATTTTAAGTCTCATTCCTGTATTGAGCCCCAGTTTCCCTTTATTTTTTTTTTTAAAGGAATGGGTAGACTAGTTATATCTAGAATCTCTCTCAGCTCTAACACTTGTGCATTGTAGTGCGGGTCTAACACTTAAGTTCAGCAGGGAGCACACCCTGCAAAGTGTACTAGGGCCCTTGCATTTACAGCGAGGAGGAGGAAAGGGGCAGTACCACCTCAGGCAGACAAGCTGGTTACGTTAGCTGTTGGCATGAAAGTCATATGCGTCCAGGGGATCATGAAGTGTTGGCATTTCCATTTACATGCTTCTGTGGTTTGGATGAGACAGGGCTGTAATTGGAGGGGCTGTCATCTGGTTCTTCTTCCATGTCCCACAGCCCACACTCCCCCTGCCAAACTTCACGGTCTACTTTGATAGCATCTAGTCTGCTGCTAAAGATAGTCTCCCTGCCTTTATTGCCAGGGTTTGTTTTGTGCCCAAGTGGTTTTGTGTTTGTTTATGTGATGACATTTTAATAAAGTAAAAGCAGCACTTATCTAGCTAAAAGTGAATGTTTTCTTGCTTGAGTGGTACCAACAGATGATTTAGATAACTCACCCTATCATAGCATATAGGTGGGCTCAGATTTTTCTTTCTCTCTCTCATGGGTCATGCTCAAGGCACTAGATTAGGGGTTCGCAAGATTTGGTACAAAATAGGTGAGCCGGGAGATACTGTGGTGAAGGGCCGATTTTCCGGGGTCAGACTACTGGGCGTCAAGTCCAGGTTCTGCTACTAACTAGCTGTGTTACCTTAAGAAGGTTGACTTATGCTCTATGTAAAATTGGGATAATAGCCTTCTCATGTGGTTGTTAGGAAGATCAAATGAAATAATGACTGGAAGACAGCTCAGCATCTGGCAGTTAGTGAGTGTTCAATTGTTTCTGTTTGTCATGATCAGAAACTCCAGTGTTACAGAGGGATATATATTTGTTTAGGATTCTGCAAGGAGGAGCTGTTAAGGTGGTGGGCTTCGTTGTTCCTCACACCCCGCCCCAGATTGACTTTTTACCTTTCTCTGTTCCCTGTGACTAGTGATATGAAGAAATCTAAATTATAGATGATGCCATAATTGTCATTTTTCTCAGATATATTACACAGACAGTATTGTTCCTCTGGTTACAGCATTTATTTCCTGAATAATTTAAGAAAAACACAAGAATTTTAGACACTATGGAATTGATAGAATTGGATGGAGTACTTCAATTGGTAGGATATGAATATATATATCAGGACACTGGGCTATGAGCCAGTCAAGATCTAATGCCACCTTAGGCTCTGAACTAGTGAGTGAGACATTTGGGGAGAACAGTAGCCGGTATACTCTAAATTAAAAACATTTTTTTTAAGTCAAATTCTGATGTACAAGGAATGTTCATTCACGCCGTGGCAAGATTCCTCATTTTATGAAAGGATTTAGCTCCTTTAAATATCAGTCTTTTCTGATGAATATGAACCAATATGAATCAGTAAAACAAAGTTTCTGCCTGTCGCTGAATGGTGCCGAATGAAATATAAGGAATGTAGTATGATACACAGCTCACGGAGAGGAACGGGCACAGGAGACAGATAGGAAATAGGCACTTTCCTTCACAGTTGCTAAAATTCCCATGGAAGAGGGGCACGTGATGGCCCATCAGGGGTGAAATACTATAAATGTGGATGGAGATGATAAAAGAGGGTTTCAGATATGAGACATGGAAAATCACAGCAGAAGGCCCTCTGGAAGGCAGGCATTGGTCTGTGGCTCAGTAGAGTCTCACAAGAGCAGCTCTGCATAATGAGCTCAGGGTGGTGGGGATCCAGGGATTTATTCACCGAAAAGTGGTCTCTGAACAATGCCTGAAAACTTTAGTTTTTCAGAATCTTGATAAACAGAAAGTAAATAACCTTGAAAATTATTTTCTCAAAAAAAAAAGATTATTTTCTCCAGAAAGGGATCCCAGGACAATGTTTAGAGAACAGCTCCCAGCCTTTGTTGTTTATTTGCTTGCTTTTACCCGTTCACAAAGTCCTTCCCAAAACAATGTTTCTCTTATTAACTGCAGTCAGTCTCTTATTAACTGCAGAATATAATACAGAAAAGCCCTATCTTAATTCATTGTCTAAACCCCAAAACTTGAGATTGAAAGGGGCCATTGTAACCAGTACACCAGATAACAGGTGTAGTTGGAACTCTCCCATCGGTCAACTGGAACCACTGCTCATAGTCCCAGAGCAACTAACTGGCTCCAGCCCCGCCAAGAATAAATGCCCTGAAAAGCAGGGTTAGCTCCCTGCACACATGAAGGAAAGCAGAATGGACAATTGACAGTGTATCTGAGATTAGGGTTCAACAAAATTGTTTAAACATAAGACCTAACAAGTAGACACCCAGAACCTTTGGTGTATCCCTTCTGGAATCAAAATAATTCTTTAGTAGAGGCAGGTAAGTACCCATCATTCACTGACTTTGATATAGACAAAGCTTCGTAAGACAAGGTGAAGTGATCTCAGCTTCCTTCCCTAGGGGAGAAAGCCCCTACTATCTCATGAATCATACTAATATTTAACTTTTATTGAGTGATTTCCTTGTGGCAGACATTGCAATCTAGTACTTTATAAATAGTATGTCAGTTAGTCCTTAACAGTGACCCTAAAAAGTAAGTACTCTTTTGGTCCCTGAAGAAATGAAGGTGCAAAGAAAGTTTAGGCAACCTGTTGCCCTTCTCAGAGCTGGTGAGAGGGTCAAATGGGTTTTGAACTCAGGCGATTTGGCTCTAGAATCCAACCTCTTAACTATACTGTTACACAGTCTTTCACAAGGGTAGCCTCTAAGGGTGGTTAAATGTGAAGATTAATTTATTTCTGGACCTTTCTCCTAATCTACAATTACCCAGTTGACAAGACCATGAGGGGGAGAAAGAAGTTGAAAGAGAGAGAACAGAACGGACTCGTGGTAGAAATAAGATGAAACCATGTTTGAAATCTAAGATTAAAACACTGTTCTCTGAAATAGAAGGTAAACCTTGAACAGGTTTTGGTTGACAGGATCTGTGTGTCTCCATTCAGGGCCTCAACAAACGGCAGAGCAATATATTGTGCACAAAGGCACCCGGGGTTGGTGGAGACAGAACCCCAACCTGGATTCTGCTTGACCAGCCAGTCATGCACCTTTGTAAGGCTGTAGTGGGCTGATGGAGCACCTTGTCTTAAATGGTGCAAAGTTGGCCTCTGTAGGTTTGGGGAGGCCCTCTCCACAATTGTGGGGAGGCCCCGGAGAGTTTATTTGCGCCAGGGTGAGAGAGGATCTTCCTTCCCGTTTAAGGCAGGGATAGCTGGTGTAATTATGGAAGTCACCTTCATGCTACCGTGTTTCCCTGAAAATAAGACCTAGCTAGACCATCAGCTCTAATGCGTCTTTTGGAGCAAAAATTAATGTAACACCTGGTATTATATATTATATCATATCATATCATGTCATATCATATATCATATCATATTATACCTGGTCTTATGTTATAATAAAATAAGACCATATTTTAATTTTTGCTCCAAAAGATTCATTAGAGCTGATGGTCCGGCTAGGTCTTATTTTCGGGGAAACATGGTAAGTCTCACCATTACTCACATTTCTGAAATTCAGAGAATCTGTTCCCAAATGTCACAAGCAGTAAAAGAAAGAAAGAAACAAAGTGTTGAAAGAAAGTGGAAAAATCTTTTTAGACAGTCTATCAATAAATAATGACCCTGAGCTTTGAAATTATAGGTCATATGCCAAAGCGTTTCTTAGCCCTCTGAGCCCAGGTGGGGTCTGGCAAATCAGGTTTAAAATGCAACTAGGTAAATAAATAATGAACAATGGATCGTACTTGGAGTTTCGGTCCTACTTGCAAATCCCTTGTGTTAAAGTCAAATGAATAAGGAGCTTGGCAGATTCACTATTCATCTAGCAGCTCTCTGAAAACAAGGATCTTACTGCCACTGTAACATTTATAACTGGCAGACTGTGTGTACCACAGGTCTACTCTGATATACCAATAAATCCAAATGCACATGAAAATAAGTATTAGGAAACAGTTAGACACATTTCATCATTGCTGGCAAAAGCTTGTTATATAGGATATCTTTAATCAGGGTTTCTTGAACTTCAGGCATTCACTTTTCACTTTCATGGTTCTTGCCATGTCACGTTCATATCTGGGTATCTCATAAACTGTCACCTTTGTATTTTTCTTTGTCTGACTTCTTAAGCTGAAAGCGTCTTTGGACAGAAAACTTGATATCTCTTCTGCAAATGTAAAACCAATTTGCCCTCCTAAGAAGGAAAGCATAAAAGTAGACACAAAGAGAACAAAATTGTGTTGCAAATTTCTAGGGAGATACTGCCTGCCAAATGCTCAAAGCTTGAGGCCTGTTCTGTCTTTATGGGGGGGACAAAGGGGAGATGATTGTTGTAAAGATATTAGGGCAAACCAGCACCAAAAAGACTGTGATTTTCTTAAATCAGCAGGAGTGGAAAGAAATTGAAGAGCGAATGACTTTCTCATTATGCAAATTCAATGTTTTTTAAGGGTGTATCGGTGTACCGTGCCATTGCTATAAATCCTAGAACTTCCCCATGTTGTCCCACCCTCTTGTAAAATGGAATTTGTACGTATGATTCAACTGAATCATGTGAGATACGTTTCCCCCGTGTAAGGATTGTTTGCTAGGGATAATCAATTTTGTTCTACATGCAAGTCATGTTGGTTGCAAACAAATCATTTACTTACCATGTTCATCAAGCAAAATATTGTCAGGCTTCATATCCCTAGGGGGGTAAAAAGAAAAGAGGAAGTTGCTCATAATAAAAACAAACACACAAACAGAACTAAAGGGTAAACAGGAAAATGCTCAAGAGTGCTAAGTAGGGTTGAAACAGTATACTCGGCTCTTACCACAGTTTCATTCAGTTCTCACAGTGAATCTATGAGATGGTTACCCCCAATTTCTAGATCAGAAAACTGAGGCTTAAAGAAGTTAAATAACTTAGCTCAAGGTCACAGCTAGTCAATGGAGGAATGGGACTCTGAACCTAGTTCGGTCTCATTCAAAAGCTTAGACTCTTAATTTCTAAAGCATATGATATGGAAGCATGTAAGTATTGCTCCATAGGGTCATATGGGGCATTTAAACTGTCATAACATAGGGTTACTAATTATTATTTTCATCTGTGTAAGTCTGGAGTAAATGTAAACACTCTATAAAATAAGAAAAAAAGGTCTATAATGTGATTAGATCTTAAATTTGCAGAGAATATAATTTTTTTTAAGAATGATGCTATAATTCTCTACTTAATAAATTTTATCCCTGGGGTAGTTGATAAAAAATTTGCACTAGTCTTCCATGCTTTGGCAGGTCCTTAAATCCATAGGAGGGAGCAAAATCCACCCTCTTCCAATGACGGGAGTAGTTTGATGGTAAATACTTAGAGGAACGGCCCATAGAGTTTTCAGAATTCTCCTGAAACAAACATTATTGTAAGCAGTGATCCTCTGTCAGAGAACAGCCTTGTTGTTTAGAACAGCTCTCACTCCTCCACCCTCAGGTATTTACTGCCCTTCCTTAATGTACCATTAAAGCCAGTCAACCTAAATTCGCAGAAGCCATTAGGGAAGAAATTCTGAAATCGGTTTTGGGAACTCATTTTCAGCTTAGTCAAGTGGCTTTTATGTCCCTTGAATAAGGTGACCTTAGTCTTTGACAGACCAAGATGATAAAGGTCCTCTTTTCTTCAAAATACTAATGAATAACAAGCCCCTTACCTACACATAGAATTTAGTATATGCCACACCCAGCATGCAGGTGCGTGGGTCGTCTCATGAACTTTGAGTCTCTTCTCATTACTTTGTTCGGTTCTTAAAGTTAATTCTGGATTCATAAGTGATCATCTTTAGCTGTGGCACTTTTTCTCTGGTGCTGGGTACAATTTGCTAAAAAGAGAATAAGGGGTTTTCGAATTGCATGTTTCTATGCCTACACTCTTTCTCAATATTGCAGATTCCACCCTTTGATTGATGCCATTATTTCAGGAGTTAACAAATCCAAACTCATTCATATGGAATAAAGGCCCTTTCATAATTGGCTCTTGCACTCCAGCCACATGGAAGCACATGGAGTCCCCTAAATGCACTTTGTATCCCCTCATCTTCTGCTGCTCCTTTGCCTGAATCAGAGCCCTCTCACCACTACCCCCAGATTCATCCCTCAGCTTTTATCTCAGATGCCACTTCCTACAGGTAGTCTTCCCTGATTTCCCAATTCTGAGTCAACAGTCCCTCCTATGTGCTCTGCAGGGTATACTTCTTCCGTCATACCAGTTATCACACTTATATATTTATTTTTTCTCCTACTGGATCATGATCTCCTTGATGTCAGGAATGATTTCTAGAGTAATGTCATGCTCCATCACATAGGCTTGCAGTGCCTAGTGGGAAGTAAATGAATAACTAAATGACACCAGGAGAATTGCTAGTGCACTCAAAGCTAATCCTAACAATATCTACCAGAGCACTATAGAGCACCACCAAACAATCTACAGCTTAAAGCTTGAGGTAAACCAGGTGTTAGGCTCTTACTGTCTCTTTGAGACCTACACCCACTGAGCATCAGTTAGTGTTTGCCAGGCAAGGAGGAGGCCCTTAGGAGCTCTGCCAGGAAAGAAGAGACCTGGGTATGGCAAGATCAGTGTAATGATTTCGTGGCTAGAATTTATAAGAGCTCACTGGGGGAAATGAATTGCTGTGGGTTTGCTACTTTACGAGCTTTCTATAAATCCCTAAGCATCATCTTTCTTATTTATTAAAGCCACAGATCATTATACCCACTACTTACCCCAGAAACTACCTTGATGCTTACAGAAGAATACAAAGATCAGAGAGGTAACAATTAGTTTCATGTGACACCTCTTACTTCAATCTTATATTCATCAAATATTTATCTACTTTGATAAGTCACTGTGCTAAGACCCAGGAAATATAAAGACAAATGAGGATGGAGGGAATAATAAGAAAGGTTCATAAGGGACCATGCCAAAAAAGGTTTAGAGTGGTGATGTGGAATGTTTACTACTAAATTCAGAAATGGAATACGAGGAAAACCGAAGACAATTATAAAAGAAAATGTGGACTTTTAGTATAAAAATAAAGTATCCAGGCATAGATTCTAAGTACATAGTTTATCCAAAATGTGATGAGGTAACTTATAAGTCACTACAGGGTAAACTGCAGTATGATAACATTTTTTACCCAGTGTGCTACATAAAAATTTCTGCTAGAACAAGTTGAGATTTTCTAGAAATTTAGGACCACTTCCTTATCTTTTCAGTCTTCTCAAATAATACAAAATATGAAATAACTTGTGCTAAAATGTTTCTTTCATGTAAGGCAATCTATAATACGGTTTTATTTAAGGCGATCTATAATATGGTATGACTCAGTGGTCACCAAACCTGGGTATGTTCAGAATCGCCTAGGGTGACCCCAGCATGATTTCTGTGACCTAGCTCAGTCCTACAGCAATCAGCCTATCTGTGAATGGGCCTGGCTGTCCGTCCAAAGACAGACCCTTCTGATGTGCAGCCATGTTCATAAATACCATCCAGGCATTCTCCAAATCTAAGACTATCAATCTGATTTTAAAATATGAACGTCTTAAAAGCTGATCTATGCATGTGAAAGTGATGGACAATTATTCGGTTAAATTATATAGGGAGGTCTCTTACAACCTAGATATCATTAGCAGGTAGCTAACGAATTCCCGCTCACTGGTATTTACCATTATTTGGTGATTACAATATCGGTGTGGACGGTACTCCTAATACCTCTACCTCTCATTTCCCTGACTTTCCGCCACTGTTTTCATCTATCCCATCCAATTGTTTCCTTACTCCCATTCCTTTAATCATCCCTTTGTCATTATTCCAGCCAACCCCACCCCCCACCAGCATGACCTTCTACTCAATACAATTACCAAACTGGCATATCTAACACACCGAGACCACTGCATTCGCAGAGAAAGGACCTCTTTTCTGTATTGGTTAGTGCTGTAGCTTTCAGGCTTTACAGAAGTGCCCAAAACAAAAGAAGTGCTGAAGTATGAGCAAATATTTGTGATAAAAATGAGTAAAGCTGGTTCCTTGGCTTCTCAAACTTCTGGATTGGCCCTCCCCAAATTCTATAGTCCCCCCCTGAAATCATAGGCGCAAACTGTGCAGAAATCACTTTTTCATTATTCTCACTTTAATGTACAAGTCACCCACTTACTAAAAATGATCAATTTTTTTTAGTTGGCAAACAGTAAATACATCTGGCAGAGACAGAGAGTTGTTTTGGTTTGATTTGGTTTTTCTTTTGATTGGTGTTCTTTTGTTTTTGCTCTTTTCTTTTCTTGGGGAAAAAAGAAATACATGACTTACTATTCCAGAAGTTTGAATGAATTCTATAGAAATCCTTCACAGCATCTTGATTAGCTGAAACAGGAAAGGCCATGGCCTCCGGGGTCAGTTGATTCCCAGAGGGGAATTAGGAATAGCAGTGTGCAAACCGCCTGGGGTAGGGTCCAAGGCGGAACTGATATAGCTGCTGTTCTCACTTGAATTACTTTACAAGACATTAGCAGAACTTAATAAGCTAATTACATCCTTTCACTGCGCCTAAGCTGGAATCAAGTTGCTCACCCTGCAACCTGATATGGGTATTGTGAGAACGGAGAACAAGAAAATCAGTGTATCCAAACCAAAATCAACATCTCCAGTGTCCCACAGCTTTCTGACAGGTCCACAGTTTAGGTTTAATTCTTTGTTACATAGTGTTCTCCTAGATTGGGTCCTCTCCAAATTCTGAGAGGGGAAAATATATTATACATATAATTCTATAGTAGATTACTTAGGCTGTCACACAAAGGCTAGTGGTCCCATAAACAGATCTATGAGTGTTAAGAAAAGAGTAGGGTCGGGGTGGGAGAGTGTGAGGTGCAATTGTAAGTAAAAACACATAGTTTGGAAGAGGAGGCAGAAGTGAACAGCTGTCAGGATTGGATTATTATAAACCAGGTATCATCCTCCATCTCTTTCTTACCAAGTGGATTCTTCTCTTTTTTTAAAAAATTGAGATATAATTGACATAGAACATTGTATTATTTAAGATGTACACCGTAATGATTCTGCATTTGTATATATTTTGAAATGATCACAATCAGCCTAGTTAATATCCATCACCATGTATAGTTACAATTCTTTTTTTTCTTGTGATGAGAACTTTTAATATTTATTTTCTTAGCAACTTTCTGGCTACTTCTTTTGTTGTTTTTGTTCGACTCCAGCATTTCCCACAGTTTGCTCAAAGCAATGTGAGTTGCAGAAGCCATTACAAGGAAATTAAGTAAAGGGACTGAGGGTTTTCAGGCATTGCAGTAAATATTGCCTGTATGTCTACCTTATTATATAAGATATAAAAATTAGATTCACTATTGATTTAAGTAAATTATTAAAATATAAAAATTATATATATATAATTACATATTTGCATATTCATTTTAGGCATAACTGGCTTTTCATGGATAGCTTTGCTTTTCATTTGTCGTGCCAATATACTAGATATGATTCCATTATGTATCAATAAGTAAGGTGATGAGGGCAGTGATTTTGCCACCAGGAAAATGTCATACAGTATCCCTTTGTGAATTATGCATCATTTCCCAATGTGTCACTCCAGATATCAGCACCCTCACCATGTCTTCCCTCTCTCAGGTGTCTTCTTCTCTCATGGCCTCTGAGTTTCTCCTGCGTTGTCTGGAACAGTTTAGCTTATTTGCCCACTCAGCAAGACAGAAGCTAGATTGTTAGATCCCCATCTCATGTTCTCACTCTGCTCCAGGCCGTACAGCTGAAGCTACTTATCAAGATAGTCACCCAACAAAGACATGTGTCTTTGGTAGTGTGACAAAAGGCGGTAGGGACCAGATGTTAGAAGACCATGGGGAGAAAAAAGGATTCAAATTCTTTGCTAAAGACCAGTTGAAGGAATTAAAAAGAGCCATTTAAGTCAAGATCTGAGGAAGAACTTCTTTATAGTTATACAGTCCAAAGCTGGCCTGCACTACCTCAAAATTTTAAAATGCAACATGGATGTTGTTACAAAGGCTGGACAAGCTGCGAATGAGGGGTGCAGCAGAGAACAGCGTGCTAAGCGGGCCTTTAAAACACCTTTGCACCCCAACCCTCTGATTCACTGAAGCCTTCTTCTAAAGAAGGCTCCCTGAAGGCCAGCTCTCCTGACTGATTTATCAGAGGAAAGCAGCAGGATACACATTCGACCAATACACAAATGGTGACCTAAGGGCACGGACTTGCCCACAATGACACAGCACATAAATGGCAGACATGGAATTTATATATCATGCTCTTTCCACGATTACTCACTGGTTTATTTTATAGAGCACGGCAACTCGATTCTAAACTCAGCATCTTTTTAATTGGCAGTGTCTGCCTGTGTTGATAAGGAGGGCCTCCATATTCAAGGAGAAAGAGGGCCAAGATTGATCTGCAGTTCCTGCCATGGCCATAAGAAGAGGTGTTTGAGGAGGGTTGCTAACATTTTTTTCAACCTGCTGTACTTCCTGTGAGTAATGAGAATGGTTATAGCTACCATTGATTGTGCATGTTCCGGCAGGCATGTGGCAGGCACTGGAGGGACAACATATCTTTTATTCCTCACAATAGCTCCATAACTTAGATATTACACCCATTTTTGCAGATGAAGAAGGGGTGGCTCAGAGAGTTTAAATTATAGCCATGTGCCATCTAATGATGTTTTGGTAAATGATAGGCCACGTATGTAATGGTGGTCCCATAAGATTATACACATAGCCCAGGCGTGCCGTAAGCTATACAATCTAGGTTTCTGTAAGTACACAACAAACCAATCATCTGCTGACACGTTTCTCAAAACATATTCCCATGCTTAAATGGCACATGACTGTACTTGACTGTACAAGATTACATGACTAGTAATTGACAGAGCTGGGGTTATGACGGAAGATTGTGAGGTGCAATCTTAGTTAAATCTCAAATGTTTATATTTTACTTCTTTAAGGAGAGAGAATACTGTCCTCACATACCCAGGGACCTGGTTCAAATTGGTCTGTAGCAAGTTTAATTTGTTCTCATAGTTTCTGTTGTATATTTGAAAATCGTGTAGATTTGTACTTTTCTCTCCTATAACATATCCATGGCTCCTTTAACGTAAAAGTAAAGTTTGACATCTCTTGCTGTGGAGTAAATCTGTTTTTCCAAGATGGTGAATCACACTTATTCTGATGTTACAGATCCCCAACTGTACAGTTGTACAAACATTCCAGTTTGAGAAGTATGGCCATATGCCATGATCCCAGTAATGATATTTTTAACCATCTTGCCGTCTTTGGACGCGGAATGTTCAGATGACAAGGCTTCCCTCCCGCCTTGCAGTTTAGCATTAGTCGATGCTCATTCCTTACCATTATTTCCTTTAATCTGGATTCACACAGATACTAGAAACCTAGGTCACATTTATGCATTCTACCACTCAGGAGGCAAGGACACAGAACACTAAGGACCTGACCCAAATCACTCAGCTGCAGTGACCAGCCTGAACTCAGATCTCCTGGGTCCTTCCCTCAACCCCATTTCTTTACTGAGGTTTTCAGTAAAGAAATGTACTAGTTAGAGGGAGGGAAAGAGTCTATATAGTACCAGGAACTAAAAAGGGACAAGATCAGTTGTAGTGTGTTGATGGTAGCAGATAAACTGTTGTGAGAGGGTGGTGTTGTTGTTTTTTTAATTAAGTAAAGAAGAGGAGAATTCAATTAGAGATGAAAAGTAATTTGCTCCATTTGAACATGAGAATTAAAAGTATCCTCTCTAGTAGTCGGAAAAATAAACTTGCCACTTGGAAAATGAAACACATTAACTCTCCTAGGCACCAAGAGAATAATAATAAAAAATGAAGCTGAAAGAACATCTGAATCCTTCCAGAGCCAACTATGAGCCCATTGGCTTTTGGAAGATGAGAGAAGTTCTGTATCAGGCACTATGTCTGGCCGAAAAAAAACCCACAAAAGGTTACAGAATAAAACCAGCTAGTGTACACCCTAGAATGTTTTGCTTTACTATCTTTTAAGGACTATGAAATTATAATAAGGTACCAACATGGATTATGTATGATGTGCCAGAAACCATGCTAAATGTTTTACATGTATTATTTCACTGAATCCACCCCAAACCCTAGAGGTACATTCTAGTACTATCCCAATTTTACAGGTAATGAGAATGAGTTCTACAGAAATGGGGCAACTTTCTAAGCCATGTAGCTCCTGAGTGGTGGCGCCAGGATGTAAGCATGGGCTATGTAAACCCAGACCCTGGCTCTAATGCCTGCGAAGGAGACACGGTGATGGGACTGCGGGTGGCCATAAAGTCTAAAGCAGACAGAAGAAGGGGGCCAGCCAGGGCAGACCCGATGTCCAGGACAACAGCCCTGTAGGGAAAAAATAGAAATTGGGCGCAAGGCAAAGAAATGGAAGCTGTCAAATGAGTTTTCTTGGCAGATTCTGTGGTCAAAGAGGGCTCGGGGAGGAACATGTTAGTATTAGTTGCTTAAATGAGCAAAACTGAAGTGCGGAGATAGGGAGTTAGGGTTGGTATTAACTAGTGTGTTGGGTTGAAATGGGTCTTGTTACTAGTGACGGAAAACCTGACTTCACTGGCTTAAGCAAAGAGTGTGAGAATGCATACAGCAGCCTCTGACAGCTCCCAGCTGGGAGCTGCTCCATTGCAAAGACTGGGCTTTGTTGAACACCAACATTGGACTGGGTCACAACCATATGAGCATGGAATCGTATCTGAACACAAAAGCAAGAGCCTGTGCCAACTATAAAATGGACTGTACACCCCCTGACCTGGATAACGCAAGTGACGGCTGTGTCTTTACCAGTGACAACACTGACCCACTCCATTCCTCTCACCTCGTAGATAAAAGCCATGAAAATGCTCAGCCATAGGATTGCCCCTCTTTCTGGCAGCACCCAAATTGGAGGAAAATTATGATTCCGCAAACCTTCCCCAACTCACCTAACACAGCCCAAATCCTCTGCAAGCCCTTCCCCAGACCCTCTTCTGAGATGCCTCACCGTTTGCCATGGATGCAATCTTCCTTTTGGAACAAATATCAACAAGCTCAACGTTGTTGAACCACAGGTATGTTCCTGTGGCCTTTGGCAGACGGGCACCAATAAGTGCTGTGATTTTCTCATAAACAGTCTGTGGGAGAAGCAGGCAGTCCAGGGTCCGTGCAGTGGTTCTACATCATCAAAGACCCGGTCTCATTCTATCTTTTGGTTTGTTGTCTTAGCAATTTGGTTTGCTGTCTCGTGGTCTCAGAATGGTTGCTCCAGCTCCAGACATCACATATGCGATGGGGCAGAAAGAAGCAGGGAAGGTCAGCACTAGCTGGATTTATAATCTTTTATTAGGGAAAGGGAAGTTTTTCCAAAGGCCCTTACAGTATAATCCCCCCTTGGGTCCCATTGGCCATAGTGGCTCATAGCCCACATTCAAGGAGACTCTGATGGGCGGGGGAGCAGGACTTTGATGACTGACTTAGGCCAGTCCTCACCCAACATGGGACTGGGCATCTTGTTCACAAATTGGGGTTCTGTTACCAAGGAAAGGAAGCAAGGTGAATTTCGGCATCTCCTATAGCTAGGCAGTAAGGGAGCAGAAGTACAGAGCAGAAACGCTGGCACCAGATGACCTGGCATTGAATTCCAGCCTGGTTGCATTTGACCCTGGCAAGTCACTAATTCTCCATGTGCCTTACTTCCTCATTTGTAAGATGGGAATGATTATACTGGTACTTACAGAGCTGCTGTGAGAGTTAAATATGGTTAATACTTGTAATTAGAACAGTGCCTGATGTGCACTAACCACCAAGTAAGTGCTAGCTCTTACTAGTAAAAGGAAACTATACATGTGGTATAGTATCCTGTATCTTAAATATCATGCACATGTACAGTATCTATGCATCTACCTGCAGATAGTCTGGGGTGATGTTCAAAATATTTAACAATAGAACAGCACAGTCATGGGCTAATTAGCATGGATGCTGACACTGGCACAGGAGCAGAAACTGAGGGTCCCCTGCTGCTGGGCCCACAGGTAACACTTTAGCATTTGGATCAAGGGAAGTAGAGGGTGGGTGGAGGAGTAGAAGACAGGAGGTCGAGGGGGGCAGGGAAGGGACTGTGGTAGCAAGAGAGCTCAGGCAGCAGCTCTTTACCAACCAATACACTGAAATACACGTATTTCGGTATTTTTACAACTGGTATGGCCATGCCCGTATATAGACTAAACATGAGCCTTGTATATGCTATACTGTATTGTACTATGTAGTCTGTGTGTGTTTATGCATGTATGTGTACATTAACACACCGTCTCTATATATTTTCTATGTACTAATATAGTCATGCAACCTAAAATTCATTATTATATACAAATATACATATAATGTATACATTACATACATGTAAACATTATATACATATATAATGAATATACATATATATGCATATGCATTATATATACACATATAATGAGTTTTAGGTTGCATGACTATATTGGAATATAGAATAATGTTGGTAATCATCTCAAGCACAGATAGTTCTATCCAACCCCAGGGATTACTAGGTTTATTTGGGAAGCCGTAGATCCTAGATATTAACAGTGTGGACTTTGGAGTCAGATGACTCAGGTTCAAATCTCAGCTCAGAACTTAGTAGTTCTGTGACCTTGGGCAAGTTATAACCATGTATAATGTACATTGTGTCTGCCTTCCATGTGCTTTGGGGAAACCCCTGACTTGAGGGGAGGGTTCTGTGACTCAGGCCTAAGCTAGTAAGAGTTGCCCCGTCCCACAGTCCCAGTTACTGGTTCAGGGATGGGCCGATGACCCAAATTAAGCCATTACATAGAAAGAAGAGTTAGGCTGTGGGCTTCTGAGGAAGAAGCGTCCTTGCTGTCCTGCGGTTTAAAGGACTCAACGTGGAGTCCTGGGCTGTGGGCAGCTTTCTTGCAACCACCTAGAAGAACAAGCTGAGGGTGCAGTGACCACATGGAGAGCAGAGAAGAGAATGAGGGAAACCAGGTAACTGGTGATGCTGCTGAGGTGATGAATGAAGATAACCTCTAAGTCTGGCAGACATCTGTGTTTCCCAGTATCCTAAGATAATAAATCCCCTTTACTGTTTAAACCCATGTCCCTTAGGTTTTCTGTAGAGACCAAAGATGTGTTTGGTAATATACTTCTGAGGTTCAGTCCCCCAAATCTGTACATTGAGGACACTAATAGTGTCGCTTTATAGGGTTGTTGTGTAGATTTAGTGAAATGATGCATGTAAAACGCTTAGTATAGCATCTGGCACAGAGTAATTGTTCAACTTCACTTTCAGAAAACATTGAACCAATAGTGTCCGGTATAGGAAGTGCTAGGTGGTGAGAAACTGATGATAAATTGAGAATGTTAAGTAATGAATAGTTGTTTTCAACTATCACTGAACCATTTTGATGTACTAACGACAGATTTCACTTAATGCAACATGTGAGAATCCAGGAGAAGCTCTTTCAATGCTTTATTCCATATTATCCTCAAACAACTTTGTGACATAGGTACAATTATGATCCCTATTTCCTAGATGGGACCACTGAGGCACAGAGAGCTGATGTAACTACTGTATGCTAGTGTTATCCAGTATTGTGGGCAGGGTCAGGACTCACTACCTTGTGTTTACCTGACACCAGGAGTGATATTCAAATACTTCACAAGGCACAAACACTGACTAATTGGAGCAGGGCACTGATCAGTAAAAATCCTGGAGGCCATTGATAAATGACCAGTAAAACGGTAGCAGTGGGTGACAACTAAATAGGAGCTCTGTCTGATTCAAGGCCTTACTCATAGTTCTGCCCACTGGAGCTCTACTGAGGCCACTTGTAAGGCTGTTTCTTGCTGTAATGTCTGGAACGGCTGATGGATCCCATTCTCCAGCATTTCCATCTTTATTTTCTTACCACTCCCCGCGAATGCTGTACCCTTATCTCCAAACTGGTAACAAATGCAAATATGTCCCCCTTTCTGGCTGGCTCCATATTTTCACTGAAAAACAGATAAGAAATAAGGTTGAGCTAGAGTATTGGCTTAAATAGGGTAAGAGGGTCTAGCCTTGGTTCCAGCTTCCGGAACCACTTTCCTCCTTTCTCACATGTTCCAAACACAAAGGCCTCTGTTCTGCTCCAAGACATAAACACCTTAGAACTGCTTGTCCTGCAAGGGTTGGCTCCAATGCCACCTATTGCCTGGGTCTTCTTTGAGCACCATGCTAAGTAGCCTTCATCCCCAAACTTGTACTCTCTTAGGTCCTGCTTCATTTCCCATAAAGCACTAAGCAGTCTGTAACTAGCACGGTTCTGTATGAATTTGGTTCCTTGTTCCTTGTCTGTCTGCTCAACTACACTATAAGCTCTAAGAGGACAGAAACCATGTGCCCAGTACGTAAATAAGTGATCAATACTTGTGTTACAGGACTAAACCTGACAGAATGACGCTTACGCTTTGTATTAAAGTGTGTACTAGGCAAAGTAAAATTTAACTTGGACCAAGTCACAGCTTGCATATTAACGAAACTCTTAACCTTATAGAAATTATCAAAAGCTCAGAGCAGGCTAGTTAAATGTTAACCTGCACACAAGTAGTTCTTTGCTTTTTTTCATCTGGGTTTTCACAAATGGGTGGCCTTGTGTGAAAAGCACTGTTTCAAAGCTCTTTTTGAGACTGCTTGATGCATAATACAAAGAAGGCAGATTCTCCAGTTTTCACAATGTGTAATTCATGCTCATTCATTATTCGTAGCTTGGGAGCAGGTGCTGAATAGAACATATCAACCTAATACCCTCATTACTTAACTGCCGTTTGTTTTTGAGGCTCAAGTGGCCCTTCTGCTATGGGAGTTAGAAAAAGGGAGCATTTGCAAGTTACCGCAGAGAAGATTTACCAAAACAAAAAGATGACATTTTTTTAACCTCTCCATAGAAAATGGTAGCCTGAAACCAAAATCTATTGTATTATCCCATTGCAATAAACAGAAAATATTATCAATATTTAACTTCCCTTGTAGACATTTAAAAGCAAAACAAAACACCTTGGACCACAGAAATGTTATTAAAAAGCTACGGATAGCTGAAACAGTTCATCAAATCGAAAATACAAAAGTAAGCAAAGATAGCCTCTGGGCAAGATAAAACAGTTTACCACAAACTAAAGCTTAATGGACTTGACTTACTGCATATTCTCTTGAGTGACCCTAATTTTACAAACCATTCTAACAAGTTTTGTTATGCAGTCTCCCATCCGATAATAATTCGAAGCAGCATATTAGGAGTGAAGAACAGAAGCTACTCTGAGAAACACCTGCTAAAGAAGGGAAGAGTGAAATCTTAGCAGCTAAGAGAACTATAAAAACACACTGTATTAGTTTGCTCGGGCTGCTACAACAAAGTACCACAAACTCAGTGACTTAAGAAAAACCCAGAAATATATTGTCTCACAATTTTGGAGGTTGGAAGTCCAAAATGAAGGTGTCAGCAGGGACCTGCTCCCCTTGTAATGTATAGGTGGGGATTCTTTCTTATTCCTAGCTTCTGCTGGTTGGCTGGCAATCTTTGGCTTCCTTCCCGTCCTCCATATTCACATGTAGTTCTTCCTGTGTCTCTTCACATCAGCTCCCTCTGAGTATGTCTATCCCTGTGTCCAAATATCCTCTTCTAATAAGGACACCAGTTATTAAACTGGATGAGGGCTCACCCTAATGAACTGTTTATTTAATTACCTCTGTAAACACTTTATTTCCTAATAAGGTCACATTCTGAGATAGTGGGGGTTAGGACTTCAAAACATCAATTTTGGGGGGACACAATTTAATCTGTAATACCAACTGAAAATATGTATCTAATGTTTGTTGCTATTGGGTAAAGAGCACTAAATAGCTCATCTGACCTTGAGGATGTCTAAAAGTGAAACCAAGGGAGCCTAATACGAAGAGATGGTCTTTGAATCAGATAATCCTATGTTTGTATCTAGCCTTAGTATACTAACTGGATGCTACTGGCCAAGTTACTTAACCCCATCATGGTATTATCGACTATAAAAATAATGGTATTTGCATAATAAGTTATAGCTTGCCCTAACTCATGAAGAAAGTGACACGTGTATTTTGTAGTGTAAATTAAATGGTCAAAATGTTGGTGAGCAGAAAGGAGTAAACATCTCCAGGAATTTAAAAAAACGTCTTTCCAGATGCCTCATTCCCATGGGCTTCAGAAAGCTGGGGTGTCACTGTGTTGGCAAGTTCCTTCATAAGGAGCTCAATTGTCACTCAGTGTTCATTGACTAAAATGATTAGCTGCAGAAAGATCTTATTTTTTCCTATGAATTATCTCAGGATAATAAAATGTGACTTCCAAGACACTGCAATGTGTGTGAGTCAGACAAAAACGGGCAATCGCAGCCTAGCAGATCTCTGCCTGTAACCCACTAAAGGCCTTGGTTAAAACATTTCGGTTCACAACTGATTGCAAATAAGACCTTGATTAGTAAATGTGCTGAGAGCTGTTTATCACACCTCTGTCACATGCTCTTTAGACAGTTCATTTCCGTCATGCAGCCTTCTTGGGGAGAAATAGGTGTGTGGCAGAGAGTAATGAGATCATACTTTAAAGAACATCCTACCAGGGCGGAGAAGAAATCACCTCAGACCCTTAGATATGAAATATTCCTGATCATTCGGTCACACCTCCTCCCTTTTTCCTTGACAGGGAAGTGCAGGACTATGTTGAAGGTCGTAGAAGACATTGGTGCCAGATTCTGGCATAGTACAACTTCTTTAGAGGAAGTATGGTGGACAGACTATGGCGAGTCCACCTCCGGATGTTCATGTCTTGTATAATCCCCACTTGTAATACTGTCCTATAGATTTCGTCCGTCATGGATTTATTCAGCAATCACTGTGGATTAGATTATATAATGGGGATTAGAACACTAGGGAGGTGTAGTCTCCACCCATAATGGATTCAGTTTAGGAGGGAGAGAGGGTGTTTTATGAACATTGTGATCCAGGGGCTACAATTAAAAGTATGATCATGACCGTTGTGAAGAGTGTGAGGGTTGCATATAGCTCAGGACATACACATAACTGCTTATTTTCTTTACAGTACATGCCACAGAATTTCACACCTTTCTGAAACGAGTCTTAAGTGTTTACTTGACTCCCTTTCACCCGGGAATATTACCAACTCTGAATGAAGGGGAGCCATCTGTCCTTTCACCATTAGAGGTCAGCACTGAGCATTGTTTGGCAAACGTGCTCAAGAATCATTCTTTGAGTGAGTGTTTATGATACAAACGTTATTCCTCTTCACTATCAAGATGCCAATTTCTAGAAGAATGATGGAAACTTCTAACAAGTAGTTACTGCAGTCCAAGAGGGCATATGTGAAGACTAATTCCTAAGAGCATCTTACAGAGGCTCTGAGATGAACCTGGGTATCAGTTATCGGTTCCTAGTATTATAACAGAGAAGACAAAGATGATGAATAAAACTACCACCCTGTCTTTTTTGGGCAATCATAAATTTTCTTTTATTCCTACTTCAATGTATCTGTGATCAACTGCAGATGAAATTTTTGCAGCTCTTTCTGTCGTACTGCAATTATTTACACAAATTCCTTAATTCGATTTTTGTCTCCTTCCTATAGGAATTTAAAATCAGTGAGTTATAACTTCATTAGAGTAGGGGTAATTCTTAGAAAGAGGATGAAAAAATTAAACATCCATTCAACTTGTATTTTGAGCCAAGATGGCTTATTTTTTAACTGTCCCATGGAAGTTCTTCTCATTAGCTTAAATTCACAATTAAGACTTCTTTAACATCTGACAAGAGAGTGAATACAAACTGTCTTTGGACTGTAACAATTACTTTGCCTCACATTATTCACTGAAGAAATTGTGGCAATCCACATATAAAATAATATTACCCCACAGAAAGGATTGTAATGAGCTTCATTTTCCTTAATCTTATTTTTTTTTAAAGCAATTAATCACTTTGTTCATATTTTAAAACCTTCATTCACCGATTGCATGCAAGTAAGGGGAATATTGAATTAGTACCTGACCATAATTTGGAAATTAAAGCTGATTTTCAAAGCTGTACTCATAGAAAAACAATTGACTTCTTGACTAACAAGAAAACTGTCTAATTGTATAATTCAAAATTAATGGTTATTATGAAGTCTTGCGTCTTTCACAAGTATAGAAAAAGAAAGATTCTGAAATTGAGGAAAATTCACTAAATAGTCTAAATATTTAGAAAAGTACACAAAAAAATTCAAGTCTGTAGATTTTTAAAAAAATCCACAAACAAAATTAAACAAAAACTCATTTATGTCTCACTTGGAGTGTATGGCAGAAACAGGACCTATGGTGTTTTTAAAATAACTAGGCTAGACATTGCTGGCAGGAAAGTCAATGCAAACAAAAATATCAGAGCAGTCCATTCAGTGTTACACAGAGAGACAAATGAATACTTTCACTCATTTAGCTCCCTTTACAAGGACTAGACTCTCCTTCCTGCTTTGGCTATTAAAATCCTTTTTAACCCCTCTGATCTCTCAAGAAACTTCGTTCCATTACCCGAAACTACCTTCTCCGAAGTACTTCCGTCTTTCTCACACAACCTATCTTCTAGTTTTAGGCAGTTCTATCATTTGTAGGTTCTATATGTACCATCTTTGCCTGTACAGAAACTGAGGGAGCTTGAGGCAGGCGGTCATGCCTTACAAACCACTCCCTCCTCTGGGCTTACAGACTGTGATCAATAAGTATCCATAGGGCGGAGAGTGGCTAAGAGCTCTGCCTTCCCCTCAAGTGCAGCCTCTCCTCATTCTTAGCTAAGTTGCTTTCTGAACCAGAGTTTCATCAACTGTAAAAAGGGGACAATAACATCATCAGCCTCCGGGAGCCGTGGGCAGATGGAATGAGGTAATTGACAACAGTATGTTCGCAGAGCGCCTGGCGCCCAGGAAACCCTCAGTAAGCTATCTTCTAGTTTTCTAAAATTGAGAAAGCTGCAGCTGCTGCTCCACACACCTTTGCTGACTGTTGTGGATAATTTTGAATGTTCTACCGTGTCCAGAGGCAAAATGTTTCCAGTCTGAATTTAGGAAGTCACAGATTTTATAGCTGCAGTTTTATGCAGATGGTCTTTCCTTGTCTGGGGAATCGATTGCATTTCATCAGTTCTTCTTCAGTCATGCTTTAATATCTTTGAACTCAGGATGTGTCTTACAATGCAATCTTCTGAGTAGCTGAGAGAAGTTGTGTTATCTTAGATTCAGTCAAATCCAGCATGAATTTGCTGATTCTTTTGAAAAAAGAGATTTTAGAATTACTCAGAAGCCTCTGTCTCTTCTTCTGTATTGTTCTTCATACTCTTAACTCTGCCCCAGGCGCCCCACCCTCAGAGTGCCACCATCATGATCCCTCAAATGCCTTAGACAAAGAGGCACTGCTTAGTTTCCCATGTACATGTTTTTAAGACGTTGACCCCATTTCAAATTGCTATCTGGCGCTCCAAGGCCAGAAAGTCCGGGTCTTAGAGCTCTCTCGCAATTAAACTGTCTATTTGGATACTACTGTCTTGGAAAGCCTTAATGATGTTGATATATGTCCCAATTTTCCCAGACCACTTTTGAGTTTTGCCTGTTGTCCCAGCGTAATTACTAATAGCAATTCCTTTTATTCTCAGGAGTATGCTTGTTTGGATGACACATTATATGGTTACCCAACGTGAAGACCAAGGTAGGTCTCAAATTTTGGGCTTTAATGCCTTATATTTTAATTTTGTCTTTGTTATTTGTAAGCCCAGGCTTCTAGTCAACCAGTCACTCATGTGGTTCAGGCAATGTTCATTCCTTCACATTTTTGCTGCACACTGATTTTACACTGAACAGCAAAAATACACATGCCCCTCACTCATGGAGTTTACAGTTCGGTAGAGGAGAGAGACATTAATGAAGTACACACCAAAAATGTCACAACTCCTCAGGAAAGGTACAAGATACCACAATTGCCTACAGAATATAGCACATGGGGAAGTGGGGTGGACCTTGTAGGCAACAGAAATAAACCTGAATTGTCTTTTGATCCCAAGAGGATGTCATCTTCACATGGCATTCAAAACATCACTGAGTTTGCCTTCCATTCATTTGCCACGGTGAGGAGACACTGCGGTACAAATAGGCCCTTCTGAAGACAGGCATGAAGTCACGATTGTGGATGTACAAAGGGCAAGGAACAGAAAGTTAGTCCTTGGTTTCTTATTAAAGTGGCAACATGATGATGGGAGCGATACACAGTGAGGGAGAGAAGGACAGAACAATGATATTTGGTATTAGTAAGCTCCTCGAGGGTACTGATTGGATCAGGTTTTCTGTTTTGTTTTCTTTTCTTTTTTTTCCCCTCCTGAACTCCTTTTGGAACACAGTAATAACTAAGCATACCATAAAAGTGCTCAAAGCATCTTGACTTGTGATGACAGGGAAAGTGAAGCCCAGAGAAAGAAGGCACAGAACCAAGATATGAACAGAGCAAGAAGGTTAAAAGGCGATGCTGGTTTCCCTTGGGTGCTGTCTCCTTTCTGAGCTCTGTAATGTCAGCAACCAAAACAGACTGTGGGGTGGCAGTTCAGCTCTGAGAGGGACTTCATAGGCTACACATATGAAAAGTGCTCCTCAGAAAGGACCACGGGAGGACAGAAACCAGTGTGAGGGAAAGATTGCTTGTGAACAGGATTCCTAGTTATTGACAAAACACCAGGTGCATAAATTTACTTCTGAGAATCTACGTCATGATTCACTAGTCTACCAGTACTTTCCATTTATCTGTTGCGTGAAGAGCACATTTCCAATAAAAATAGGCCCTTCCAAAGACAGGAAATTAAATACTAGCTACATAAGTGTACAGAGCCAAGGCAAAAAAAAAAAAAAAAAAAGAGAGAGAGAAAGAGATTGGTTTATGTTGCCTGCACAGAGAATCTATAAATTATGATGTTACATCTTCTTCCACAGGTTCTGCAATAATCCAGATAAATTCCACATAAATGTCAGTTAGTGGCAGGCAAACATTTTCTCTAGCCAAATTTCTACTAAATGAGACATAATTGTACATAAAAACTCAGCAAATTCTTTAAGGATTAGAGATGACAATGGCAGTCACGTGTGTTGATTTGTCGTTTAATGATGTATCAATGCATATATTTCATGTGTGCAATTAATGCAGTTGGGACTGTAGGCAGAGCTCTGACTCTAGGATCAGAGATAACTAGGTTTAAATCCTGGCAACGCCATTTGTCAGCTGTCCTTGGCAAATGTTTGAGCCACAGTTTTCTCATCTGTATAGTGGGGATACTATAGTGAAATGGGGAGTCCTCCTTGGGTTTTGAGAATAACATGAAAGTACTTAGCAGCACCTGGCATGTAATAAGCCGTCAGTAAATAGTAGTTCCTTTTATGGTGATTAGGTTCAAAATTCTTATAAATAACCTGGATGATAATTCAATGTATCCTAATCATGGTTTTCTCATATTTAATACTAGTCTAGCTACATCTTCTCTGATCACTTATCACAAAGATCAAGTGAGATACTCTATAGGAAATCATCATTAAAACTACCAATTTCTTTATAAATGTAGCATATTCTCTTTTCCTCTCTCTTGTCTGTGTGGGTTTATCGCTAGTTGCGTTACAGTTGACCCTTAAACAACACAGGTTTGAACTGCAGAGGGCCACTTAATACATGGATTTTTCTCAATAAACACACAGTCAGCCCTCTGTATCCCTGGGTTTGGCATTTATGAATTCAACCAACCAGGGATCGAAAACACTCCTGATGGTTGGCAATCCTCACATGCAGAGGGTTGACTGTATGAATTGTTTTACATCATTTCATATAAGAGACTTGTGAATCCCGGACTTGAGTATGTACCAAGGTCCTGGGACCATCCCATGCAGATACCGAGGGACAACTGTAGTTGTTTTTGGGGAGTCAAAAGTTGTATGTGGATTTTCAACTGAGTGAGAGGGAGATCAACAGCCCTAACTCCCACACTGTTCACAGCTCAACTGTATTTGTTTGTCTTAATGTAACACACATGCTCCAAGTGAAGGAGACACGTTGCTTTTGCTGACTTCTATTTGCAGCACACACAGCAGGAACTTGATATAGGGGGGATGACAGGCAGATGTTAGGACTCAAACTTTCTCCCCAATTTTCTTCTTTCCTATTCCATTTTTCCCCCTTTATGAATGTCCTTAATTTCTATTTCAATTAATTCATTTAATATTTATTAAGTTCCTATATGTCAGCTTTCCTCCTCTTTATCCAGGCTTGTGATAAGATAGCATCAGTATTTATTGATTCTGGTCTTGCTCTTGACTGACTCTAATCTTGGGTACGATGTGCTTAGTTTGTTTTTTGTTTTAATCTGCAAAAGAAGGACAATAATGCTACTTCAAGGGACTGTTGTAAGAATTAGGTGAGGATGAAGTGTCATGTTTAACAAGGACCTGTTGAATGCAGCAGGTTGTGAATTCTTTCCCGTGCACTCCATCCAAGGCCGTCCCCTGGGACGCGACCCACCTGTGAATGATGCGCTGGCTCTGCAGGTAGTCTAGGGCCATGGTGAGCTCGCAGATGAAGAGCTTCACGGTGACTTCCTGGAAGCGGACATTCTGCTGCAGGTGATAACGCAGGTCCCCACCTAGCAGGAGGTCCACCACCATGAACATGTCCTCCTCATCTTGGAAGGAGTACCTGGAACAGAATTAGACATGGACGTGTGTATAATGCATTCACGCACTAGAGAGTCCGAGAGGCAAAGAATACCCTACAGACCGCAACAAAGAGTTGTTGAGCTGAGAGCTCAAGCTTTGGGAGTAGATGGTCTGTCACTAGTTCGACGACCCTGTGGCCCTCAGTTTCCACATGTATGAGATGAGAATGACAAGGATATCTACCACATTTGATCACAGTAAAGAATAAAGTATAGTATCTAAGTCATGCCCGGCAGATAGCACGTACTCATTAACTGTTGTTTGTACAGCCTGAGAAATAAAGAAAACCCCATTTATACACTTATCATTCATGATCAGATCCTAACCACACTGTTGCAGGAGGTCCATAAAATATGAATTACGAGGCCTCCTTGAACCATTCGCATGTCCATTGTTCTGCGCTAATGACTTCATTGCCCAGCAACATTATGACAAATGTACCACATTAATGATAAGAAAAAGACATAAAAGGGGCAATAAAGAAGAAAGTGCACAGTGCAAGGAAGTAATTCACCAGTCTTTGGGATGGGGAGGTAAGGGACAGCTTCTCAGCAGAGATGAACCCTGAGTTCGGTTTTGAAGGATGGTGACAATAATAAGTAAAAAATAAAGCTAATATCGCTGCTGTTTCTACCAAGTGACTTCCCTGGGACAGACGCTGAAGCACGCTACAGTGTTAATGCCTGTCAGCCCCACCATACTGTTCTTATCTTCCCATTTTACAGAGGACATGAAGACCCAGTGAAGTTTAAGTAACATGCCCAAGGTCAAACACCCAAGAGATGTTTGAGCTCAAGGGTTCTACAGGTCCAAAAGTGAGATTTGAGAGAGAAAATAGCACATATTAAGCATAGACATGGGAAAGAACGGAGTGTGAATGGGGAAAGGAAATCGTTTGGCTTTGCTGGAATAGCAGGTGTAATGGGGAAGCGTGAGCCTGGAGAGGAAGGCAGAGGGCAGATCCCATGATCGGAGTTCATTCAGAGTCTGTAGGTGTCCAGGACACATTGAAGGGTTGTAAGCAGTACGTAGGATCAGACATGGGCTTCACACTTGAAGGAGCACAGGTGGACGGATCGGAAGGGGAAATGAGCCACAGGAGAGCAGAGCTGGCCTCTGCTGTTTGCAAAGAGCCTCCTGTAAAAATGCATTCCTACTGCTTGGATTTGTTTTGTTTCCCTCAAAGCAGAGACATGATTTCGAGTTACAGTAGAGCTCTCTGTATCAACACTGTTTTGACATGTTTCTTTTGATATCATGTCAGTGAGATCACATTTTAAAGTGCTTTTTTTTTTTCTATCTCAACTTTATTGAGTCATGTTAGGTAAGTAACAGCCAACAGAGATCAAAACAAAAAAAATTAGAAAGGAAAATAAAATTCAAAAATTAACAAAACTTTCAGTTTTTGGCAGAGCCTGATTCCCACCTATTTTTTTTTTAAATTAGTTTCAGGTATACAAAACAATGTAATAGTTAGACATTTATCATTTATATCCCAAAGTTTTATTTGAATTCAAGAATTAAGTGCCTGTAAGCAGTGTCTGGGGATGCAAACCAATTCCTAGTGACAAATTCTTTGCTTAGGAAACAAAGGTAGAATATCAATAATAGGAGAACTGTACTTGGTACATTTTCTTCTTTCTAATGATCATTGTGGTAAAGGAGGAGGAGGGGACTTGCAAACAAAAGAAAAAGAAATTCCATGAAGCATTAATCTGAGGCGGTTACATTCTAATGAAGACTGATTGTCCTTGATGTTTCCTTGTTCAATAAGTAAAATAGTGTTTACCACTTAAGACTGAGTCACACAGAAGATGTCAGCAGTTAAGCTCTTGGAATTTAGACAGAAGACAGGAAATGCTTTGCAAAAATCTGAGAAATGCATCTTTGGTATTATTGCCTTTTAGGAAATGATCTTCTTCAGGGTGATACAATGACAGTCGTCTCTGCTATAGGTTTAACGGGAGTCAGAAAAGGTGTCTGGACCTCGGCTGTTGGGTTCACAGTCCTTCTAACTGCACCACTACAAAGTATACAAGTATTTGCTGTGTTTTAGAGGTCTCTCAACAAGCAACAAGGTGCTAATTAATATGTAGACATGCCTGAGACCTGTTGCACGTTAGGCGCGTCTCAGCTAATGTAACCGAAACAAGATTGCTCATGGGATGTGAGTGAGGTCTTTTGGGATGGCCAGCCAATGGGGTAGGGCTGGTGTGGTGAGTGAGGATTAGGTATGAAATGGTGGGAGAAGAGCCTGCTAACTATAAACATTTCTAGATGCCAATGGAAACAACCTACACAGACTGGGTTAGGTTACAGATCCGCTGACTGGGTTTAGCTCCGCACACGAG